>NC_080028.1:108328401-108628401 GCF_030020395.1 Manis pentadactyla
TTATCTGTTGCTCAAAGATTGAACCTTTAGTAGAGAATAAAGGATTCTATATGAAGAAAGATGGTATCTTCTTGGGAGATGACATATCTTTAAAAGAAGGAAAAATTTAGGTATTTCACTTTTGTCTTTCCACTGACATGGCTTTTGTTACAACTAACTTCTGGCACCCCATTTAGCCATTTGTGAAATTGCTCGGTGGTGACCTTGGCACAGAAATTCTGAAACTCTTATAAGCGTTTAACTGGTATCCTAAGCCCCACCTCTATATGACTTACCTCATCCTCACTAGAGAATCAGTAAAAACATAAGGACGTGTAAAGATCATTAGTATTTTTCTAACAGTTCTTAGATTCCCAGGGAACTTCAAATTCTTCATGAATGTTCAGAGTTCCAGAGCAAATACTTTAATAGATCGGAAGGAGAGCAGACTGATCCTTCAGTTGGTCATCTCACGATGTTCTCTTGAGTTTAAGTAACGCGGTGTAGTATGTTCAATGACTGGTTCCTCAAAACAAATATCCTGCTTCGTTAAAATAAAGCCATGCCTGTGACAGGAGTTGGTGTGCCGTTGTCTCTGCATGTGTCTGTAGGTCAGGAACAAAGGGAAAAGGACTGGACACTGTGCCTACCACCTTTTGGAGGGTCTATTAGTTTCCGAGGGCTGGCATAACAAATTATGACAGACTGATGGCTTAGCATAACAAACATGTATTCTCTTACAGTTCTAGAGGCTGGAAGTCTGAAATCGAGGTGTTGGTAGGACTGATCCCTTTTAGGAGCCCTGGGGAAGAGCCTGTCTCATGCCTAGTTTCTGGGGTTGCTGGCAATCCATGGCACATCTTGGTTTGTGAATGCTTCGCTCCAGTCTCCCTCTCTGCATTCACACTGTGTTCTCCCCGTGTCTCCAGATGACCTTCTTGTAAGGTCATAGGTCATTGAATTTAGGGCCCATCCTAATCCGGTATGGCCTCATTTTAGCTGGTTATATCTCAAAGACTCTATTTCTCAGTGAGGTTTCATTCTGAGGTTCCTGGTACACATGAGCTCTGGGAGACATTATTCAACCAGGACAGAGGGCGGTAGCTCTAAGTCAGATCTCTTCACTGTGATGGAGTTCTGAGGTAGACGTTATTAGTATCCGGCAGTGTCACCAGTTCTCAAGTTTTTGCGCATATGGGGGAGAGCATTTCCTGACCCTTTTGCACTGGGTGGGACTTTGTGTCCAGCCCTTCCCAATAACCTGTGACTGACAATGACAGGAATTATTTTTATTTGGGGCTTTAATCACTTAAGAGCTGGCATGCTAGTCTTCATGTTCACCTTTTTCTGGTGAAGACTGAAACTTGGAGTCGAGAAGGAAATGCCACACCATCGAGGTTGCCTGGATAGCTAGTGTACCTTATTTGAGGGACATATAAACTTTTATTTTATTATGCCACTGTGATTTTGGTGGTATTTCTTACCAAAGCAAAGATAAGCAGCTATGACTAATAACAATTTCTTCAACCTCCAGAACATCTTTGAACATAACTAAATTAATCAGTAGTGTAAAATTGAATTAAATGTGATCTTAACCCAAAGTTTTTTTTCAGGCATTAAAATTTTTCCTTCTTCCCTGGGAAATTCAATTCTATTTACAACTATTTGTTGGATACATTTATATTGAGGACTGTCTACACATATATATATTTAGAACATGTTCAGTTTGTTACCTTTGACTCTCTGCAATATGGACAAATAAAGCCAAAGATTGGTGCTGAACACTTGAAAATCTATTTTTGCTAAGAGAGTTATGACATATATTTTTGTCATTTAACTATTATAAAATTCCCAGTGGTACTACATTGGCAGGAAAAAAGACTTTAAAAAATGGTGTTTCTATATCAAACAAAAATTTGTTGAGCTATGCTTTAAACACCAGAATTGAGCTTCAAAGGAAAAGCTTTTATTATTGGAAATAAAAATGGTAATCTATAGACAATCTTACATTGGCTGCAAAGAATGCTGTGACATTTCAGACATATGTTCAACCTCCAACTCCATAATGAGTATATATATTTTGAGTCTATTTATATGCAGTTCATTTGAAGGGCAAAATTTTAAATAAATGGTGGGGGTCTAAAACTGATGTCAATTAAGTAATAATTTTATACATTACTTAATACAATAATTGTAATACAACCCCCCTCTGGGATGTCTGAACCTCTTTCTAGAATGTTACATAAAAACTCAGTGCTAAAAGACAATGGGAAAACTAATATAAAATGGAAAGAAGACATTTATTCCACAGAAAATCGGACTAGGAAATACTTCAAAGGCTGAAGGGCAGTGTTCACTGACCTGAATTGAATTTGCTGACCTGTGGAAGAGCTAAATCTGAGACAACATAGAAAATAGTCTGGACTGAGCATCCTCTACAAAGCTGGCTGGTTAAATGGCTTTGCTATTGTGTCACAAGGCAGAATGTCAAGGGTGACCCTCTGTTCTCAAAAGTGTTCTTTACCTCAAAGGTCCCTCAGAAAATGTCTGTGTGCTTTCTGGCATGAGTGGCCTGGAAAGGACCAAGGTCTCCCAGAGGCCTTAGACCAATCTGGTATCTTGACATCTCTCAAAATGAAGATGACCTGAAGCAATGTGTTGTGTTGCCCTGAACACAATCCCAGCTGCTGTGGATTTGGAGGGCTCATTTGAGCCTACTTCATATTGTACTCATAATCCTGAAATTTAGCTGAATTCTATGTATTCTATAAATATTTACTGTCTATCTCCTATGACTGAGATTTTTTCCAGAGTTGGGTGTGCATGACAACAAACACAAACATGGTCTCTACCTTCATGAAACTAACAGTCAAATGGAAAAAGCAGGCATTGCATAAACAACCTAATAGATTAAAATTATAATTATGTTTCATGAGTGCTTTTATGAAAGAAATATGATAAATGATGAAGATGCCTCTATCTCCTCCCCTCACATGAAGGACCTCTCATGCTGTGATCCTTTGGCAATCTGAAAGATCCCATTTTGAACTGCATATAGAAGATCTTTACTTCTGTATATTTAGTCTACCTTTTACTGTCCACATAAACCGTTTTGACTCTCCAAAGTTTACCTCTGCGGATGTGTGATTTGCTTTTTGTTAAAACCTGCTGCTAGTCCTGGCAAATGTCTGTTTTTCCAGAAGAAATGGAATTCAGCAACATCACCAGATAATTCTCTCCTATCTGCATTTATATTTATTCCAAAGTGCTGAAGATGTGGATTATATGTCATATATCCTTACGTCCTTCCCAGCACAGAGCTGAATGCTTGTCAATAGGTGGTACTGATAGGTGCTGGCGGGATGTGGAGGGGACATTAAATATTCTATTTTATATGAAATGATGGCTTAAGAAAAGAAACATTAACAAGTATTTAGAGGAAGGGATTTGACTTCATATTCTTGGCATAACTCAGGAAAGTGGCATTTATATAAATGTTAAAATACTTAGAACATTTAAAAGGTGTCTATTAATGCAATTTCAAGTGCCTGTTGATGACATTTGAATTCACGTTGACGATCACTGCAGAAGAGTTTAAGGAGTTCCTGTTGAGATATGCTAATTGGAAAATGACTAGACAAATGAAGCCTTTCCTGTTCTTGTATCATGTAGAACTTGGACTTTTACCATTTTTCAAGCATAGCTTTCATTTCTAGAAATGGAAAATAACGTGCTTAATAGTATAAATCTCCTGGTACTGAGGCCACCTGGAGAAGTCTTGCTGGTCTGCCTGGATTCCTGGTTCCTCTGCTTCAGCTGGAATGCTCTCCAGCTTTCATCTCGTCTGACCCACTCATAGATCATGAATTTTGTCCATGGGCAAATCACAGGCTCCGTGCAATGTTCCCGGCAGTCACCCAAGATCCCCGCATGCTCTGCTGAGCTCTGAGTCCCCTCCATTTCCCGCTTACCCTCAGTTTAAGGTACTGCCATCTCAACAGGCTAGTCCTGGCAAATGTCTGCTTTTCCAGAAGAAACGGAATTCAGCAGCATCACCAGATAAGCCTCTCCTATCTGCATTTATATTTATTCCGAAGTGCTGCAGATGTGGATTATATGTCATATGTCCTTACGTCCTTCCCAGCACAGAGCTGAATGCTTGTCAATAGGCGATACTGATAGGTGCCGGCGGGATGTGCAGGGGACATTAAATACTCTATTTTATATGAAATGATGGCTTAAGAAAAGAAAAATTAACAAGTATTTAGAGGAAGGGATTTGACTTCATATTGACCCCACCTGAAGTCACTAGCACCTCTCACATACGGATATGTGTTTCTTTTCTCAAGTCCAGCTTGACGCACCCACTTAGAGAGCACAATCTAGTTACTATGCGAGGCAAATAAATGCCAGCAGTGACCTCAGCCACGAGAAGATGATCGGTGCTTCTCAGCTGTCTGCTGGCCTAACCTCACACCCAGCTCCTGCCAGAAAAAAGATTAGCCTATCAATCCTAAATCCTTACCTCACCCCATGGCTTACTGAAACGAATCTCCCCTGATACCTGCTGGCCTTTTGCTGCTTTTGTCTCTTTGCCAACCTGGACATTCCTCAACTGGCTCAGTGAGCATTCTGCCCTCTGTCCTGCTGCCTGGGGCTCTGACGTGCTCTATCTGCTCCTAGGTGTGTGTTTGCCTTGACGTTGGTATCTCTGAGGTACCTGAATCTTCGCTATGATCTGATTCTCATATTTCTCTCCTATGGTCCCTCCCTTGACTTTTCCAGGTTTGATGACCAGCTTGTCCATGTTCTCAGCTGATACTTACAGGGCTGGCAGGGCAAAATAATTAGCATTGTTAAATAAGGGTGGGTACTGGGACTTCTGGTGCCTAAAAATTATGACTGGATTTATTAAATTAGTATCATATTTCCTAAGAAACCAAGTGTGCTCTTTAAACCATATGTGTTTAAAGGTATAAAAACTCCTCCTGGTTTATAGCCAAACTCCATTAGTGGTGATTAATCATGATAAGAGCCCAGATGAAATGAAAACACTGCTTAGTCTTCAAGGTGGGGAAACAAATCTCCCCGGATTACCCAGCAGGACCTCCTGTCCTGAATGTTCTGCAGGTATTTTAAGCTAAACAGGAGCACAGGGGTAATGTTTTGAAAATTATTGATGTACTTTTTTATTTTGCCTTTCAGGGTACAAGACCATTGTCTTAGTTTGCCTGAGGCAACAATATGCCTGGGAGAGATTAGGATTTGTTACAAGTCCTAATACAAAGTGAAAGTGCCCAAAAAATAAAGATGAAAAAGAATAAAAATGTATGTTGTAAAAAAAGGCTCCTAGGGGTTGAGGTTAGTATTGGCAGTTTTCTCCTCTAAGATCAATTAAACTTTAGCAATTATAAGAAGAAAAGTTGCATTAGTTTTATATTCCCCATATTAGCAAATAAAGAACTCATCCCGGAGTAGTCATTTTCAGGGCTCTCCTGTAACTTAACCTACAGAACATAAACTTGCCCTCTACCAAGTCTTGGCCCAGTGGATTTTGGAAAGAAGAGAGAAAGAGATAAGAGAAAGGAAAGTAAGCAACTAGTTGTGGGTCCACATTTTCCTTTCTCTGGGATTTGGCCCAGAAGTACATAGGTAAATAAACCTAAGTTGTCAACTTTTGCAGATCTTACATTTTTTACATTTCTTTGGCTTTTCCCCTTTCTCTGTTTCAGTAGCTTTCTAACTGGTGCCTTTTCCTCATGACTGTTCTAATCCTTTCCGTGCATGACTTCTAGATTGAAGTTCTTAAATGAAGAGCCTGATCCTATCTATTACCTGCTTCTCAAAACCATTCAGTAGTTTATCATTATCTAAATTATATGAAAACCTCCCAGGCCTACATAAGGGCTCGCAAAAATATGACTATTTATCTTTACTGTTTTATCGTCCCTTCATCTCTGTAAATGCCCCGTGGAATGGCCGGGAGTCCTTTTTCAGTAAAGCAGTGCTGGCTTCCAAGTCCTGGTGCTATTTCATTTGCCTGGGATGTCATCATTTCTGCCTTACTCTTTCCTCCTCCTCAAGTTCCTTGTGTGTAAATTCAATCTAAACACCACAGTACCCGATCTTTTGTAATGTATACAATAGATGCTTGTAAATATCTGTGAAGTTAAATATCCAGTGTGGAAGTGGTATAGGGCTCATATCTGCTGAAATCTAAGAGGGAAACGAGTGATTATCCTCTGGGTATAAAGGAGAAAGGCTCACAGGAAAAGCAGAAGTATGTTTTGCTAGAATAGAAAAACAGAAACAAGTTCTGAAGATCCCTCTTGTGACTCTGGGGAGGGCACTGGCAGTGATGCTAGAGAAAATATAACAATGTGGCTGCACTGATACTTGCCATGAGCCTCTAAGGTCTGCAATGGTGATGGACCAACAGCGTATACTTACTAGCACCAGGAAGGCAGGCCATAGAGGAGATTTTAATTTAGACATTAAGAAGGCGGTTTCCTTAATTGCTACAACTTTTCTTATCTTCACATATTTCAAAAGAGCAATTGTGTGCACCATCATCTGCTGTCAGAGAAGTGGAAAAAGGCAATTTTCTGTCATTTTCTGTTAGTTACTGATGATGTGATAAATGTGTTTTTGTGGGTGAAGCTTATCAATGTATTTCTGTTCTATCAAAATACTATGTGATACAAAGAGGATACAGACTTTATTAGGCTGATGTGCATTGCAAGTATCTAAGGACCAAGTAACTTCCTGAGCTGAAATGTCTTTGGAGTTTATTGGCAGGGAGAGAGAGAGAGGAATATGTCTTTAGGTTTGGCTGAAGTTAACAGTTTTCATATTTAAATGCTGCAAAATTTACAGTCAAAAGTTGTAAAAAGAATAGTTTTTGCATGGCTTATGGCTGGTCAGTTATTCAAGATTCACAAGGTAGGGAAATAGGTAAGAATCAAAGGCCAGGAGGACACTGAGGACCCTCTGTCATGCGTGTTTTAATCCTGTTATGGGGCTAGCAAGGCTTTCAGTTGTGTATCTGAAGGAAAGCCTCCCACCTCTTGGTTAGAACAACAATAAACAGCATTAGATCATTCACAGTTTAGTCATACGGAAAGTCTGTTAGCCAGTGGAATTCTTCTAAGGGTGGTTATCAGCATTTCTTGAGAAAAAAATAATTTGATTGGCCTATGGAAGTAAAGAGTTGAGACCATAAGTACATACTGATGAAAAAAAATACAATTGCTAAATTACTGTGAAAAAGACACAGAAGTGAGCTTGCAGACACCGTAGAAGAGGAAGGAATGGAGGATAATAGAATGAGGAAAACATCTAGACTGGTCTCTGAGTGAAGGAAAGGCCAACATGATTCATAATGGCAGTATGTCCAGGAAGATAATTTCACATATAGAAGTACTGATGTTATTTTTCAGGTTGCTGTGGAGTAGAGGGTATACATGCCTTCCATTGAGTCTTTTATGGAGCCATCGGTTAACTGATCACTTATTTATTTATGTGTGAGTATGGTCTTTTAGGGTAACTCAGTGAGGCACTGAATTTTAAACCAAAGTTAACACAAAGGTAGCACAGACTGCTCTAAGAATGAGAAGATGAGAAATCACCTGACATCTGGGATACAGGATTTTTAGAAGTCTGCTTCTTTTGGACCAGTGAGAGAACACACACAGTTGACAAACACGCAAGTCCTTCTTGCAATTCAAACACGGTACCCTCTTCTTTTTGTTGTATAATTTAACACTGCAGACATACTTCTTAATTCCATCTCTTTGTCCCTTTCTGTTTTTATTTTGGTGCAAACTAGACTGGACTGAGTAGACCATCAATATGAATCATTTATTCAGTCAAAAATAATAGGTATTCAGTAAACAATCTCTCATCCGCACCCCTGACTCCTTTCAGTAAAAGTCCTCAGACCCCTCTGCTCCTATGATACTCCACATGCCTTTGATTATAATATTTATCTTAGTGTTTTACAATAATTTGTTTTCAGTTCTACCTCTTCCACTAGATTATGGGCCTCTCCGACATTATTTACATTTTTATTTACAGCAACTGCATTGCAGAACTAAACTGTTGGTCACTGAACTTTCTTGTGGCCATGAGTAGAAGCCTAATACGCAGAACATACCGAACATATCTACATATAATCAGGACTTTTCAGAAAACATGTTGAATGGATGGATGAGTAAATATTTTCTATTCCTAGCCATTCTCTGAACAATAATCTTAGTGCCTGTAATTTACTAGTCTGCCTATGAACTTGATGCATCATTTTGTTTTCTTTTCTTTTGACATCTGCTTTATATAACTTACTTGTGCGTTTGTGTGTGAGGCTATGTTTGCATCTCTTCTTTCTCTATTCCTCCCCTAATCCCGCACCCCACCCCACCCCATATCGTAAGTTCTTTCATGAGAGGAACTATGTCTTAGTCATTTATTTTCAACTCACTAGAATATCACATTATAACATTAATAATTTTAATTGGATTCTAATCAGAAGCATTCATTTTTCAATAACAAATGTCTCTTTAATTGGTGGAAGGAGAGATTGGTTTTGTGTTTTGAACCAGGGAGAAATACCCTTGATTGTACATACAATGTTTTATCCTTTTCTATGTTTTCAAGACTTCGTACCATCTTGGGCATATAATGGCACACGCAGAAATACTTTCCAAACCATTAACTTTGATTTCCCAGATGAATAAATTATTTTTGAGTAGTGCTTGAAAACTGAAGGTTTTGACTTATTTGGCATCTGGATTTGTCTGACAGATAATTTAAAGAGTCTCATAATTATAAAATATGATCGTTTATGGAGACAGATGTACACATGGTGCACCTTTTGAAATTAAATAAAAAGTGCCTGAGTCTAACATCTGTGTTGAAGGCATTCATCACAGCAAGTCTCCCAGAAACTATTTGACACTTTCCTTAACTTCTACTTGAAATAGTCTTTCACCATGCTTGCTCTATAAAGGTTTACTATTTGCTTTCAGAGATATATCTTAGATATTTGGTTTTATTTCACAATCCTGAATGTCCTTTACAGCCATGGTTTATTAGGGTAGATTATATATTGTATTAGTATTCAGACTAAACTGATATTCAGGTAGTATTCAGACTAAGAGACTCCAACATACAAGAGCTTAAATTCTAAGTTTATTTTCCTTCATATGTCCAGAAGTAAGCAGCTGAAGCTGGTTGGGGTGGCTATACTTTTCTATGTCATTCAGGGACCTAGTTTCACTGTTCCTATTGCTCTGTCATCCCGTAGAAAGTTGTTCATGTCCACTTTGTCAAAGCTGGATCATGGTGCACAATGGAACCAAACTAATTGAGAAAAGGAAGTCCAGAGCAAACATCTTTGTTTTTAAGGAGATCACCAGAAGTTACATAAGTTTCTCTCCCATCCTATTAACCAAACTAGACACAGCACTATGCTTAGCTGCAAGAAAAACTGGGTATAAATATGTAAGCTGGGTGAACAAGTGACTAGGTAAAACCGTGAAGATTCTATCATGAAAAGGAAAATGTAGGGGACAGGTATTGGTGAAGAGTCTGAAGTTCCTCTGGTTACTTTCCATGAGTACCTTCTTCTTCCAGGTAGACAATATTCTTTTCTTTCCCAAATGGGTAGCCAAGTGCCTTTAAGTTATTCTATCCATGTAAACATTGAGGCTAAACTGCATGTTGCATTTTCCTCTTTGTCAAGTTTGAACTTGGCCCTTTGCAACCTAGTAACTTATAAACTGATCCAAAAGGGATGTGTACCTGACAACCAGTACACAGTGGTAGACTGAAACAGAAGAACCACAATGGTAAACTGTTGTTAGCAAAATAGGAAGAATGGGGACAGTTACTGCTCCATAGACATGACAACAGTTTGGTACGCCCTAATTCTAAGGTACTCATCTGGCACTGGAGTAAACTGCTCCGCTGGACTCTTCCTGATCTCTGAGAAGAACTCTCTGGTCCAGTTTCTTCAGAGTCCCTGCTGCTTCTCTCTCAAGTCGGACTGGGTCCTTTTCTGTCCAAATCCTTCCTCTGCCACAGCTGAAGTCAGCACTGGCAGTGTGTCCTCCGTGAGCACGTGCTTCAGAGACAGTCACTTGGGCGCTCATGTGCCTTCTTTGGCACTACCGTTCCCTCAAAAACTTAATAAGCTTCCAGCCTACTTGCTTGCAATACAATTCATGTAAAAGTCACCATATTCAAAATTATTCTATCCATAGTTCTTAAGCCTCCGAGATCTTATTTACTGCATCTCTGCTTGAATCCACCCTCTCACTTTCATTTAAATACTGGTTCATTTAAGATTATCCAAAAATACAATCTTCAAGGAGGGAGTTAATCTGAACTTTGGGGTATTCCCAGTGTTTGACTAGAAAGTCTTACTGGGAGAATTTAAAGAAAGGCTTTGTAGGACAGACTTAGCTTCTGCTGTTTGGAGCACAAAAGCAGTTGACTTCCTGCCCTGTGGGGACATGTACCTTTCAGTAAAGTAAATGGAATGCCACAGGCAGAAAGTGTCTCTATTACAAGCTCTCTCTCTTTTATTATCTACTTGTAAACTGGCCTCTTCACTCATAAGCTCCTTTCTTCCAGGGCTTTTCTAAAAGAAGCTAGGAGCCACCGTCACTTACCAATATTCTGAATTTTCTAGAGAAAAATCTCAGCAAGTATGTTGTCCACCTTCCAGGTTCTCATGGCTTGTGTCTTAGTTTGGGCAGCTATAGCCAGAAATCATAGACTGGGCAGCTTAAATAACCAACATTCATTTCTAACAGTTCTGGAGGCTGTAAATCCATGATCCATTGTCCCAACATGGTCTGAGTCTGGTAAGAGCTCTCTATCTAAATTATAGACAGGTGTCTTCTTGTATTCTCACATGGCAGAGAATTTAGGGGGAATTTAGTCCCTAGTAAGTTGCATTTTTTCCTGTTGGTTTTCTTGAAATAAAATAGGTCACTAGCTTCCCAAGATTCACTATCTGTTTCCTCATTGCCATCTGCCTAATTGCTAAATTAATAAATACTTTCAGTATTTATTATTGTAGCTTCTCTCATCTCTTACCAAATTTTTATATGAGATAAGGTACAAGATACATCTCTATAATAAGTGAAGCATAACTACAGTTATTTTAATTAAGACTGAAAGTTGTTTTCCCATATGCTATCAGACCAGAGAGTTCATGGCTGGTAGAGTAAGTCTGCGACAGAAAATCATTCATGGATGTGAGTGAGTTTGCTCATAGGATGATATGCTAGGATGTCCCACCATCGCCTAGGACATTGTTCTCTTCTGCATAGAGTGGAGTCAGAGAGAAGAGGAAATTAAGAGTCAGTGACTTCATCTTCAAGGCGATGACCCTGAAGTTGCTAATATCACTTGTGCTCACACCCTAATTGACCCCAGACTTAATCGCATGGCCACACACAACTGCTCTGAAGGATGGGAAATGAGTTCTGCAGCTTGGTGTGCCAGCCTCGTTCAGGCTAAAGATAGAGTTTTATTACTTAAAAAAAGAAAGAAAAGAAAAATGAATTATTGAGGGCAGTTAGCATAAGATACTAATTTATAAAGAAAGTTTCATTGGACTCAATTCCAAAGTTTATTATCTATTACTAAAGATTGATTTTGTTCTTCTGTGTTTCAGAATTGAAGATTAGTAACAAATACCTCTTGGTGGTTACTAAGTGGGACATAGGAAAATTTTCCATCTTCTTGGAATGACGTCAAAAGCAATCAAGTAAAGAATCCTTAAAATTTACAGGAAATAGTTCTATCATAGCAATAACAAACACATTTTATCTACTAATTCTTAAAAGTATCCAATTTTTCTAGGAATACAATATCTGTTAGCTGATTTTGACTTTTTTTTTCTTAAGCCATTTATTTGGATCACTGCACATTTTATACTCTTTTTTAATATATTCTCTACAAAATTCTCAATTGACTGCAAAAATGATTAACAGTAGGCTCCCCTACTGTTCAACTCAGTCATTCATGAATTCACCAGATGGTTTTGCTTTTTGGGCCAATGATTTTTTTTTTCATATTTTTCCTCATCCCCCAGATACAGTCAAGATCCAAAATATCACACTCATTTTTAATTTCATGACTAAAATATAAAATATTATGCAGATACACCTTTCATTTTCTGCATATTTAAACCTAATGATCAGAATGTTTGCTATTAGTTGTGGGCAAGGTAATTTTAAAGTGTGCCTATTTTCTTCTATTACTCCACACACTCCCTTGTTTATTCTTGTTATCTAAAATTTCAAGTGCTAATAGTTCTTACCACATTTTATAATCTTCCCTTTGGTTATCCTATTACTTTTATGGATTTGCTTTATTTAAAGAAGTTTATTTAATGTGTTAGTCAAAGTCCTGCTGAGAAAGCACGTCAGCTGTTATTCCTCTAATTATTTCTAATCTATATAAATAGTACATAGTCTGAGATACAGTTAAACTAAGACAGAAAGTAAACTGCCTGCAAATTTCCCCCATATTGTGATCTAGTTATGTCAGTCTATTTCACAGACAAAACACAAACCTTTTAACTCTCATTGGTCAAAAAACATTTTAAGAAGTTGTTATGATCTTAGCATATATGGTCTTAGCAAAGATCGTATAATTTAATATTTTACTTTATTAATTGTTAATTTCTTATAGTAGCAAAACATTCAAAGATTTTACACTATATTAGGTAAGCCTTTAACCTGAAGTCTTTTGCTCACTAGTGACCTCGAAAAGGTAAGTTTCAGTTATGAATCTGAAAGATTTTTCTGATATAGAAAACAATTTTGAAACTTGGTAAAAGCAAGTTTTCAGTTATTTGTATTTTCATCAAAATAGAGAAATTTAGCTTCAGTAGAAATGGAAATCACTTAGGTCAACTTTGACAATTTACAGATATAGAATCTGTGATTCAAATAGTTTAGATACCTTGTTTAGAGTCCCACCCTCAGCTGGGGTAAGGGAAGTCCGTACAGATTCATAGTCCTTGTGCATCCAATATCCATCCAGTGGTTTTTTTTTTTTCCTTTGCCACATCTTTAGTTTCAAAATGTGAATTTTAGTTGCCCACATTGAATAATTGTCAGTAATCCCTATTATCTAGAGGTTAAATATATGAAATATGTATTATTCTCAAGCAACAGAAATTATTTGCTTTCATTAATCACTAATTTGCAAGAAAATTTACTCTAAATGTGAGTTTGAAATGATTGCCTTGATTTTATCATCCAAAAAATAAGATTGATTTAAATGGCAATTTGAAAAAAGCAACTTTTACATGCTATTTTTTTAAAGTAAGTTTTCTTTGCTTTTTTAGTCACTGGTCTTATGCCTCCATATGCCTTTTCAATAAAGAGAGCAGGCCAGAACTTACTACATACATTCTAGAATATATTTTCTTTAAAGGCAAGGATCTTGTGCATCTTGTACTATCATATATTTAGCGCATAACTAGGGGTCTGACACAAAGTAGATAATGAGTAATTGTGAATAGATAACGAATACACACATACATATGTACACGTATTTGTGAATGTGTTTATATATGCATATGTACACATATAATAGTATACACACATATGTTATTTTTATAATGACCTATAAAATCTGTTGGTCTATTTAAAAAGTCATTAATTTCCTTCTGTTAAAAAAAGTCGTTGGTGATATTTGCACAGTCTTAAAGTGGGAAGGGTTACTTGGGAAAGTGTGAAGGGAAGGAGAACAGGGTGTTGTGGTGAGAAGGAAAACAGCATAGACTGATGATGTGACTACCAATAATTTGCTGTTGCTATATCATAAAATGCTGGCGATAAGGGGTAAGAGAAAAGGCTGGAGATCTTATAGGAAGCAGTTTAGAAGCATTCTACCATCCAATGTAGCAGAGGTTTAGATGAAAGTTTTCATTGATTCAGTCTCTTAATGTGTGTGTGTTTGTGTGTGCGTGTGTGTGCATTATAATATAAACAGACACACACACACACACACACACACACACACACACACATAAAGATACTGAGGTCTTACTCTATGCTGGGCACTGCTTGTGGTGTTTTGGCCAACAGAGCCAACATGATCCTTGCATAGAACTCATTATTATCTAATGTTCGGTTTGCTTTAGCAAAATGTTTTATATACACAAATTAGTTCTGTGATCCAGTCATTGTTTTTAATTCTTTTGAGTTCCTATAATTATTTCCTGCAAGAACTGGGGGAAAATTCAGAATTTTGTAAAAATTAAGGATTGGTTCAGAGAAGGCTCCCTATTTCCTTTGTATGCCTTCCTCTCTCCAATGCCGGTAGAAAGGCTGGAAAGCTTTCACACTGACTGTCAGATCATCTATCACTGGAGGTCTTCTAGACCAAAGACAGGCCAAGGCTGCTGTTATGGACTGAATTGTGTGCCACTCAGATTTTAACATGTCGATGTCCTAATCTCCAGTACCTCAGAATGCATACAGTTTTAAAATAGCCAATAAAATTTAAAGATGGTCATTGACATGGCCCTAACCCAGTATGACTGGTGCCCAAGGGAAGAAGAGATTTGAGCAGAGACACAGGCACAGCGGGGATCATGTGAGGGCATAATGAGAAGACAGCCAGCCTCACGCTGAGGGATTGGCCTTGGAAGAAATACCTCCACAGACACTTTGATCTTGCACTTTTAGCCTCCAGAACTGTGAGAAAGTAAATTTCTCTCGTTTAAACTACCCAGCCTATGGCACTTTGTTATGGAAGCCTTAACAAACCAGTACAACTTCCAAGGACACTGACATGGCATCTCAGTGTGCTGAATCCCAGTATGATCTCAGAGAACTGGGTTCTAAGAAGGCCAGCCTCCCCCAGTTTTTTTTCTTTTAATCTACAACAGCCACAAAATGTTTCTCATAATGTGATGTCAATAGACAGCAACTTCATGATGGGGCTTTAATTACTGTGGGTTACTTTAAAGCTCACTCATTAGCTTCAGCTTCAGAAAGTTTTATGACATTAGGGTTTATCAGATTCGACATGCTATTTGGGTCTGGCCAGTTCTTTCTTGGGGGCATGTTCTGTGTATTGTAGGATGTTTAGCAGCATCCCTGGCCTTTACCCTCTAGATATCAGTGGCAGTCCTCCAGTTTGGGAAACAAAAAATGTTTCCAGAAAATGCCAAATGTCGCCTTCTAGGCAAGATCACCCTTGCATGAGAGTCAGTGCTTTGGCCCAACTATGTAGACAGTGCTCTTTACCCATGTTTATTGAATGAGATTATTGGAAGAAGGTCACCAAAGTGCAACTGCATGAAAGAATCACTTTCCCTGTCTGTATGTAAACTAGTTTTGCTGACACCAAGGGTTCACTTTCTTTTTTTCTGACACTTTATTATTTGTTGAAAAATAGTCTAATTACAGTTCTTCTCCTCTCAGAGTCAGAGTTCTAATTATTAGTCACATTGACCTTTTCTGTTAAATAAAAAGAAACAAATGTTACATCATAAACCATAAAAGCACTGGCATTAAATGCTAGTTGCAAAGAAGTACATTCATTATATGCTCCCAAATTAGAATGGAACATCTTTGCAAGGACTTCATTTGAATATGTTAGAGATTCTCCCTATAAGATTTCTTTATTTTTAATGGAGGAGACAGCAGGATTTCATGACCAAAAGACTCTTTATGAAAAACTTAAATCAAACTTTATTTATTGCTTAATAAGTAGACTCCTGTGGAGTTGGCATGCATACTCAAATCCTTTCTGACTCTTAAAATCTGTAAAAGTCAAATCATTCAATTCATTTTGTGGAGTGGAGTGCACAGTGTAGACAGTTTTCTGACAACACTCATCAAGGCTGTGGCTGTGTTCTATTAGAGAGCTTGTGAACTGAGTTTCCTTAGTTTGATATTTGAATATTTTTGATGTGTTGTATCCGGCTGCGGTGTTTCCTTAATGAAGGAGCTCAAATGTAAACTCTATTTCTTTGCTGGCCAAATAGGTTTGTGTAGTAAAACAGCTATTACTTTACTTTAATCACTTTTCAAGAAACTCCTCTAGAATCCTTGTAGAGATTGTCTCCGATTGAAGATGAGTGATGCTCACATTGACTCTTCTGTGCATCTTCACATTGAGTGATTTTCATTACTAAAATATATACATTTTCATTTAGGTATCTTCAGTATAGGCTTTTAAGATCTGGGTTCAAAATAATTGATGATGGAAAAACCGTACTCTTTTTATGGAATAAAAGCTAATTCAGAAATCCAGAGGGAAATTTGAATGATTATCAGAATGTAACAAGTTTGAGTTTTAAGTCTGCAAAGTTTGTAAAGAGTGTGTTAGTGAACCAACTTTCATTTGGTGAGCAAATATTATGTCTGTGATCAGTAATTCCAGTGTTGAGTTAGTTTGAAAGGACATAGAACACATGGTCCATAACTGAATCATTCTTTGTTGCAGATGAAATCAATCCAGCTGATTGGTTCCCAGTGTTTTCAAGAATAGTACACCCTTTAAAAAAAAATGACAAATTCACTTTCCCATTATATTTATTCATGCATTTAGCAACGCATATTCATTAAGTAATTACAGTGAACTAGGTAGTCTTGTAGGTTTGGGATATAGTAGTGGCCAAAAACCTCCTGCCCTCATGGAGTTTGCATGCTGATGGAAGGAAAAGTGAATAAACAAAAAGGAAAAAAATTTTATTCAGTATTGTTATAGGTGCTCTATAAAATATTAAAGCAATGGAAGAGAGGTAATGAGTACCTGGGCGTATGGTGGTCAGGGAAGATGTTTGTCTTAGTTTGGTTTGGTTCCGTCCGTCAAGAACAGCCTGGAATGGGCATCCTTGTTCAAAAGATTTATTGGAGGGAAGGGGAGGCGTTCTCAGGAGAAGGGAGTGAGGCAAGCAGGGCAGAGCTGGGTGAAAAGCTCAGGAAGACCGTGATCTTGAGGGGAGGGTGCAGGTAGGCCTCAGGAAGATCTGTAGCACACTGTCCCACAGAGCTGGTTGTCCCCTGATGTAGGGTGTGGGCCCTGTAGCCTGTGTCAGCTGATGGCTGACCGACGTGGGAGGGCATGGCCTAGGGGAAAGGGTCTGTTCCATTCCATTCGGCTGGGGTCTGTTATCTGGTTAAAGAAGGGGTAACTGGGGGCTCTCATGCAGCCAACACTGCAGCAGCTGGGGATGGACGCACCAGCCTGATAAAGGGATCTGAGAGCCACTCACATATCTAAGAAGAAAAAAGATCACGTGGGAGAAAGATAACTAAATCAGTCCCTGGAGAGAGAACAATGACTGCAGAGACCCTAGGGTGGAATTTTGCCAGAGACCCTGAAACTAGAACTTGTTGGCATGAGGAATAATGCCATGTCCAGTACAACTAGAATCACATGACTGAGGAAGGCTGGGAAGTGATGAGGAATTCAGAGGTGAGAGCAGATCGTGTGGGAACTTGTAGACCATTGAGTGAGATGGGAAGTCTGGAGTTTTCTGAACAAAATGCATGATCTGGATTTAGTGTTTAAATGGTCACTTTAGTTGCTGTAGGGAAGACTAGACTCTTGAGAATGAGGATGGAAACTGCAGCATCAGTACCTGCCCTTTAGCATCCCTTTATTGAGCAACCACATGCTATAAAGAAGCTATTGTGAATTTATTAATGATTTTACATGTGATAATTATAATTGCATTCTTACAGATTTGTAGGTACTATGTATAAGCAGAGGTGGTATTCAAAATACTTAGTAAGCAGAATTACAGAGGTTCCAGACACAGTAGAAAAGGTGCATTTTAGTCCAATGTGTAGACAAGACACAGTATTTCTTTGTTCATTTACAGCCATTGCTTGGTAAACAGATTGTAGATTCCTTGGTAATATAATCTCTTGCCTTCTCAAATGCTCAAGGTTTTAATACAAAATGGTAACCTTTGGTCTCTTCTGAGAAAAGGTAACTCAACTTGGGTCAAGTGGGGTTCACGTATTGTATGATGAGAAATAGAGCTTGTTGAAAATGCCAGATATAGAATACATAGGAAGGCCTTAAATTAGAAAGTAAAGGTTTTTATAATACAGCAGGTAGGGATCTACAAATTGAAATCTGGGAGCTGAGCCTAAGGACCCATTTCCCTCTTAGGTCCTTTCTTTGTGGAAACTGTGCTCCTGTAGACCTGCATATAATATGTTAACTACTTGTTTCTTCTGTCTATTATGTAAGATTTCATTCTTTCCAAGAATGGGGATCACATCTGTTTTTTTTTATTGTTGTTGCATATTCAGAGTAGAGCACAGTGCCTAGCATTCCATACACACAATCTGGATACCTGAGGATTGTACTAATAGGATACCAAATTAGACGATGGCATTGACTATGTAAAATGTGGATTTGGTTTGAAGACAAATGTTCTATGGGTCAAATCGGGAAAAAACCTTACTCCTCTAAACAGCAATAGCTCATTGAAATAAACCAGGGGGAGAAAGACAAATACCATATGATTTCACTTATTTGTGGAATATAAATACAAAGCAAAACAGAAGGAACAAAACAGCAGTAGGCTGATAGACACTGAGAAGGGATCGGTGCTTTCCATGGGGAGGGGTTACAGAGGGTGGGTGGGTGTGGAGGGTGAGGGGTATAAAGGGGCACAAAATTCTCAGTTGTAATGTAGGCTGGTCATGGGGATAGTACCGCATGGAGAATACAGCCGATGATTCTGTAACATCTTCCCATGTGGATAGGTAGTAGCCGTAGTACTGGATTTAGTAATATGGGTAACTGTTGAATCACTGTGTTGTATACTTGAAACTAATTTAAGGTTGTATAGCAATAAAAGAAAGGCAAATCATTTCCCATTCCAGTAAATAACACTACTGTTTACTAGACTACCCATGGAAGGAAAGGTGGTATTTTTTATTTACCTGACCTATCCACTTCCAATTCATCAGCAAGTCATGTTGAATCAGCCTTCAAAATACACAAGCCTGACCTTTCTTGCTAATTCTGCCTCTAAATCTTAATCCAAGTCATCCTTATGTTATGCCCCAAGTTTCATCTAACTGGTCTTCCTTGACCCAGTCTTTTTGCCCTAGAATCTGTTCTCTAGAAAGTAGCTACGGTAACCTTTCTAAATGAAAACTTAGTTTGAATCAGTTATCCTGTAAAAGCTCTCCAAAAGCTTCTCTCATCATACTTAGAACAAAAAAATCTAATATCCTAATGATTGATGGCTTTGTCATCTTTATAATTATAACCTCACCAAGTTCGCCTTCAACTCTTCTCCCTTTTATGGATTCCGTTCTGTGCACACTGTCCTGCTCACTGTTTCCTGAGAAGCCCAGTTTTGTTCCTGCCTCAGCGTTTGCATTCCTTGCTGCATTGCTCATGTTAATAAGATTTCTACTTTGAGAGCCTTTCGTCACAGGAGCCTTTCCTGTCCACCCTCCCTGAAATAGCAACCAAACATTGCTTCCTATGCCCTTTCCTTGCTTTATTTCTTCTTCATATTCCCAACAGATTTTGTATCATGTATTTTTTTGTCTAATGGGAGAGTAATGTCACTTACTTCCCATTAGAATGAAAGTCCACTAAGAGGAAAAATTTTGATTGTTTTATTTAGAGTTTAATCATCAGAGTCTAGAATAGTGCTTGTTAACTGTCTTACTCCAAAATATTTGCTTTTGCTGTTAGCCTATTAGGGCTTAAAACTTCACAGATTCTTTCAATGCTCCATCCTGAGGAACAGTAATCTGGTTTTCTCTGAGGGCTATTTCTGTCCTTTAAGACCCTAACTTCTATGTAACTGTTTTTTTTGTGTGTATCTGTGTGGCGGGGGTGAGCAAGTGTGTGTGTGTTAAGTTTAAAGCTGTTTATTTCCCCACAGGTGCATCTACAGTCAGTTTAGAAATATATATCCTGAGTAGTCTCTAAAGAATGCAAATTACTTTCAATCCTCCAACCATTGAATAATGCACACCATTGGTAAAAGAAGAGTCATACTCCACTGTGCATTTTAATACAGAGTAGCTGTGTCAACTGCTACATTACAGTCAGTTGAAAGACAGACTAAGGGAAACTGAGTTACACATTTGAGGGATAGAGTTTGCTGGGTACCACATTAAGAACTTTATGTTACAGAAATTGCTTTGTCTAGTTTTCCTAATTCTATCATTTACTTATAGTAACTGAGCGTGGACAGGAATGGGGATAGACTGCAATGGGTTAAAGACAACACATATTGCTTCCAAATGATTAGAGTGTCTCAAACAGAATTTTATATTAGTTCCAGTCTCTTTATTATATCCACAGGCACCTACATTCTCTTCATTAAAGAGCCTAGAGAGTCTAAATATAAATGTTCATTTCAGAATTTACAAAAAATATACATGATAGCGTCATCAAACATTTTTATTTCCATTTTTTTATTGCTAGAGGGATATCATGATTAGTAATGCATTTTATTATATTTCTTGAAACAAAGTTTAGGAGTTATTAATAATAATATCCTATTTGAAATTTGTGGAATGTTTCCTTTTCTACCAACTTAAAGAGATTAAGGTATTGTTTTTTAAAAAATCATTGACTATACAAAAGATGTCAAATATTTCATAACAAAATAATTATGATTTACTTGCACAGAAGTAAAAAATTATGAAAAATAATGCTCTGCTTTTTGTAGACTGTATTAGACAATGGATGAAGAAAGCTTAATAATGACCTCTTTTGTTTGTGATGGAATCTCTTTTTGTTTATTATGAACAGTTTTATTGAGGGATAGTTCACATACCATGCAGTTTACCCATTTAAAATACATAATTTAGTGATTTTTAGTATAGTCACAGAGTTGTACAACCAGGAATCATCAATTTTAGAACATTTTCTTCCTTCCCCCAAAAAACTCTCTTGTACAAATCATTCAGCATCCACCAGTTGCCTGCTGTTTTGCTCAACCACCCCCATCCTTCCTTAGCAACCACTGATCTGCTCTTTGCCTGTTCTACATGGTTCATGTAAATGGAGTCATGAATTTGTGGTCTTTTGTGACTCAATTCTTTCAGTTAATATAATGTTTTCATGGTTCATTTATATCATATCATGAATCGGTACTTTGTTCCTTTTCATTGACAAATAATACTCTATCGTATGGATGTATGGCAATTGATTCATGTAACTACTGATGGGCATTTGTGTTACCCCCAGTTTTCATGAATATGCTGCTGTGAACATTCATGTACAAGTTTTTGGGTGAACATGTTTACATGTTTCTGGAGTATATAGCAAAGGGATTACTGGGTCCTGTGGTCACTGTCTGAAGCTAATGATGTTTTCATATGTTTTTTGACCTATTTTTATTTCAGTGCTAGCTTTTCTGCCTTGCAATATGTTTTCACCTATTGCTATTGTATTATTTCTATCCTTCAGTAATCTTGGAAACCACATATTTAAATTTGTTATAAGTATGTGTAAACTAAAATGATTGTAAGCCTATATGGACTGGTTGCATAGACTTTCCCAGATATTTATAGCCTGCCTAGAGACCAGTTTTGCTTATATTTCACTTAACTCTTTCCAGACAGATTTCTAGATATTGAGACTTCATGTCATTATTTGTATGATTTAATTACAGATTTGAAAATTTTATTGGTAATCTCTTTATGTAAATTTAAGCAGTTTATCCTGGATTTTCTCCACTTATATGTGCAGTTCTCTAATAACAAAACAATAAGTCTAAGAGGGAAGCTATTTCATACTGATAAAGATGATTGCACACATTAGAGGAATAGAGTTACACTTATTTTAAAAGAGTTGGCTAAATCAAGTTAATAACACCTTTGAGTTATTTAGACTTGATTTTAACAATGAAGTTATAAAATGAAAAAATGATTCAAGCTACTGGATTCATGAGGACAGGAGTTGCTGATTTTCTTGATGACATTTAATTATAACTAATATCTGGAGCTTGGAGGAGGTAACATTTATTTTTGATTAGGGATGCTTCTAATGACTCTGCTGTCATTTTCTGAAAGGAATATATGGGGTAGTTCAGGCTCTTAACAAATATGTGCTTCTAATCTGTATATATATGAGATTTGACTTTTGCCATTTGAAAAGATATTTTAGATGTGGTACACATACACAATGGAATATTATCCAGCTACAAAAAAGAAGAAACCCTGCCATTTGCAACAACATGGATGGACCTAGAGGGTACATGCTAAGCAAAATAAGCCAGGTGAAGAAAGACAAATACCATATGATTCCACTTATTTGTGAAATATAAATACAAAACAAAAATGAACAAAATAGCAGTAGACTCATCGACACTGAGAAGTGACTGGTGGTTACCATGGGGAGGGGTTGCCTTGGGTGTGTGGGGAGGGTGAGTGGGTTTTAAAAGGGTACAAAAATTCTCAATCATGTAAATACAAGTTGCTAATAGGGATGGTAGTATAGCATGGAAAATATAGGCAACGATTCTGTAACATTTTCCTATCTTGCGAGATAGTAACCGCACTAGTGGGGGGTGAGGATTTAATAATATGGGTACCTGTTGAACCATTGTGTTGTGTATTTGAAACCAGTATAAAACTGTATATTAAAAATAATTCAATAATAAAAAATAAATCTTAATAAAATCATAATCATGAGTAAAAATGCCTTTCTTACTATATTTGATTCATATAATTCAAGTATTTTAAAACAGTACAAGGACTATGTTATATGTTAGCTTTTTGTTAATTTTATTTAATTATATGTCTTCCATTGGTGCTATGGAGCGTATGACCCAGGTTTCAAAAGTTCATCAATCTTCTCACTCATTCATGAGGAAAAAGGTATACAAAGAAAATTTTACTACAGAGACTAAAATTATAAAACATTTTTTCCCCAGAGTAACAGGCAAAATTTGTGCCAACAATTTTTTTGTAATAAAAATTTTTACTTGATTTCTTTCCCTCCCGTCCTTAAGGGCTACCACCACTGAAGACATCCTCAGAGACTTGGCTGATTGGCTTAGATGCATTCTTACGACACAGCTCCCCAAACCCAGTAATTAAACACAGCTTAGCCTTGCAATATAGGTTATCTCTAATGTTTTCTTTAATTTTTATATGTTGTGGTGACTGTTCTTGGTGGGAAACTAAAAACATGCATCTGATTAGATTGCGGGCTTTTATAAATTCAACCTGACTTGACCCGTTGTGGCAAGCTAAGATGAATTTTTGTACAGAATCTGTTGGTATAACTCTGATTTCACCCATTGTTACTCTTTTTCTATAGGTTCTTCATTCAGAGAATGGTGGAAGTATAGCTGTGGGAATGAACATATCAGATTTTGCAAGGTTGGGTGTTGCTGAGCAACAACAACTCCTAACTCTTTAGATTTTCTTCATGTCTTGTGCAGAGGCATTGATGACGTTTGTTCTGGACTATTTTTTTCCAAGGAAATTTATGTAGCAAACAGCTTTGGAAGACAAAGATTGTGTTTCCTTCTGGAGGAGAGGACTGACTTTTTTTTCTTTCCTATACAAGATTATGTAATGTCTTTCTCTGGGCAAAGATTGGGCAGATTTGCTAGGGTCCCCTTTCAAAGATTATGGTTTCTGAAGCTCTGAATTTCTGAGCTTACACATGAGTAACGTCTACCTGCATTGCTGCTCCTCATCCCTGTGGGACATGGGGGCAAAGGAACACAATGAAAACATGAAGCTGATGCTGCCTGCTGTTTGCTGTGGGTAATAAAGTCCTCTCTTTCTGACCCAGGAATCTTATATCTTCTGCCAGCATCTGTGTAACTGTGGCAGGCTGTGTAAATCTCACACTCTTCACAGTTCTTGGAAACCATGTGAGTTTTGAGGCTTTGTGCAGTCCTTCTCCAACAGGGTTCTGTGGGAGAATTAAACCCTTTTGCCCAATATATTTATTGTATGCAATGAACTATCTTTTCTCCTATGCATGTGGAATGGTACTACATAAAATTGGAAAATTGATAAAACAGTCAATCAAATTATCTTCTACAGGGCTTAGTTTTCTTATGGAATCCGGTTGAGGACAGTCGTATATCCCAAAGGTAAATGTTTGGCTTCACATCTTCTCTATTTGGCACTGTGAACATCTTTGGGCAGCACAAGATTGGAGATGGTTATTCAGATGGTAATAAGAAATATGATATTTTTCTTGATGAGTCTGGCTAAAGGTTTATCAATTTGTTTTTATCCTTTGCAAGAACCAGCTCTTATATTTCCTTCCTTGTGCTGACTTCGAGATTTCTTTGTTCTTTTTCTAGTTTGTTTATGTGTAGGGTTAGTTTATTTGACATTTCTTTTGTTTCTTGAGGTAAGCTTGTATCATTATAAACTTCCCTCTTAGGAGTACTTTTGCTGCATCCCAAAGATTTTGAACTATTGTGTTTCTATTTTCATTATCCACCAAGTATTTTTTTATTTCCTCTTTGATTTCATTGCTGATCCATTAATTATTTAGTAGCATGGTGTTCAGTCTCCTCGTGTCTGTGCTTTTGCTTTGTTTTTCCAGTTTATTTCTTGTGATTCGTTCCCAGTTTCAGACTGTTGTGGCCAGAAAAGATGCTTGGTATGATTTCAATCTTAAATTTATTGAAACTTGTTTTGTAGCCTAACACGTGATCTATCCTGGAGAATGTTCTGTGTGCACTTGGAAAGACTGTGTATTCTGCTGTTTTGGGTGTAATGCTCTGCACATACCTGTTAAGTCCATTTGGTCTAATGTGTCATTCAAAGCTACTGTTTTGTTACTGGGTTTCTGCCTGGATGATCTCCCCATTGATTTAAGGGGGGTGCTAAACCCCCAGTTTTTGTATTACTGTCAATTTCTTTCTTGTACATCTATTAATATTTGCTTTATAAAGGTGCTCCTCTGTTGGGTGCATAGATATTTATAATTATTGTATCTTCATGCTGGATTGAGCCCTTAATTATTGTTTAAGATAAATGTTTTGACCCTTCATTATTTCAGGAAAATTCATGCCCTGGTAGAATTACATTATAAAATTCAAACAAGAGTACATGGCAGTCTTTTGTTTTCATGAAACATTTTGGAATTATCTATTTCAAAAGGGTTTTCTCTTTGAAAATATAAAAGGATGATTATTCCTTTTATTAATGAACCTAGATACATTAGGAATCTGACACCAAGGATAGACGGAAATTTTATTGTTTTAGATTTTGAATTTACATACAATGCCTTCAAGTAAGTGAGAGAGGAAATATATTGAGCCATTGAACTACCCGTAAGAATGAGCACAAAGTTATGATGATATTCTCTAAACAGTGTGATCAAATTCAGAGAAGGAAAGTTGTTTTCTGTTCATTCTGAATATTCATAAAGTACAAATGCAACCTTAACTTTCTTCTTTCTATTTGTTAGTCATCAAGAGATGATTTTTCTACTTTTCCCTTTCTGGAAGCTTCATTTTTTCTTTCCATGTTACTCTTTGGTTAATTTATAATAAGCTTAGCTGAAACAAGTAAACATTTCAATAACTTTCAGATAAACCTTGATGCCATAGTCAATTAACTGCATGACTTATATAAGACCATAAACTGAAAACCAACTTGGACATATATCATCATTCTAACATCCTCTTTGTTTATTTTAATAATTGCTACCTTTCAGAGAATTTGGTTGTTAAAGGGGAAGGAAGAGGAAAAGTTTATAGATAACATACTTATAAACTCAACATAAATGGCATAAGCAGTAAAAAAGGAAAAGACAACTACACGTGGATACAGAAAACATAAATATTAAAACCAACTCCACGACTGGGATGCTGTGAGAACCTGAGCAACTCACTTAACCTTACTGGCCCCAAAGTCTTCATCTGTGAAGTAATTTACTCTTGGGATTATTTTTAGTATTAAATAAGAAGGTACATGTAAACAAACACCCTTTTAGAAAAGTATGGCTTTCACTGTAAAGGGGATATTACTTTGAATTAATGAAATTTTATCTTACCATTTTCTTATCTTTTTCATCAAAAAAAGATCTCACAAATAATGCAATAGGTTGGTTAAAATTTCTAATTTGGACAAGGAAGGTTTCTACAAAAATATGGACAATAGTCATGCTGATCTTTATGGAGAAATGTTCTTAAGATATTTTGTTTTCCTCCATAAGTGTATTTTGTTAAACTCTTATTAGATTAAACTTCCTTGAGAATAGAGATATATCTTTAGTAATCTGACTTTATATGGCATGCTGGGAAATTTGTATAGAATTATGTAAACATACTCAAACAACAAAGCATTATAGTGCCATTGAGAAATTACTAATACCAGGGAAATTTATTATGGAAAATTATGTTAGATAAATAATTTAAATTAGGCATTAATTTTTAGACTGATAATAGCAGAAATGCACTTAGATTAAGGGAAATACAAGAGTATCTCATAATATCTTAAAGAACTATCACAGACTGAAAAGCAAGATGTTTTGTTGGCCTGATGATCGGGGTGAGTAACTGGAAGTCCAAGAGTAACCAAGGCAAGTATTCTTTCCATGTCCCTCTGTCTCCTATTTTTAACTTTTTATGTATAGGCCCGTTTCCTCTTTTTGTACAAAGGGGAAATGTGACCTCACCACAGGTGTTATTTGTAATTCAGGTTGACAGCAGTGGATGACCAGTGTTTGGACCCTAATCCAAATTATGAGAAAAATAATATAATTTGCTTGGCTCTTTTCAAATGTCTGCATTAAGAACAAATAGCTGAGACTAAGGTAATAAGGTTAAACCACTGTTACATAGCTCCAGGTGTTGCTGGAAAATCCAATCTGGGATATCTCCCTGTGTGCTTGGTGACACCTCAACCCAGGAGGGGGCTCTTGACTGATTGAGAAAGAATTCACACCAGATGAGTATAGGTAAGGAAGGAATTCTTTAGAATGAGAATAGTAACATATGGCAGCTGCCCCGCAGGTGGTCAAGGGCAGCGAGGTGCAGAGGGAAGGAGAGAAAGTTTGTTGAACTTGTACTCGGCCTAGGGCAGATTCCCTTGCCAAGTCCTGAAGCAGGAGTCAACTGGTGTCCTGTGCCTGCATGGGACTCGTCCCTACCACCCCAGAATTTGGGGGAGCCGGTGAGCACAGGATTGAGTGAGATTTTATTCTGAGAACTTGCCAAAGAAAGGAGACTTTTAGGCAGGCTACTAAGAGCAGATCATGCAGCTGCACTTTCATCTGGGTCCCCAGACCATGGGAACTTGCACGCCCAAATCAGAGCTCTCAGCAGCCGCTCCCTACTTATCAGGAGTAAAGCAGAGACAGTGAAAGCTTGGAAATAAAGTGAAATAGCAAAGAGACAACAAAGATGCTTACCACTGGAAGAGCGCAGAGACAAGATGCAACAAGTTGAGCAGCGAGACGGCTTCATTTAAGAGTACACAGGCAAGGGGAGTGCAGGCAACCTCAGAGACAAGGCGCATCTGGGGGCTCAGGATTCTCTCTTAAGGTTTCTCAGGAATGGGGCCAAGGGCCAAGGGGCTGTAGGCTTGACATGTGGTCTCATGATGTCTATTTCCAGTGAAGATCCCTATGTCCTTAACCACAGTCAGTCTTCCAGATCATTCTGTAAGATAAACCTATCACAAGGAATTTGTTGATCTTTTTCCTCTCCAAAATAGTGGTTTCCCTCACGCACTGGGAGCATGTCAGTTAGGACAGCTTGCCCTGCCTTAGGATAGATTATTAATAATCAGATTATTGTCTGATTACTAAAGAATATGTCAAGAACCTTGCTCTCCAGCTCTGCTTTTAGAATGGAATCTTGGCCTTACAGTGGAGGCCCTCCTGTTTTTACTATGCTATTAATATTTCAGCATTTTTAGGAAAATGAATCATGATGCTTGTCCTGTGTCTCTGCCCTGTCTCACGAGGGTCCCATTTCCATGGATGGCAGAGCAGTTGCATGTGTTAGTGGCTCACTGGCTAAGCATTCATCTTAAAATATGTTTAGTATGATCCCCAAGGACGATTTTGGCGGAAACACTGGTTTAGTTGGAAGACTTTTTTGTTTTTAAATCATTTAACAGGGACTCTGGGATATTTTCATACATACATCTACCTTTTTTAAGGCAAATTAGTGAAGACCTTTGCAATACACTTCAATTCATAATGTAAATAAGTTCAAAGAGTGTTTAAATTGAAGATGGGAATTATTCAGTAAGCACCATTAAGGAAAATAGTGATGCGTTAGCCTTGTTGGTCCAGTGCCATGAAGTGTCATTCCTGCGTGTGCCTGTCGCCACCCACATGCTCCCTGGCATACTGATCTCAGAGACAGAATATCCGGTGCCTACCTGGTTGTCTTATAAATATAGTACTCAATAATTACTTATTAAAATAACTGAGGTATTTTGCCTCAGGTTGACTCTTCTTTTATTATTAACAGTATCTATATGGGCTAACAGATCTATCAGAGACTTGAGAAATGTAATTAATGTGCTTAGGGAAAATAACAATCCCTCTCTAATTGTAGGATTTCAATCTTTTTGAATTTACTGAGGCTCTTTTTGTGGCCTCGTATATGGTCTATTCTGGAGAATGTTCCATGTGCACTTGAGAAGAATGTATATTCTGTTGCTTTTGGATGTAGAGTTCTGTAGATGTCTATTAGGTCCATCTGTTCTAGTGTGTTGTTGTTCAGTGCCTCTGTGTCCTTACTTATTTTCTGTCCTGTGGATCTATCCTTTGGAGTGAGTGGTGTGTTGAAGTCTCCTAAAATGAATGCATTGCATTCTATTTCCTCCTTTAATTCCATTAGTATTTGTTTCACATATGCTGGTGCTCCTGTATTGGGTGCATATATATTTATAATGGTTATATCCTCTTGTTGGACTGAGCCCTTTATCATTATGTAATGTCCTTCTTTATTTCTTGTTACTTTCTTTGTTTTGAAGTCTATTTTGTCTGATACTAGTACTGCAACACCTGCTTTTTTCTCCCTGTTTTTTGCATGGAATATCTTTTTCCATCCCTTGAATTTTAGTCTGTGCATGTCTTTGGGTTTGAGGTGAGTCTCTTGTAAGCAGCATATAGATGGGTCTTGCTTTTTTATCCATTCTATTACTCTGTGTCTTTTGATTGGTGCATTCAGTCCATTTACATTTAGGGTGATTATTTAAAGATATGTACTTATTGCCATTGCAGGCTTTAGGTTCATGGTTACCAAAGGTTCAAGGTTAGCTTCTTTATTATTTTACTAACTTAACTCACTTATTGAGCTATTATAAACACTATCTGATGATTCTTTATTTCTCTCCCTTCTTATTCCTCCTCCCCCATTCTTCATATGTTGGGTGTTTTGTTCTCCCAGTGCTCCCATCTAGAGCAGCCCCTCTAAAATACCCTGTAGAGGTGGTTTGTGGGAGGCAAATTCCCTCAACTTTTGCTTGTCTGGGAATTGTTTAATCCCTCCTTCATATTAAATGACAATCGTGCTGGATACAGTATTCTTGATTCAAGGCCCTTCTGTTACATTGCATTAAATATATCATGCCATTCTCTTCTGGCCTGTAAGGTTTCTGTTGAGAAGTCTGATGATAGCCTGATGGGTTTTCCTTTGTAGGTGACCTTTTTTTCTCTCTGGCTGCCTTTAATACTCTGTACTTGCATTTGATCTTTGCCATTTTAATTATTATGTGTCTTGGTGTTGCCCTCCTTGGGTCCCTTGTCGTGGGAGTTCTGTGTGCTTCCGTAGTCTGAGAGGCCATTTCCTCCCCCAGTTTGGGGAAGTTTTCAGCAATTATTTCTTCAAAGACATTTTCTATCCCTTTTTCTCTCTCTTCTTCTTCTGGTACTCCTATAATGTGGATATTGTTTTGTTTCAATTGGTCACACAGTTCTCTTAATAGTCTTTCATTCCTGGAGATCCTTTTATCTCTCTCGGCATCAGCTTCTCTGCGTTCCTGTTCTCTGATTTCTAGTCCATTAATGGTCTCCTGCATCTCATCAATTCTGCTTTGAAGTCCTTCCAGAGATTGTTTTATTTCTGTCTTCTCCCTCCTTAGCTCTTGCATATTTCTCTGCAAGTCCATCAGCATGGTTATGACTTATTTTGAATTCTTTTTCAGGAAGATTGGTTAAATCTATCTTCCCAGATTCCTTCTCAGGGGCGGATGTGGAGGATGTCTGGGTCAGTCTGGTCTGGATCAAATTTTTCTGCTTTTTTATGTTGATAGATGTAGTGGTAAGGTCAGCTGGGAGAACCAAGACCCTTTCCACTTGCTCCTGGCCTTTTTTTCCTGGGACAACGGCGACCTCTAGCGGCTTGTGTTGGGCAGTTGCATGCAGACAGGGTCTCTGTTTCTTGCCTGGCTGCTATGGAGGAAGCACCCTTCAGTTGCTGTTGGCGTGGCCAGCCTCAGGCTGCTGCTCTGCTATGGTGGGGCCAGGCTGGAAGGAGAATGGCTGGGGGCTGTTTATTGCAGTGAGGGGTCTCAGAGCTGCACTGCTGCCTAGAAGGTTAGGGTGCCCGGAGTTCCCTGGGACTCCCAGCTGCTGGGCTGCGTGCTCTGGGACGTTTCCGTCCAGCTGTGAAGTCCCTGTCCCTTTAAGACTTTCAAAAAGCACTCGTTTTTCTTTGTCCCAGGGCTGCCAACTGTGGGGACCTGCTCACAGGTCGTACTGTCCTGTTTCCCTAGTTTCCAGCACCCCACGCATATACTGTGTCTGTGCTCCGCTGCGAATGGCTAGGGCTGGGTGTTTAGCAGTCCTGGGCTCCCACTCCCTCCCCGCTCCGACTCCTCTCCTCCCACTGGGAGCTGGGGGGAGGGGCGCTCGGGTCCTGCCCGGCTGCGGCTTGTATCGTACCCCCTTCGCAAGGCGCTGGGTTCTCGAAGGTATGGGTGTAGTCTGGCTGTTGTCCTGTATCTTCTGGTCTCTCTTTTAGGAATAATTGTATTTTTTGTATTTTCAAAAATATGTATGTTTTTGGGAGGAGATTTCTGCTCTTCTACTCACGCCACCATCTTGGCTCTGCCTCTCCCTCTCTAATTGTATTGCCGGATAATTATTTGAGGAAAAAGGAGTTAAGAAAAGAAAGAAGGGAAGAAAGAAAGGGGAACAGGTGACTATGCCTTAAATGATTAAAGGGACTTTTTAGCTTGTGAATAAGGATCATGAGATGGGAGATAGTTCTTGGACTGCCTGGGTGGGCCCAGTGTAATCACCAGGCTCCCTATAAGAGGGAGGTAAGTGTGTCAGAGGGCAATAGGAGATGCAATGTCAGAAGCAAGAGGTTGGAGGGATACTAGGAAGGAACTACAAGCTAAGGAACACAGGAAAACTGCAGTCTATAAAAAGCAAGGAATATGTATTTTCCCTTTTAATCTCCAGAAGGACCATAGCTCTGCCAGCCCATTTTAGTCTTGTGATGTCCAGAAGCATGAGAGAACAAATATGTGTTGTTTTAAAGACACTAAGTTGGTGGCCACTGGTTACAGCACAGGTGGAAACCAATACCTTATTTCTACCTCTCTTGTAAGCAGGGAAATTCAAATAAAAAAAATCATTTTACACCTATTAATTGGGTAAAAAATTACATACCTGAAAATAGCATGTTTTGTTGAGAATGTAGAAAAATTAGAATTCTTGTACATTCTGAGGGATATAAGTGGAGTGTAAAATTGTATAGTCTCTAGTACCAAAACATCTACTTAAGGCCTTTGATTTGTACTATTCCTTCAAATAAGGAAATTTGGTACACCCCTTAAATGATGAAATCTCTACCTATACCATTTGGAGAAGAAATACCAATGGCCTAGATATTCTACTATGTATATGCTATAGAGATATTCACACATGGTGCAGAGGAGGTATGATAAGAGTGCTCATTGCAGAGTTATTTGTAAAAAATTTGGAAAAAAATGAATGTTCATCAATAGTAGAAAAGCTACATAGCAATATATTAGTAAAATGGGAAATGCTATAGCCATTCAAACAAATAACTAGAGGTGCACTTATCAACAGAGGGAAAATTCGAAGTTGCAAAAAGATCCGATATACTTCTATTGATATTATTATATGCATTACAATAAAGATATTATATATTGCCTATGTATGTATTAACATTAATTAAACATAAAATATTTATGAGAATGGTAAATGTCTGAAATATGATAGTAGCTACTGAGAAAAGAGGATCACAGAGTAACACACAGTTCATTAACCTCTGTTTATGTTTTATTTCTTAAAACTAAGCTGAACTACACATGGTGAAATTTCAAGGTTTTATAAAACTAGGTGTTCAGTAAATATATGTTATATTATTCTCTTCATTTCTATGCATATCTGAATCATCATGATTTAAAAACAAAACATATCCTCTCTTTTTACAAACCCAACATCAAAAGGTTTCTTTAAAAAATGAGGTCCTAGAACATCAAACTTAAAAAGGATAAAGGAGAGGATTTTTCATTCCTATAAAAATAGCCTAATGTCCTTGCCAGAAATCGTAAATGAACTCCTATGTACTAAAAGTTCAAGTCAAAATATCAGAGATAGGAACTAATTTTCAAAGACCTGATAGTATGGTAAAAATGTACCCGCAAATATACCCCAAAATAGGCTGTTAAAGGCCAGCATTGTGGATCTGGCTTTACTAAACAAAGTTGTGTGACATTATGCACATCTCCAAACAATTCTCTCTAGTGCTAAGATCCAGTGACCAGAGGCTCCTTTCTAAGGTACAAGGGAGATCAGAGGAAGGATGTGATGTACGTGCCAAAAAATTTCACATTATACCAATTGACATTTATGAAAGACTTCAACGCTTTTCTTTCCCTTTTCCTTTTTCTTTTTCGCTGTCTCGCCAACGGGTGTCCTGCCGAGTACCTGGTGCCCGGGGCGGCCGCGCTGGCCCAGCTGGCTGGGGGGCGGGGGGGGAGCCCGGCCTTGGGGGGGCCCGGCCTCGGGGGCCTGAGCCGCGAGCCCCGAGCTGCCAATAGCGCGCCGTCTCCCGGCAACTTGGGAGCGCGCGCCGCCAGCGCACAATGCACGCCCACCTCTAGCCCAGGCGCTCAAGGGAAGGCAGGCAGTTTAGCGGAGAGAGCCGCGTTAGCCGCTCCGCCGCCGTACCGAGCTCGCTGATTTCCCGAATGGGAGGGGTTTTGAGCAAGCTCTGCCCCCCGCAGCCCATCCCCGTTCCGGAGGCCAGGAGCCGGCGCCCGGCCTTCCTCGGAAGCCCCGCCCGCCCCGCAAGCCCCGCCCCGCCGGCTCCCTTGGCCCGCCGGGATCGCATTCCCCCTTCAGTACCCACTCGTTTCCTCGGGTCCCCTCGGAGGCCTCATCGCCGGTAAGACACGCTGACCCTCCCCAGACCGAGGAGGACTTGACTTTGAAAGTCTTTTTTCTTAAGTCCTAAGTGGGTTCTGTGCCCTTTTCACCTCTTCAAACACCTTGGTGCGCGTCCACCTGCCTCCCTTTAGCCTTCGCTATGAGATGTGCTGCCAGAACTGTTGTCTTCTTTCAGTTCCTTTTTTTGGTCATTTTTCTATTCCTCTGATTTTTAATTTTTAACTTTTTTGGTATCATTAGTGTACAGTTACATGAGCAACACGGTGGTTACTAGACTCCCCCCATTATCAAGTCCCCCCCTCATACCCCGTTACAGTCACTGTCCATCAGCGTAGGGAGATGCTATAGAGTCACTACTTGTCTTCTCTGCGTGCTATACTGCCCTCCCCGTGCCCACCCCCCCTACATCATGTATGTTGATCCTAATGCCCCTTATTCCTCTTCTCCCACCCTTCGCACCCACCCTTCCCAGTCCCTTTCCATTTGGTATCTGTTAGTCCATTCTCGGGTTCGTGAGTCCGCTGCTGTTTCGTGCCTTCAGTTTTTTCTCCGTTGTTATGCTCCACAGATGAGTGAAACTACTTGATACTTGTCTTTCCCTGCCTGGCATATTTCACTGAGCATACTCTAGCCCCATCCACGTTGTTGATAATCTTTCTTTCAGTTCCTAAAGCTCTGAACTTTAATACAGTATGAGTTCAACAGAATACTTGGTAAATCACTTAAAATATTCCTGCTTCATGTGAGAATACCATCTGTCTGTTTCTTGCAGCACTATTTACAACAACCAAGGTATGGAAGCAACCTAAGTGGCCATCTGTAGATGAATGGAGAGAGAAGAGGTGGCACATATACAAAATGTTACACTATTCAGCCATAAGAAGGAAACAAATCCTACCATTTGCAACAACATGGATGGAGCTGGAGGGTCTTATGCTCAGTGAAATAAGCCAGGCGGAGAAAGACAAGTACCAAATGACTTCCCTCATTTGTGGCGTATTAAATCAAAGCAAATCTGAAGGAACAAAACAGCAGCGGACTCACAGACCCCAAGAAGCGACTAGCGATTACCAAAGGGGAGGGGTATGGCAGGGAGAAGAGGATTCATGAAGGGGTATTATGATTGGTGCACCTGGTGTGTGTGGGCTCACGGGGAAACAATGTAGCTCAGAGAAGACAAGTAGGGACTCCGTGGCGTCGTGCTCCGCTGATGGACAGCGACGGCAATGGGGTATAGGGGGGACTCGATAATATGGGTGAAGGTAGTACCCACATTGAAGGTTTCTTGTGAAACCTTCAGAGGAGTGTATATCAATGATACCTTAATGAAAAAGGAAAAAGGAAAAAAAAAAGTTCACATTATACCAATTGACCTTTATGAAAGACTTCAACGCTTTTCTATCCCTTTTCCTTTTTCTTTTTCGCTGTCTCGCCAACGGGTGTCCTGCCGAGTACCTGGTGCCCGGGGCGGCCGCGCTGGGAGAGCAGGCTGGGGGGTGGGGAGGGCACGGCCTGGGAGGGGGCCTGAGCCGCGAGCCCCGAGCTGCCAATAGCGCGCCGTCTCCCGGCAACTTGGGAGCGCGCGCCGCCAGCGCACAATGCACGCCCACCTCTAGCCCAGGCGCTCAAGGGAAGGCAGGCAGTTTAGCGGAGAGAGCCGCGTTAGCCGCTCCGCCGCCGTACAGAGCTCGCTGATTTCCCGAATGGGAGGGGTTTTGAGCAAGCTCTGCCCCCCGCTGCCCGCCCCCGTTCCGGAGGCCAGGAGCCGGCGCCCTGCCTTCCTCGGAAGCACCGCCCGCCCCGCAAGCCCCGCCCCGCCGGCTCCCTCGGCCCGCCGGGATCGCATTCCCCCTTCAGTACCCACTCGTTTCCTCGGGTCCCCTCGGAGGCCTCATCGCCGGTAAGACACGCTGACCCTCCCCAGACCGAGGAGGACTTGACTTTGAAAGTCTTTTTTCTTAAGTCCTAAGTGGGTTCTGTGCCCTTTTCACCTCTTCAAACACCTTGGTGCGCGTCCACCTGCCTCCCTTTAGCCTTCGCTATGAGATGTGCTGCCAGAACTGTTGTCTTCTTTCAGTTCCTTTTTTTGGGTCATTTTTCTATTCGTCTGATTTTAATTTTTAACTTTTTTTGGTATCACTAGTGTACAGTTCCATGAGCAACACGGTGGTTACTAGACTCCCCCCATTATCAAGTGCCCCCCTCATACCCCGTTACAGTCACTGTCCATCAGCGTAGGGAGATGCTATAGAGTCACTACTTGTCTTCTCTGCGTGCTATACTGCCCTCCCCGTGCCCACCCCCCCTACATCATGTATGTTGATCCTAATGCCCCTTATTCCTCTTCTCCCTCCCTTCGCACCCACCCATCCCAGTCCCTTTCACTTTGGTATCTGTTAGTCCATTCTCGGGTTCGTGAGTCTGCTGCTGTTTCGTGCCTTCAGTTTTTTCTCCGTTCTTATGCTCCACAGATGAGTGAAGCTACTTGATACTTGTCTTTCCCTGCCTGGCATATTTCACTGAGCATACTCTAGCCCCATCCACGTTATTGATAATCTTTCTTTCAGTTCCTAAAGCTCTGAACTTTAATACAGTATGACTTTAACAGAATACTTGGTAAATCACTTAAAATATACCTGCTTCAGGTGAGAATACCATCTGTCTGTTTATTGCAGCACTATTTACAACAACCAAGGTATGGAAGCAACCTAAGTGGCCATCTGTAGATGAATGGATAGAGAAGAGGTGGCACATATACAAAATGTTACACTATTCAGCCATAAGAAGGAAACAAATCCTACCATTTGCAACAACATGGATGGAGCTGGAGGGTCTTATGCTCAGTGAAATAAGCCAGGCGGAGAAAGACAAGTACCAAATGACTTCCCTCATTTGTGGCCTCTTAAATCAAAGCAAATCTGAAGGAACAAAACAGCAGCGGACTCACAGACTCCAAGAAGCGACTAGCGATTACCAAAGGGGAGGGGTATGGCAGGGAGAAGAGGATTCATGAAGGGGTATTATGATTGGTGCACCTGGTGTGTGTGGGCTCACGGGGAAACAATGTAGCTCAGAGAAGACAAGTAGGGACTCCGTGGCGTCGTGCTCCGCTGATGGACAGCGACGGCAATGGGGTATAGGGGGGACTCGATAATATGGGTGAAGGTAGTACCCACATTGAAGGTTTCTTGTGAAACCTTCAGAGCAGTGTATATCAATGATACCTTAATGAAAAAGGAAAAAGGAAAAAAAATAGTTCACATTATACCAATTGACCTTTATGAAAGACTTCAACGCTTTTCTTTCCCTTTCCCCTTTTCTTTTTCGCTTCTCGCCAACGGGTGTCCTGCCGAGTACCTGGTGCCCGGGCGTCCGCGCTGGCCAAGATGGCTGAGGCGCGGGTGGTGGCCGGCCTGGGGGGGCCTGAGCCGCGAGCCCCGAGCTGCCAATCGCGCGCCGTCTCCCGGCAACTTGGGAGCGCGCGCCGCCAACGCACAATGCCCGCCCACCTCTAGCCCAGGCGCTCAAGGGAAGGCAGGCAGTTTAGCGGAGAGAGCCGCGTTAGCCGCTCCGCCGCCGTACAGAGCTCACTGATTTCCCGAATGGGAGGGATTTTGAGCAAGCTCTGCCACCCGCAGCCCATCCCCGTTCCGGAGGCCAGGAGCCGGCGCCCGGCCTTCCTCGGAAGCCACGCCCGCCCCGCAAGCCCCGCCCCGCCGGCTCCCTCGGCCCGCCGGGATCGCATTCCCCCTTCAGTACCCACTCGTTTCCTCGGGTCCCCACGGAGGCCTCATCGCCGGTAAGACACGCTGACCCTCCCCAGACCGAGGAGGACTTGACTTTGAAAGTCTTTTTTCTTAAGTCCTAAGTGGATTCTGTGCCCTTTTCACCTCTTCAAACACCTTGGTGCGCGTCCACCTGCCTCCCTTTAGCCTTCGCTATGAGATGTGCTGCCAGAACTGTTGTCTTCTTTCAGTTCCTTTTTTTGGGTCATTTTTCCATTCGTCTGATTTTAATTTTTAACGTTTTTTGGTATCACTAGTGTACAGTTACATGAGCAACACGGTGGTTACTAGACTCCCCCCATTATCAAGTCACCCCCTCATACCCCGTTACAGTCACTGTCCATCAGCGTAGGGAGATGCTATAGAGTCACTACTTGTCTTCTCTGCGTGCTATACTGACATGCCTCCCCGTGCCCACCCCCCCTACATCATGTATGTTGATCGTAATACCCCTTATTCCCCTTCTCCCTCCCTTCGTTCCCACCCTTCCCAGTCCCTTTCCCTTTGGTATCTGTTAGTCCATTCTCGGGTTCGTGAGTCAGCTGCTGTTTCCTGCCTTCAGTTTTATTCTCCGTTCTTATGCTTCACAGATGAGTGAAACTACTTGATACTTGTCTTTCCCTGCCTGGCATATTTCACTGAGCATTCTCTAGCCCCATCCACGTTGTTGCAAATCTTTCTTTCAGTTCCTAAAGCTCTGAACTTTAATACAGTACGACTTTAACAGAATACTTGGTACATCACTTAAAATATAGCTGCTTCATGTGAGAATACCATCTGTCTGTTTCTTGCAGCACTATTTACAACAACCAAGGTATGGAAGCAACCTAAGTGGCCATCTGTAGATGAATGGATAGAGAAGAGGTGGCACATATACAAAATGTTACACTATTCAGCCATAAGAAGGAAACAAATCCTACCATTTGCAACAACATGGATGGAGCTGGAGGGTCTTATGCTCAGTGAAATAAGCCAGGCGGAGAAAGACAAGTACCAAATGACTTCCCTCATTTGTGGCGTATTAAATCAAAGCAAATCTGAAGGAACAAAACAGCAGCGGACTCACAGACCCCAAGAAGCGACTAGCGATTACCAAAGGGGAGGGGTATGGCAGGGAGAAGAGGATTCATGAAGGGGTATTATGATTGGTGCACCTGGTGTGTGTGGGCTCACGGGGAAACAATGTAGCTCAGAGAAGACAAGTAGGGACTCCGTGGCGTCGTGCTCCGCTGATGGACAGCGACGGCAATGGGGTATAGGGGGGACTCGATAATATGGGTGAAGGTAGTACCCACATTGAAGGTTTCTTGTGAAACCTTCAGAGCAGTGTATATCAATGATACCTTAATGAAAAAGGAAAAAGGAAAAAAAAAAGTTCACATTATACCAATTGACCTTTATGAAAGACTTCAACGCTTTTCTTTCCCTTTCCCTTTTTCTTTTTCGCTTCTCGCCAAAGGGTGTCCTGCCGAGTACCTGGTGCCCGGGGCGTCCGCGATGGCCAAGCTGGCTGAGGCGCGGGGGGGTGGCCGGCCTGGGGGGGCCTGAGCCGCGAGTCCCGAGCTGCCAATCGCGCGCCGTGTCCCGGCAACTTGGGAGCGCGCGCCGCCAGCGCACAATGTCCGCCCACCTCTAGCCCAGGCGCTCAAGGGAAGGCAGGCAGTTTAGCGGAGAGAGCCGCGTTAGCCGCTCCGCCGCCGTACAGAGCTCGCTGATTTCCCGAATGGGAGGGGTTTTGAGCAAGCTCTGCTCCCCGCTGCCCGCCCCCGTTCCGGAGGCCAGGAGCCGGCGCCCGGCCTTCCTCGGAAGCCCCGCCCTCCCCGCAAGCCCCGCCCCGCCGGCTCCCTTGGCCCGCCGGGATCGCATTCCCCCTTCAGTACCCACTCGTTTCCTCGGGTCCCCTCGGAGGCCTCATCGCCGGTAAGACACGCTGACCCTCCCCAGACCGAGGAGGACTTGACTTTGAAAGTCTTTTTTCTTAAGTCCTAAGTGGGTTCTGTGCCCTTTTCACCTCTTCAAACACCTTGGTGCGCGTCCACCTGCCTCCCTTTAGCCTTCGCTATGAGATGTGCTGCCAGAACTGTTGTCTTCTTTCAGTTCCTTTTTTTGGTCATTTTTCTATTCCTCTGATTTTTAATTTTTAACTTTCTTTGGTATCATTAGTGTACAGTTACATGAGCAACACGGTGGTTACTAGACTCCCCCCATTATCTAGTCCCCCCTTCATACCCCGTTACAGTCACTGTCCATCAGCGTAGGGAGATGCTATAGAGTCACTACTTGTCTTCTCTGCGTGCTATACTGCCCTCCCCGTGCCCACCCCCCCTACATCATGTATGTTGATCGTAATACCCCTTATTCCCCTTCTCCCTCACTTCGCACCCACCCTTCCCAGTCCCTTTCCCTTTGGTATCTGTTAGTCCATTCTCGGGTTCGTGAGTCAGCTGCTGTTTCCTGCCTTCAGTTTTATTCTCCGTTCTTATGCTCCACAGATGAGTGAAACTACTTGATACTTGTCTTTCCCTGCCTGGCATATTTCACTGAGCATTCTCTAGCCCCATCCACGTTGTTGCAAATCTTTCTTTCAGTTCCTAAAGCTCTGAACTTTAATACAGTACGACTTTAACAGAATACTTGGTAAATCACTTAAAATATACCTGCTTCAGGTGAGAATACCATCTGTCTGTTTCTTGCAGCACTATTTACAACAACCAAGGTATGGAAGCAACCTAAGTGGCCATCTGTAGATGAATGGATAGAGAAGAGGTGGCACATATACAAAATGTTACACTATTCAGCCATAAGAAGGAAACAAATCCTACCATTTGCAACAACATGGATGGAGCTGGAGGGTCTTATGCTCAGTGAAATAAGCCAGGCGGAGAAAGACAAGTACCAAATGACTTCCCTCATTTGTGGCGTATTAAATCAAAGCAAATCTGAAGGAACAAAACAGCAGCGGACTCACAGACCCCAAGAAGCGACTAGCGATTACCAAAGGGGAGGGGTATGGCAGGGAGAAGAGGATTCATGAAGGGGTATTATGATTGGTGCACCTGGTGTGTGTGGGCTCACGGGGAAACAATGTAGCTCAGAGAAGACAAGTAGGGACTCCGTGGCGTCGTGCTCCGCTGATGGACAGCGACGGCAATGGGGTATAGGGGGGACTCGATAATATGGGTGAAGGTAGTACCCACATTGAAGGTTTCTTGTGAAACCTTCAGAGCAGTGTATATCAATGATACCTTAATGAAAAAGGAAAAAGGAAAAAAAAAAGTTCACATTATACCAATTGACCTTTATGAAAGACTTCAACGCTTTTCTTTCCCTTTCCCTTTTTCTTTTTCGCTTCTCGCCAACGGGTGTCCTGCCGAGTACCTGGTGCCCGGGCGTCCGCGCTGGCCAAGATGGCTGAGGCGCGGGTGGTGGCCGGCCTGGGGCGGCCTGAGCCGCGAGCCCCGAGCTGCCAATCGCGCGCCGTCTCCCGGCAACTTGGGAGCGCGCGCCGCCAACGCACAATGCCCGCCCACCTCTAGCCCAGGCGCTCAAGGGAAGGCAGGCAGTTTAGCGGAGAGAGCCGCGTTAGCCGCTCCGCCGCCGTACAGAGCTCGCTGATTTCCCGAATGGGAGGGGTTTTGAGCAAGCTCTGGCCCCCGCAGCCCGCCCCCGTTCCGGAGGCCAGGAGCCGGCGCCCGGCCTTCCTCGGAAGTCCCGCCCGCCCCGCAAGCCCCGCCCCGCCGGCTCCCTCGGCCCGCCGGGATCGCATTCCCCCTTCAGTACCCACTCGTTTCCTCGGGTCCCCTCGGAGGCCTCATCGCCGGTAAGACACGCTGACCCTCCCCAGACCGAGGAGGACTTGACTTTGAAAGTCTTTTTTCTTAAGTCCTAAGTGGATTCTGTGCCCTTTTCACCTCTTCAAACACCTTGGTGCGCGTCCACCTGCCTCCCTTTAGCCTTCGCTATGAGATGTGCTGCCAGAACTGTTGTCTTCTTTCAGTTCCTTTTTTTGGGTCATTTTTTTATTCGTCTGATTTTAATTTTTAACGTTTTTTGGTATCACTAGTGTACAGTTACATGAGCAACACGGTGGTTACTAGACTCCCCCCATTGTCAAGTCACCCCCTCATACCCCGTTACAGTCACTGTCCATCAGCGTAGGGAGATGCTATAGAGTCACTACTTGTCTTCTCTGCGTGCTATACTGCCCTCCCCGTGCCAACATCCCCTACATCATGTATGTTGATCGTAATACCCCTTTTTCCCCTTCTCCCTCCCATCGCACCCACCCATCCCAGTCCCTTTCACTTTGGTATCTGTTAGTCCATTCTCGGGTTCGTGAGTCTGCTGCTGTTTCGTGCCTTCAGTTTTTTCTCCGTTCTTATGCTCCACAGATGAGTGAAACTACTTGATACTTGTCTTTCCCTGCCTGGCATATTTCACTGAGCATTCTCTAGCCCCATTAACGTTGTTGCAAATCTTTCTTTCAGTTCCTAAAGCTGTGAACTTTAATACAGTATGACTTTAACAGAATACTTGGTAAATCACTTAAAATATACCTGCTTCAGGTGAGAATACCATCTGTCTGTTTATTGCAGCACTATTTACAACAACCAAGGTATGGAAGCAACCTAAATGGCCATCTGTAGATGAATGGATAGAGAAGAGGTGGCACATATACAAAATGTTACACTATTCAGCCATAAGAAGGAAACAAATCCTACCATTTGCAACAACATGGATGGAGCTGGAGGGTCTTATGCTCAGTGAAATAAGCCAGGCGGAGAAAGACAAGTACCAAATGACTTCCCTCATTTGTGGCGTATTAAATCAAAGCAAATCTGAAGGAACAAAACAGCAGCGGACTCACAGACTCCAAGAAGCGACTAGCGATTACCAAAGGGGAGGGGTATGGCAGGGAGAAGAGGATTCATGAAGGGGTATTATGATTGGTGCACCTGGTGTGTGTGGGCTCACGGGGAAACAATGTAGCTCAGAGAAGACAAGTAGGGACTCCGTGGCGTCGTGCTCCGCTGATGGACAGCGACGGCAATGGGGTATAGGGGGGACTCGATAATATGGGTGAAGGTAGTACCCACATTGAAGGTTTCTTGTGAAACCTTCAGAGCAGTGTATATCAATGATACCTTAATGAAAAAGGAAAAAGGAAAAAAAAAAGTTCACATTATACCAATTGACCTTTATGAAAGACTTCAACGCTTTTCTTTCCCTTTCCCTTTTTCTTTTTCGCTTCTCGCCAACGGGTGTCCTGCCGAGTACCTGGTGCCCGGGGCGTCCGCGCTGGCCAAGCTGGCTGAGGCGCGGGGGGGTGACCGGCCTGGGGGTGCCTGAGCCGCGAGTCCCGAGCTGCCAATCGCGCGCCGTCTCCCGGCAACTTGGGAGCGCGCGCAGCCAGCGCACAATGCCCGCCCACCTCTAGCCCAGGCGCTCAAGGGAAGGCAGGCAGTTTAGCGGAGAGAGCCGCGTTAGCCGCTCCGCCGCCGTACAGAGCTCGCTGATTTCCCGAATGGGAGGGGTTTTGAGCAAGCTCTGCCCCCCCGCTGCCCGCCCCCGTTCCGGAGGCCAGGAGCCGGCGCCCGGCCTTCCTCGGAAGCCCCGCCCGCCCCGCAAGCCCCGCCCCGCCGGCTCCCTCGGCCCGCCGGGATCGCATTCCCCCTTCAGTACCCACTCGTTTCCTCGGGTCCCCTCGGAGGCCTCATCGCCGGTAAGACACGCTGACCCTCCCCAGACCGAGGAGGACTTGACTTTGAAAGTCTTTTTTCTTAAGTCCTAAGTGGGTCCTGTGCTCTTTTCACCTCTTCAAACAACTTGGTGCGCGTCCACCTGCCTCTCTTTAGCCTTCGCTATGAGATGTGCTGCCAGAACTGTTGTCTTCTTTCAGTTCCTTTTTTTGGGTCATTTTTCTATTCGTCTGATTTTAATTTTTAACTTTTTTTGGTATCACTAGTGTACAGTTCCATGAGCAACACGGTGGTTACTAGACTCCCCCCATTATCAAGTGCCCCCCTCATACCCCGTTACAGTCACTGTCCATCAGCGTAGGGAGATGCTATAGAGTCACTACTTGTCTTCTCTGCGTGCTATACTGCCCTCCCCGTGCCCACCCCCCCCTACATCATGTATGTTGATCCTAATGCCCCTTATTCCTCTTCTCCCTCCCTTCGCACCCACCCATCCCAGTCCCTTTCACTTTGGTATCTGTTAGTCCATTCTCAGGTTCGTGAGTCTGCTGCTGTTTCGTGCCTTCAGTTTTTTCTCCGTTCTTATGCTCCACAGATGAGTGAAACTACTTGATACTTGTCTTTCCCTGCCTGGCATATTTCACTGAGCATACTCTAGCCCCATCCACGTTATTGATAATCTTTCTTTCAGTTCCTAAAGCTCTGAACTTTAATACAGTATGACTTTAACAGAATACTTGGTAAATCACTTAAAATATACCTGCTTCAGGTGAGAATACCATCTGTCTGTTTATTGCAGCACTATTTACAACAACCAAGGTATGGAAGCAACCTAAGTGGCCATCTGTAGATGAATGGATAGAGAAGAGGTGGCACATATACAAAATGTTACACTATTCAGCCATAAGAAGGAAACAAATCCTACCATTTGCAACAACATGGATGGAGCTGGAGGGTCTTATGCTCAGTGAAATAAGCCAGGCGGAGAAAGACAAGTACCAAATGACTTCCCTCATTTGTGGCGTATTAAATCAAAGCAAATCTGAAGGAACAAAACAGCAGCGGACTCACAGACTCCAAGAAGCGACTAGCGATTACCAAAGGGGAGGGGTATGGCAGGAAGAAGAGGATTCATGAAGGGGTATTATGATTGGTGCACCTGGTGTGTGTGGGCTCACGGGGAAACAATGTAGCTCAGAGAAGACAAGTAGGGACTCCGTGGCGTCGTGCTCCGCTGATGGACAGCGACGGCAATGGGGTATAGGGGGGACTCGATAATATGGGTGAAGGTAGTACCCACATTGAAGGTTTCTTGTGAAACCTTCAGAGGAGTGTATATCAATGATACCTTAATGAAAAAGGAAAAAGGAAAAAAAATAGTTCACATTATACCAATTGACCTTTATGAAAGACGTCAACGCTTTTCTATCCCTTTTCCTTTTTCTTTTTCGCTGTCTCGCCAACGGGTGTCCTGCCGAGTACCTGGTGCCCGGGGCGTCCGCGCTGGCCAAGCTGGCAGAGGCGCGGGGGGGGGGTGGCCGGCCTGGGGGGTCTGAGCCGCGAGCCCCGAGCTGCCAATCGCGCGCCGTCTCCCGGCAACTTGGGAGCGCGCGCCGCCAGCGCACAATGCCCGCCCACCTCTAGCCCAGGCGCTCAAGGGAAGGCAGGCAGTTTAGCGGAGAGAGCCGCGTTAGCCGCTCCGCCGCCGTACAGAGCTCGCTGATTTCCCGAATGGGAGGGGTTTTGAGCAAGCTCTGCCCCCCGCAGCCCGCCCCCGTTCCGGAGGCCAGGAGCCGGCGCCCGGCCTTCCTCGGAAGCCCCGCCCGCCCCGCAAGCCCCGCCCCGCCGGCTCCCTCGGCCCGCCGGGATCGCATTCCCCCTTCAGTACCCACTCGTTTCCTCGGGTCCCCTCGGAGGCCTCATCGCCGGTAAGACACGCTGACCCTCCCCAGACCGAGGAGGACTTGACTTTGAAAGTCTTTTTTCTTAAGTCCTAAGTGGATTCTGTGCCCTTTTCACCTCTTCAAACACCTTGGTGCGCGTCCACCTGCCTCCCTTTAGCCTTCGCTATGAGATGTGCTGCCAGAACTGTTGTCTTCTTTCAGTTCCTTTTTTTGGGTCATTTTTCTATTCGTCTGATTTTAATTTTTAACTTTTTTTGGTATCACTAGTGTACAGTTCCATGAGCAACACGGTGGTTACTAGACTCCCCCCATTATCAAGTGCCCCCCTCATACCCCGTTACAGTCACTGTCCATCAGCGTAGGGAGATGCTATAGAGTCACTACTTGTCTTCTCTGCGTGCTATACTGCCCTCCCCGTGCCCACCCCCCATACATCATGTATGTTGATCCTAATGCCCCTTATTCCTCTTCTCCCTCCCTTCGCACCCACCCATCCCAGTCCCTTTCACTTTGGTATCTGTTAGTCCATTCTCGGGTTCGTGAGTCAGCTGCTGTTTCCTGCCTTCAGTTTTATTCTCCATTCTTATGCTCCACAGATGAGTGAAACTACTTGATACTTGTCTTTCCCTGCCTGGCATATTTCACTGATCATTCTCTAGCCCCATCCACGTTGTTGCAAATCTTTCTTTCAGTTCCTAAAGCTCTGAACTTTAATACAGTACGACTTTAACAGAATACTTGGTAAATCACTTAAAATATACCTGCTTCAGGTGAGAATACCATCTGTCTGTTTCTTGCAGCACTATTTACAACAACCAAGGTATGGAAGCAACCTAAGTGGCCATCTGTAGATGAATGGATAGAGAAGAGGTGGCACATATACAAAATGTTACACTATTCAGCCATAAGAAGGAAACAAATCCTACCATTTGCAACAACATGGATGGAGCTGGAGGGTCTTATGCTCAGTGAAATAAGCCAGGCGGAGAAAGACAAGTACCAAATGACTTCCCTCATTTGTGGCGTATTAAATCAAAGCAAATCTGAAGGAACAAAACAGCAGCGGACTCACAGACCCCAAGAAGCGACTAGCGATTACCAAAGGGGAGGGGTATGGCAGGGAGAAGAGGATTCATGAAGGGGTATTATGATTGGTGCACCTGGTGTGTGTGGGCTCACGGGGAAACAATGTAGCTCAGAGAAGACAAGTAGGGACTCCGTGGCGTCGTGCTCCGCTGATGGACAGCGACGGCAATGGGGTATAGGGGGGACTCGATAATATGGTTGAAGGTAGTACCCACATTGAAGGTTTCTTGTGAAACCTTCAGAGGAGTGTATATCAATGATACCTTAATGAAAAAGGAAAAAGGAAAAAAAATAGTTCACATTATACCAATTGACCTTTATGAAAGACGTCAACGCTTTTCTATCCCTTTTCCTTTTTCTTTTTCGCTGTCTCGCCAACGGGTGTCCTGCCGAGTACCTGGTGCCCGGGGCGTCCGCGCTGGCCAAGCTGGCAGAGGCGCGGGGGGGGGGGTGGCCGGCCTGGGGGGTCTGAGCCGCGAGCCCCGAGCTGCCAATCGCGCGCCGTCTCCCGGCAACTTGGGAGCGCGCGCCGCCAGCGCACAATGCCCGCCCACCTCTAGCCCAGGCGCTCAAGGGAAGGCAGGCAGTTTAGCGGAGAGAGCCGCGTTAGCCGCTCCGCCGCCGTACAGAGCTCGCTGATTTCCCGAATGGGAGGGGTTTTGAGCAAGCTCTGCCCCCCGCTGCCCGCCCCCGTTCCGGAGGCCAGGAGCCGGCGCCCGGCCTTCCTCGGAAGCCCCGCCCGCCCCGCAAGCCCCGCCCCGCCGGCTCCCTCGGCCCGCCGGGATCGCATTCCCCCTTCAGTACCCACTCGTTTCCTCGGGTCCCCTCGGAGGCCTCATCGCCGGTAAGACACGCTGACCCTCCCCAGACCGAGGAGGACTTGACTTTGAAAGTCTTTTTTCTTAAGTCCTAAGTGGGTTCTGTGCCCTTTTCACCTCTTCAAACACCTTGGTGCGCGTCCACCTGCCTCCCTTTAGCCTTCGCTATGAGATGTGCTGCCAGAACTGTTGTCTTCTTTCAGTTCCTTTTTTTGGGTCATTTTTCTATTCGTCTGATTTTAATTTTTAACTTTTTTTGGTATCACTAGTGTACAGTTCCATGAGCAACACGGTGGTTACTAGACTCCCCCCATTATCAAGTGCCCCCCTCATACCCCGTTACAGTCACTGTCCATCAGCGTAGGGAGATGCTATAGAGTCACTACTTGTCTTCTCTGCGTGCTATACTGCCCTCCCCGTGCCCACCCCCCCTACATCATGTATGTTGATCCTAATGCCCCTTATTCCTCTTCTCCCTCCCTTCGCACCCACCCATCCCAGTCCCTTTCACTTTGGTATCTGTTAGTCCATTCTCGGGTTCGTGAGTCTGCTGCTGTTTCGTGCCTTCAGTTTTTTCTCCGTTCTTATGCTCCACAGATGAGTGAAACTACTTGATACTTGTCTTTCCCTGCCTGGCATATTTCACTGAGCATACTCTAGCCCCATCCACGTTATTGATAATCTTTCTTTCAGTTCCTAAAGCTCTGAACTTTAATACAGTATGACTTTAACAGAATACTTGGTAAATCACTTAAAATATACCTGCTTCAGGTGAGAATACCATCTGTCTGTTTCTTGCAGCACTATTTACAACAACCAAGGTATGGAAGCAACCTAAGTGGCCATCTGTAGATGAATGGATAGAGAAGAGGTGGCACATATACAAAATGTTACACTATTCAGCCATAAGAAGGAAACAAATCCTACCATTTGCAACAACATGGATGGAGCTGGAGGGTCTTATGCTCAGTGAAATAAGCCAGGCGGAGAAAGACAAGTACCAAATGACTTCCCTCATTTGTGGCGTATTAAATCAAAGCAAATCTGAAGGAACAAAACAGCAGCGGACTCACAGACCCCAAGAAGCGACTAGCGATTACCAAAGGGGAGGGGTATGGCAGGGAGAAGAGGATTCATGAAGGGGTATTATGATTGGTGCACCTGGTGTGTGTGGGCTCACGGGGAAACAATGTAGCTCAGAGAAGACAAGTAGGGACTCCGTGGCGTCGTGCTCCGCTGATGGACAGCGACGGCAATGGGGTATAGGGGGGACTCGATAATATGGGTGAAGGTAGTACCCACATTGAAGGTTTCTTGTGAAACCTTCAGAGCAGTGTATATCAATGATACCTTAATGAAAAAGGAAAAAGGAAAAAAAAAAGTTCACATTATACCAATTGACCTTTATGAAAGACTTCAACGCTTTTCTTTCCCTTTCCCTTTTTCTTTTTCGCTTCTCGCCAACGGGTGTCCTGCCGAGTACCTGGTGCCCGGGGCGGCCGCGCTGGGCCAGCAGGCTGGGGGGTGGGGAGGGCACGGCCTGGGGGGGGGCCTGAGCCGCGAGCCCCGAGCTGCCAATCGCGCGCCGTCTCCCGGCAACTTGGGAGCGCGCGCCGCCAGCGCACAATGCCCGCCCACCTCTAGCCCAGGCGCTCAAGGAAAGGCAGGCAGTTTAGCGGAGAGAGCCGCGTTAGCCGCTCCGCCGCCGTACAGAGCTCGCTGATTTCCCGAATGGGAGGGGTTTTGAGCAAGCTCTGCCCCCCGCTGCCCGCCCCCGTTCCGGAGGCCAGGAGCCGGCGCCCGGCCTTCCTCGGAAGCCCCGTCCGCCCCGCAAGCCCCGCCCCGCCGGCTCCCTCGGCCCGCCGGGATCGCATTCCCCCTTCAGTACCCACTCGTTTCCTCGGGTCCCCTCGGAGGCCTCATCGCCGGTAAGACACGCTGACCCTCCCCAGACCGAGGAGGACTTGACTTTGAAAGTCTTTTTTCTTAAGTCCTAAGTGGGTTCTGTGCCCTTTTCAGCTCTTCAAACACCTTGGTGCGCGTCCACCTGCCTCCCTTTAGCCTTCGCTATGAGATGTGCTGCCAGAACTGTTGTCTTCTTTCAGTTCCTTTTTTTGGTCATTTTTCTATTCCTCTGATTTTCAATTTTTAACTTTCTTTGGTATCATTAGTGTACAGTTACATGAGTAACACGGTGGTTACTAGACTCCCCCCATTATCAAGTCCCCCCTTCATACCCCGTTACAGTCACTGTCCATCAGCGTAGGGAGATGCTATAGAGTCACTACTTGTCTTCTCTGCGTGCTATACTGCCCTCCCCGTGCCCACCCCCCCTACATCATGTATGTTGATCGTAATACCCCTTATTCCCCTTCTCCCTCCCTTCGCACCCACCCTTCCCAGTCCCTTTCCCTTTGGTATCTGTTAGTCCATTCTCGGGTTCGTGAGTCAGCTGCTGTTTCCTGCCTTCAGTTTTATTCTCCGTTCTTATGCTCCACAGATGAGTGAAACTACTTGATACTTGTCTTTCCCTGCCTGGCATATTTCACTGAGCATTCTCTAGCCCCATCCACGTTATTGATAATCTTTCTTTCAGTTCCTAAAGCTCTGAACTTTAATACAGTACGACTTTAACAGAATACTTGGTAAATCACTTAAAATATACCTGCTTCAGGTGAGAATACCATCTGTCTGTTTCTTGCAGCACTATTTACAACAACCAAGGTATGGAAGCAACCTAAGTGGCCATCTGTAGATGAATGGATAGAGAAGAGGTGGCACATATACAAAATGTTACACTATTCAGCCATAAGAAGGAAACAAATCCTACCATTTGCAACAACATGGATGGAGCTGGAGGGTCTTATGCTCAGTGAAATAAGCCAGGCGGAGAAAGACAAGTACCAAATGACTTCCCTCATTTGTGGCGTATTAAATCAAAGCAAATCTGAAGGAACAAAACAGCAGCGGACTCACAGACTCCAAGAAGCGACTAGCGATTACCAAAGGGGAGGGGTATGGCAGGAAGAAGAGGATTCATGAAGGGGTATTATGATTGGTGCACCTGGTGTGTGTGGGCTCACGGGGAAACAATGTAGCTCAGAGAAGACAAGTAGGGACTCCGTGGCGTCGTGCTCCGCTGATGGACAGCGACGGCAATGGGGTATAGGGGGGACTCGATAATATGGGTGAAGGTAGTACCCACATTGAAGGTTTCTTGTGAAACCTTCAGAGGAGTGTATATCAATGATACCTTAATGAAAAAGGAAAAAGGAAAAAAAATAGTTCACATTATACCAATTGACCTTTATGAAAGACGTCAACGCTTTTCTATCCCTTTTCCTTTTTCTTTTTCGCTGTCTCGCCAACGGGTGTCCTGCCGAGTACCTGGTGCCCGGGGCGTCCGCGCTGGCCAAGCTGGCAGAGGCGCGGGGGGGGGGTGGCCGGCCTGGGGGGTCTGAGCCGCGAGCCCCGAGCTGCCAATCGCGCGCCGTCTCCCGGCAACTTGGGAGCGCGCGCCGCCAGCGCACAATGCCCGCCCACCTCTAGCCCAGGCGCTCAAGGGAAGGCAGGCAGTTTAGCGGAGAGAGCCGCGTTAGCCGCTCCGCCGCCGTACAGAGCTCGCTGATTTCCCGAATGGGAGGGGTTTTGAGCAAGCTCTGCCCCCCGCAGCCCGCCCCCGTTCCGGAGGCCAGGAGCCGGCGCCCGGCCTTCCTCGGAAGCCCCGCCCGCCCCGCAAGCCCCGCCCCGCCGGCTCCCTCGGCCCGCCGGGATCGCATTCCCCCTTCAGTACCCACTCGTTTCCTCGGGTCCCCTCGGAGGCCTCATCGCCGGTAAGACACGCTGACCCTCCCCAGACCGAGGAGGACTTGACTTTGAAAGTCTTTTTTCTTAAGTCCTAAGTGGATTCTGTGCCCTTTTCACCTCTTCAAACACCTTGGTGCGCGTCCACCTGCCTCCCTTTAGCCTTCGCTATGAGATGTGCTGCCAGAACTGTTGTCTTCTTTCAGTTCCTTTTTTTGGGTCATTTTTCTATTCGTCTGATTTTAATTTTTAACTTTTTTTGGTATCACTAGTGTACAGTTCCATGAGCAACACGGTGGTTACTAGACTCCCCCCATTATCAAGTGCCCCCCTCATACCCCGTTACAGTCACTGTCCATCAGCGTAGGGAGATGCTATAGAGTCACTACTTGTCTTCTCTGCGTGCTATACTGCCCTCCCCGTGCCCACCCCCCATACATCATGTATGTTGATCCTAATGCCCCTTATTCCTCTTCTCCCTCCCTTCGCACCCACCCATCCCAGTCCCTTTCACTTTGGTATCTGTTAGTCCATTCTCGGGTTCGTGAGTCAGCTGCTGTTTCCTGCCTTCAGTTTTATTCTCCATTCTTATGCTCCACAGATGAGTGAAACTACTTGATACTTGTCTTTCCCTGCCTGGCATATTTCACTGATCATTCTCTAGCCCCATCCACGTTGTTGCAAATCTTTCTTTCAGTTCCTAAAGCTCTGAACTTTAATACAGTACGACTTTAACAGAATACTTGGTAAATCACTTAAAATATACCTGCTTCAGGTGAGAATACCATCTGTCTGTTTCTTGCAGCACTATTTACAACAACCAAGGTATGGAAGCAACCTAAGTGGCCATCTGTAGATGAATGGATAGAGAAGAGGTGGCACATATACAAAATGTTACACTATTCAGCCATAAGAAGGAAACAAATCCTACCATTTGCAACAACATGGATGGAGCTGGAGGGTCTTATGCTCAGTGAAATAAGCCAGGCGGAGAAAGACAAGTACCAAATGACTTCCCTCATTTGTGGCGTATTAAATCAAAGCAAATCTGAAGGAACAAAACAGCAGCGGACTCACAGACCCCAAGAAGCGACTAGCGATTACCAAAGGGGAGGGGTATGGCAGGGAGAAGAGGATTCATGAAGGGGTATTATGATTGGTGCACCTGGTGTGTGTGGGCTCACGGGGAAACAATGTAGCTCAGAGAAGACAAGTAGGGACTCCGTGGCGTCGTGCTCCGCTGATGGACAGCGACGGCAATGGGGTATAGGGGGGACTCGATAATATGGTTGAAGGTAGTACCCACATTGAAGGTTTCTTGTGAAACCTTCAGAGGAGTGTATATCAATGATACCTTAATGAAAAAGGAAAAAGGAAAAAAAATAGTTCACATTATACCAATTGACCTTTATGAAAGACGTCAACGCTTTTCTATCCCTTTTCCTTTTTCTTTTTCGCTGTCTCGCCAACGGGTGTCCTGCCGAGTACCTGGTGCCCGGGGCGTCCGCGCTGGCCAAGCTGGCAGAGGCGCGGGGGGGGGGTGGCCGGCCTGGGGGGTCTGAGCCGCGAGCCCCGAGCTGCCAATCGCGCGCCGTCTCCCGGCAACTTGGGAGCGCGCGCCGCCAGCGCACAATGCCCGCCCACCTCTAGCCCAGGCGCTCAAGGGAAGGCAGGCAGTTTAGCGGAGAGAGCCGCGTTAGCCGCTCCGCCGCCGTACAGAGCTCGCTGATTTCCCGAATGGGAGGGGTTTTGAGCAAGCTCTGCCCCCCGCTGCCCGCCCCCGTTCCGGAGGCCAGGAGCCGGCGCCCGGCCTTCCTCGGAAGCCCCGCCCGCCCCGCAAGCCCCGCCCCGCCGGCTCCCTCGGCCCGCCGGGATCGCATTCCCCCTTCAGTACCCACTCGTTTCCTCGGGTCCCCTCGGAGGCCTCATCGCCGGTAAGACACGCTGACCCTCCCCAGACCGAGGAGGACTTGACTTTGAAAGTCTTTTTTCTTAAGTCCTAAGTGGGTTCTGTGCCCTTTTCAGCTCTTCAAACACCTTGGTGCGCGTCCACCTGCCTCCCTTTAGCCTTCGCTATGAGATGTGCTGCCAGAACTGTTGTCTTCTTTCAGTTCCTTTTTTTGGGTCATTTTTCTATTCGTCTGATTTTAATTTTTAACTTTTTTTGGTATCACTAGTGTACAGTTCCATGAGCAACACGGTGGTTACTAGACTCCCCCCATTATCAAGTGCCCCCCTCATACCCCGTTACAGTCACTGTCCATCAGCGTAGGGAGATGCTATAGAGTCACTACTTGTCTTCTCTGCGTGCTATACTGCCCTCCCCGTGCCCACCCCCCCTACATCATGTATGTTGATCCTAATGCCCCTTATTCCTCTTCTCCCTCCCTTCGCACCCACCCATCCCAGTCCCTTTCACTTTGGTATCTGTTAGTCCATTCTCGGGTTCGTGAGTCTGCTGCTGTTTCGTGCCTTCAGTTTTTTCTCCGTTCTTATGCTCCACAGATGAGTGAAACTACTTGATACTTGTCTTTCCCTGCCTGGCATATTTCACTGAGCATACTCTAGCCCCATCCACGTTATTGATAATCTTTCTTTCAGTTCCTAAAGCTCTGAACTTTAATACAGTATGACTTTAACAGAATACTTGGTAAATCACTTAAAATATACCTGCTTCAGGTGAGAATACCATCTGTCTGTTTCTTGCAGCACTATTTACAACAACCAAGGTATGGAAGCAACCTAAGTGGCCATCTGTAGATGAATGGATAGAGAAGAGGTGGCACATATACAAAATGTTACACTATTCAGCCATAAGAAGGAAACAAATCCTACCATTTGCAACAACATGGATGGAGCTGGAGGGTCTTATGCTCAGTGAAATAAGCCAGGCGGAGAAAGACAAGTACCAAATGACTTCCCTCATTTGTGGCGTATTAAATCAAAGCAAATCTGAAGGAACAAAACAGCAGCGGACTCACAGACCCCAAGAAGCGACTAGCGATTACCAAAGGGGAGGGGTATGGCAGGGAGAAGAGGATTCATGAAGGGGTATTATGATTGGTGCACCTGGTGTGTGTGGGCTCACGGGGAAACAATGTAGCTCAGAGAAGACAAGTAGGGACTCCGTGGCGTCGTGCTCCGCTGATGGACAGCGACGGCAATGGGGTATAGGGGGGACTCGATAATATGGGTGAAGGTAGTACCCACATTGAAGGTTTCTTGTGAAACCTTCAGAGCAGTGTATATCAATGATACCTTAATGAAAAAGGAAAAAGGAAAAAAAAAAGTTCACATTATACCAATTGACCTTTATGAAAGACTTCAACGCTTTTCTTTCCCTTTCCCTTTTTCTTTTTCGCTTCTCGCCAACGGGTGTCCTGCCGAGTACCTGGTGCCCGGGGCGGCCGCGCTGGGCCAGCAGGCTGGGGGGTGGGGAGGGCACGGCCTGGGGGGGGGCCTGAGCCGCGAGCCCCGAGCTGCCAATCGCGCGCCGTCTCCCGGCAACTTGGGAGCGCGCGCCGCCAGCGCACAATGCCCGCCCACCTCTAGCCCAGGCGCTCAAGGAAAGGCAGGCAGTTTAGCGGAGAGAGCCGCGTTAGCCGCTCCGCCGCCGTACAGAGCTCGCTGATTTCCCGAATGGGAGGGGTTTTGAGCAAGCTCTGCCCCCCGCTGCCCGCCCCCGTTCCGGAGGCCAGGAGCCGGCGCCCGGCCTTCCTCGGAAGCCCCGTCCGCCCCGCAAGCCCCGCCCCGCCGGCTCCCTCGGCCCGCCGGGATCGCATTCCCCCTTCAGTACCCACTCGTTTCCTCGGGTCCCCTCGGAGGCCTCATCGCCGGTAAGACACGCTGACCCTCCCCAGACCGAGGAGGACTTGACTTTGAAAGTCTTTTTTCTTAAGTCCTAAGTGGGTTCTGTGCCCTTTTCAGCTCTTCAAACACCTTGGTGCGCGTCCACCTGCCTCCCTTTAGCCTTCGCTATGAGATGTGCTGCCAGAACTGTTGTCTTCTTTCAGTTCCTTTTTTTGGTCATTTTTCTATTCCTCTGATTTTCAATTTTTAACTTTCTTTGGTATCATTAGTGTACAGTTACATGAGTAACACGGTGGTTACTAGACTCCCCCCATTATCAAGTCCCCCCTTCATACCCCGTTACAGTCACTGTCCATCAGCGTAGGGAGATGCTATAGAGTCACTACTTGTCTTCTCTGCGTGCTATACTGCCCTCCCCGTGCCCACCCCCCCTACATCATGTATGTTGATCGTAATACCCCTTATTCCCCTTCTCCCTCCCTTCGCACCCACCCTTCCCAGTCCCTTTCCCTTTGGTATCTGTTAGTCCATTCTCGGGTTCGTGAGTCAGCTGCTGTTTCCTGCCTTCAGTTTTATTCTCCGTTCTTATGCTCCACAGATGAGTGAAACTACTTGATACTTGTCTTTCCCTGCCTGGCATATTTCACTGAGCATTCTCTAGCCCCATCCACGTTATTGATAATCTTTCTTTCAGTTCCTAAAGCTCTGAACTTTAATACAGTACGACTTTAACAGAATACTTGGTAAATCACTTAAAATATACCTGCTTCAGGTGAGAATACCATCTGTCTGTTTCTTGCAGCACTATTTACAACAACCAAGGTATGGAAGCAACCTAAGTGGCCATCTGTAGATGAATGGATAGAGAAGAGGTGGCACATATACAAAATGTTACACTATTCAGCCATAAGAAGGAAACAAATCCTACCATTTGCAACAACATGGATGGAGCTGGAGGGTCTTATGCTCAGTGAAATAAGCCAGGCGGAGAAAGACAAGTACCAAATGACTTCCCTCATTTGTGGCGTATTAAATCAAAGCAAATCTGAAGGAACAAAACAGCAGCGGACTCACAGACCCCAAGAAGCGACTAGCGATTACCAAAGGGGAGGGGTATGGCAGGGAGAAGAGGATTCATGAAGGGGTATTATGATTGGTGCACCTGGTGTGTGTGGGCTCACGGGGAAACAATGTAGCTCAGAGAAGACAAGTAGGGACTCCGTGGCGTCGTGCTCCGCTGATGGACAGCGACGGCAATGGGGTATAGGGGGGACTCGATAATATGGTTGAAGGTAGTACCCACATTGAAGGTTTCTTGTGAAACCTTCAGAGGAGTGTATATCAATGATACCTTAATGAAAAAGGAAAAAGGAAAAAAAATAGTTCACATTATACCAATTGACCTTTATGAAAGACGTCAACGCTTTTCTATCCCTTTTCCTTTTTCTTTTTCGCTGTCTCGCCAACGGGTGTCCTGCCGAGTACCTGGTGCCCGGGGCGTCCGCGCTGGCCAAGCTGGCAGAGGCGCGGGGGGGGGGTGGCCGGCCTGGGGGGTCTGAGCCGCGAGCCCCGAGCTGCCAATCGCGCGCCGTCTCCCGGCAACTTGGGAGCGCGCGCCGCCAGCGCACAATGCACGCCCACCTCTAGCCCAGGCGCTCAAGGGAAGGCAGGCAGTTTAGCGGAGAGAGCCGCGTTAGCCGCTCCGCCGCCGTACAGAGCTCGCTGATTTCCCGAATGGGAGGGGTTTTGAGCAAGCTCTGCCCCCCGCTGCCCGCCCCCGTTCCGGAGGCCAGGAGCCGGCGCCCGGCCTTCCTCGGAAGCCCCGCCCGCCCCGCAAGCCCCGCCCCGCCGGCTCCCTCGGCCCGCCGGGATCGCATTCCCCCTTCAGTACCCACTCGTTTCCTCGGGTCCCCTCGGAGGCCTCATCGCCGGTAAGACACGCTGACCCTCCCCAGACCGAGGAGGACTTGACTTTGAAAGTCTTTTTTCTTAAGTCCTAAGTGGGTTCTGTGCCCTTTTCAGCTCTTCAAACACCTTGGTGCGCGTCCACCTGCCTCCCTTTAGCCTTCGCTATGAGATGTGCTGCCAGAACTGTTGTCTTCTTTCAGTTCCTTTTTTTGGGTCATTTTTCTATTCGTCTGATTTTAATTTTTAACTTTTTTTGGTATCACTAGTGTACAGTTCCATGAGCAACACGGTGGTTACTAGACTCCCCCCATTATCAAGTGCCCCCCTCATACCCCGTTACAGTCACTGTCCATCAGCGTAGGGAGATGCTATAGAGTCACTACTTGTCTTCTCTGCGTGCTATACTGCCCTCCCCGTGCCCACCCCCCCTACATCATGTATGTTGATCCTAATGCCCCTTATTCCTCTTCTCCCTCCCTTCGCACCCACCCATCCCAGTCCCTTTCACTTTGGTATCTGTTAGTCCATTCTCGGGTTCGTGAGTCTGCTGCTGTTTCGTGCTTTCAGTTTTTTCTCCGTTCTTATGCTCCACAGATGAGTGAAACTACTTGATACTTGTCTTTCCCTGCCTGGCATATTTCACTGAGCATACTCTAGCCCCATCCACGTTATTGATAATCTTTCTTTCAGTTCCTAAAGCTCTGAACTTTAATACAGTATGACTTTAACAGAATACTTGGTAAATCACTTAAAATATACCTGCTTCAGGTGAGAATACCATCTGTCTGTTTCTTGCAGCACTATTTACAACAACCAAGGTATGGAAGCAACCTAAGTGGCCATCTGTAGATGAATGGATAGAGAAGAGGTGGCACATATACAAAATGTTACACTATTCAGCCATAAGAAGGAAACAAATCCTACCATTTGCAACAACATGGATGGAGCTGGAGGGTCTTATGCTCAGTGAAATAAGCCAGGCGGAGAAAGACAAGTACCAAATGACTTCCCTCATTTGTGGCGTATTAAATCAAAGCAAATCTGAAGGAACAAAACAGCAGCGGACTCACAGACCCCAAGAAGCGACTAGCGATTACCAAAGGGGAGGGGTATGGCAGGGAGAAGAGGATTCATGAAGGGGTATTATGATTGGTGCACCTGGTGTGTGTGGGCTCACGGGGAAACAATGTAGCTCAGAGAAGACAAGTAGGGACTCCGTGGCGTCGTGCTCCGCTGATGGACAGCGACGGCAATGGGGTATAGGGGGGTCTCGATAATATGGGTGAAGGTAGTACCCACATTGAAGGTTTCTTGTGAAACCTTCAGAGCAGTGTATATCAATGATACCTTAATGAAAAAGGAAAAAGGAAAAAAAAAAGTTCACATTATACCAATTGACCTTTATGAAAGACTTCAACGCTTTTCTTTCCCTTTCCCTTTTTCTTTTTCGCTTCTCGCCAACGGGTGTCCTGCCGAGTACCTGGTGCCCGGGGCGGCCGCGCTGGGCCAGCAGGCTGGGGGGTGGGGAGGGCACGGCCTGGGGGGGGGCCTGAGCCGCGAGCCCCGAGCTGCCAATCGCGCGCCGTCTCCCGGCAACTTGGGAGCGCGCGCCGCCAGCGCACAATGCCCGCCCACCTCTAGCCCAGGCGCTCAAGGAAAGGCAGGCAGTTTAGCGGAGAGAGCCGCGTTAGCCGCTCCGCCGCCGTACAGAGCTCGCTGATTTCCCGAATGGGAGGGGTTTTGAGCAAGCTCTGCCCCCCGCTGCCCGCCCCCGTTCCGGAGGCCAGGAGCCGGCGCCCGGCCTTCCTCGGAAGCCCCGTCCGCCCCGCAAGCCCCGCCCCGCCGGCTCCCTCGGCCCGCCGGGATCGCATTCCCCCTTCAGTACCCACTCGTTTCCTCGGGTCCCCTCGGAGGCCTCATCGCCGGTAAGACACGCTGACCCTCCCCAGACCGAGGAGGACTTGACTTTGAAAGTCTTTTTTCTTAAGTCCTAAGTGGGTTCTGTGCCCTTTTCAGCTCTTCAAACACCTTGGTGCGCGTCCACCTGCCTCCCTTTAGCCTTCGCTATGAGATGTGCTGCCAGAACTGTTGTCTTCTTTCAGTTCCTTTTTTTGGTCATTTTTCTATTCCTCTGATTTTCAATTTTTAACTTTCTTTGGTATCATTAGTGTACAGTTACATGAGTAACACGGTGGTTACTAGACTCCCCCCATTATCAAGTCCCCCCTTCATACCCCGTTACAGTCACTGTCCATCAGCGTAGGGAGATGCTATAGAGTCACTACTTGTCTTCTCTGCGTGCTATACTGCCCTCCCCGTGCCCACCCCCCCTACATCATGTATGTTGATCGTAATACCCCTTATTCCCCTTCTCCCTCCCTTCGCACCCACCCTTCCCAGTCCCTTTCCCTTTGGTATCTGTTAGTCCATTCTCGGGTTCGTGAGTCAGCTGCTGTTTCCTGCCTTCAGTTTTATTCTCCGTTCTTATGCTCCACAGATGAGTGAAACTACTTGATACTTGTCTTTCCCTGCCTGGCATATTTCACTGAGCATTCTCTAGCCCCATCCACGTTATTGATAATCTTTCTTTCAGTTCCTAAAGCTCTGAACTTTAATACAGTACGACTTTAACAGAATACTTGGTAAATCACTTAAAATATACCTGCTTCAGGTGAGAATACCATCTGTCTGTTTCTTGCAGCACTATTTACAACAACCAAGGTATGGAAGCAACCTAAGTGGCCATCTGTAGATGAATGGATAGAGAAGAGGTGGCACATATACAAAATGTTACACTATTCAGCCATAAGAAGGAAACAAATCCTACCATTTGCAACAACATGGATGGAGCTGGAGGGTCTTATGCTCAGTGAAATAAGCCAGGCGGAGAAAGACAAGTACCAAATGACTTCCCTCATTTGTGGCGTATTAAATCAAAGCAAATCTGAAGGAACAAAACAGCAGCGGACTCACAGACCCCAAGAAGCGACTAGCGATTACCAAAGGGGAGGGGTATGGCAGGGAGAAGAGGATTCATGAAGGGGTATTATGATTGGTGCACCTGGTGTGTGTGGGCTCACGGGGAAACAATGTAGCTCAGAGAAGACAAGTAGGGACTCCGTGGCGTCGTGCTCCGCTGATGGACAGCGACGGCAATGGGGTATAGGGGGGACTCGATAATATGGTTGAAGGTAGTACCCACATTGAAGGTTTCTTGTGAAACCTTCAGAGGAGTGTATATCAATGATACCTTAATGAAAAAGGAAAAAGGAAAAAAAATAGTTCACATTATACCAATTGACCTTTATGAAAGACGTCAACGCTTTTCTATCCCTTTTCCTTTTTCTTTTTCGCTGTCTCGCCAACGGGTGTCCTGCCGAGTACCTGGTGCCCGGGGCGTCCGCGCTGGCCAAGCTGGCAGAGGCGCGGGGGGGGGGTGGCCGGCCTGGGGGGTCTGAGCCGCGAGCCCCGAGCTGCCAATCGCGCGCCGTCTCCCGGCAACTTGGGAGCGCGCGCCGCCAGCGCACAATGCCCGCCCACCTCTAGCCCAGGCGCTCAAGGGAAGGCAGGCAGTTTAGCGGAGAGAGCCGCGTTAGCCGCTCCGCCGCCGTACAGAGCTCGCTGATTTCCCGAATGGGAGGGGTTTTGAGCAAGCTCTGCCCCCCGCTGCCCGCCCCCGTTCCGGAGGCCAGGAGCCGGCGCCCGGCCTTCCTCGGAAGCCCCGCCCGCCCCGCAAGCCCCGCCCCGCCGGCTCCCTCGGCCCGCCGGGATCGCATTCCCCCTTCAGTACCCACTCGTTTCCTCGGGTCCCCTCGGAGGCCTCATCGCCGGTAAGACACGCTGACCCTCCCCAGACCGAGGAGGACTTGACTTTGAAAGTCTTTTTTCTTAAGTCCTAAGTGGGTTCTGTGCCCTTTTCACCTCTTCAAACACCTTGGTGCGCGTCCACCTGCCTCCCTTTAGCCTTCGCTATGAGATGTGCTGCCAGAACTGTTGTCTTCTTTCAGTTCCTTTTTTGGGGTCATTTTTCTATTCGTCTGATTTTAATTTTTAACTTTTTTTGGTATCACTAGTGTACAGTTCCATGAGCAACACGGTGGTTACTAGACTCCCCCCATTATCAAGTGCCCCCCTCATACCCCGTTACAGTCACTGTCCATCAGCGTAGGGAGATGCTATAGAGTCACTACTTGTCTTCTCTGCGTGCTATACTGCCCTCCCCGTGCCCACCCCCCCTACATCATGTATGTTGATCCTAATGCCCCTTATTCCTCTTCTCCCTCCCTTCGCACCCACCCATCCCAGTCCCTTTCACTTTGGTATCTGTTAGTCCATTCTCAGGTTCGTGAGTCTGCTGCTGTTTCGTGCCTTCAGTTTTTTCTCCGTTCTTATGCTCCACAGATGAGTGAAACTACTTGATACTTGTCTTTCCCTGCCTGGCATATTTCACTGAGCATACTCTAGCCCCATCCACGTTATTGATAATCTTTCTTTCAGTTCCTAAAGCTCTGAACTTTAATACAGTATGACTTTAACAGAATACTTGGTAAATCACTTAAAATATACCTGCTTCAGGTGAGAATACCATCTGTCTGTTTCTTGCAGCACTATTTACAACAACCAAGGTATGGAAGCAACCTAAGTGGCCATCTGTAGATGAATGGATAGAGAAGAGGTGGCACATATACAAAATGTTACACTATTCAGCCATAAGAAGGAAACAAATCCTACCATTTGCAACAACATGGATGGAGCTGGAGGGTCTTATGCTCAGTGAAATAAGCCAGGCGGAGAAAGACAAGTACCAAATGACTTCCCTCATTTGTGGCGTATTAAATCAAAGCAAATCTGAAGGAACAAAACAGCAGCGGACTCACAGACCCCAAGAAGCGACTAGCGATTACCAAAGGGGAGGGGTATGGCAGGGAGAAGAGGATTCATGAAGGGGTATTATGATTGGTGCACCTGGTGTGTGTGGGCTCACGGGGAAACAATGTAGCTCAGAGAAGACAAGTAGGGACTCCGTGGCGTCGTGCTCCGCTGATGGACAGCGACGGCAATGGGGTATAGGGGGGACTCGATAATATGGGTGAAGGTAGTACCCACATTGAAGGTTTCTTGTGAAACCTTCAGAGCAGTGTATATCAATGATACCTTAATGAAAAAGGAAAAAGGAAAAAAAAAAGTTCACATTATACCAATTGACCTTTATGAAAGACTTCAACGCTTTTCTTTCCCTTTCCCTTTTTCTTTTTCGCTTCTCGCCAACGGGTGTCCTGCCGAGTACCTGGTGCCCGGGGCGGCCGCGCTGGGCCAGCAGGCTGGGGGGTGGGGAGGGCACGGCCTGGGGGGGGGCCTGAGCCGCGAGCCCCGAGCTGCCAATCGCGCGCCGTCTCCCGGCAACTTGGGAGCGCGCGCCGCCAGCGCACAATGCCCGCCCACCTCTAGCCCAGGCGCTCAAGGAAAGGCAGGCAGTTTAGCGGAGAGAGCCGCGTTAGCCGCTCCGCCGCCGTACAGAGCTCGCTGATTTCCCGAATGGGAGGGGTTTTGAGCAAGCTCTGCCCCCCGCTGCCCGCCCCCGTTCCGGAGGCCAGGAGCCGGCGCCCGGCCTTCCTCGGAAGCCCCGTCCGCCCCGCAAGCCCCGCCCCGCCGGCTCCCTCGGCCCGCCGGGATCGCATTCCCCCTTCAGTACCCACTCGTTTCCTCGGGTCCCCTCGGAGGCCTCATCGCCGGTAAGACACGCTGACCCTCCCCAGACCGAGGAGGACTTGACTTTGAAAGTCTTTTTTCTTAAGTCCTAAGTGGGTTCTGTGCCCTTTTCAGCTCTTCAAACACCTTGGTGCGCGTCCACCTGCCTCCCTTTAGCCTTCGCTATGAGATGTGCTGCCAGAACTGTTGTCTTCTTTCAGTTCCTTTTTTTGGTCATTTTTCTATTCCTCTGATTTTCAATTTTTAACTTTCTTTGGTATCATTAGTGTACAGTTACATGAGTAACACGGTGGTTACTAGACTCCCCCCATTATCAAGTCCCCCCTTCATACCCCGTTACAGTCACTGTCCATCAGCGTAGGGAGATGCTATAGAGTCACTACTTGTCTTCTCTGCGTGCTATACTGCCCTCCCCGTGCCCACCCCCCCTACATCATGTATGTTGATCGTAATACCCCTTATTCCCCTTCTCCCTCCCTTCGCACCCACCCTTCCCAGTCCCTTTCCCTTTGGTATCTGTTAGTCCATTCTCGGGTTCGTGAGTCAGCTGCTGTTTCCTGCCTTCAGTTTTATTCTCCGTTCTTATGCTCCACAGATGAGTGAAACTACTTGATACTTGTCTTTCCCTGCCTGGCATATTTCACTGAGCATTCTCTAGCCCCATCCACGTTATTGATAATCTTTCTTTCAGTTCCTAAAGCTCTGAACTTTAATACAGTACGACTTTAACAGAATACTTGGTAAATCACTTAAAATATACCTGCTTCAGGTGAGAATACCATCTGTCTGTTTCTTGCAGCACTATTTACAACAACCAAGGTATGGAAGCAACCTAAGTGGCCATCTGTAGATGAATGGATAGAGAAGAGGTGGCACATATACAAAATGTTACACTATTCAGCCATAAGAAGGAAACAAATCCTACCATTTGCAACAACATGGATGGAGCTGGAGGGTCTTATGCTCAGTGAAATAAGCCAGGCGGAGAAAGACAAGTACCAAATGACTTCCCTCATTTGTGGCGTATTAAATCAAAGCAAATCTGAAGGAACAAAACAGCAGCGGACTCACAGACCCCAAGAAGCGACTAGCGATTACCAAAGGGGAGGGGTATGGCAGGGAGAAGAGGATTCATGAAGGGGTATTATGATTGGTGCACCTGGTGTGTGTGGGCTCACGGGGAAACAATGTAGCTCAGAGAAGACAAGTAGGGACTCCGTGGCGTCGTGCTCCGCTGATGGACAGCGACGGCAATGGGGTATAGGGGGGACTCGATAATATGGTTGAAGGTAGTACCCACATTGAAGGTTTCTTGTGAAACCTTCAGAGGAGTGTATATCAATGATACCTTAATGAAAAAGGAAAAAGGAAAAAAAATAGTTCACATTATACCAATTGACCTTTATGAAAGACGTCAACGCTTTTCTATCCCTTTTCCTTTTTCTTTTTCGCTGTCTCGCCAACGGGTGTCCTGCCGAGTACCTGGTGCCCGGGGCGTCCGCGCTGGCCAAGCTGGCAGAGGCGCGGGGGGGGGGGTGGCCGGCCTGGGGGGTCTGAGCCGCGAGCCCCGAGCTGCCAATCGCGCGCCGTCTCCCGGCAACTTGGGAGCGCGCGCCGCCAGCGCACAATGCCCGCCCACCTCTAGCCCAGGCGCTCAAGGGAAGGCAGGCAGTTTAGCGGAGAGAGCCGCGTTAGCCGCTCCGCCGCCGTACAGAGCTCGCTGATTTCCCGAATGGGAGGGGTTTTGAGCAAGCTCTGCCCCCCGCTGCCCGCCCCCGTTCCGGAGGCCAGGAGCCGGCGCCCGGCCTTCCTCGGAAGCCCCGCCCGCCCCGCAAGCCCCGCCCCGCCGGCTCCCTCGGCCCGCCGGGATCGCATTCCCCCTTCAGTACCCACTCGTTTCCTCGGGTCCCCTCGGAGGCCTCATCGCCGGTAAGACACGCTGACCCTCCCCAGACCGAGGAGGACTTGACTTTGAAAGTCTTTTTTCTTAAGTCCTAAGTGGGTTCTGTGCCCTTTTCACCTCTTCAAACACCTTGGTGCGCGTCCACCTGCCTCCCTTTAGCCTTCGCTATGAGATGTGCTGCCAGAACTGTTGTCTTCTTTCAGTTCCTTTTTTTGGGTCATTTTTCTATTCGTCTGATTTTAATTTTTAACTTTTTTTGGTATCACTAGTGTACAGTTCCATGAGCAACACGGTGGTTACTAGACTCCCCCCATTATCAAGTGCCCCCCTCATACCCCGTTACAGTCACTGTCCATCAGCGTAGGGAGATGCTATAGAGTCACTACTTGTCTTCTCTGCGTGCTATACTGCCCTCCCCGTGCCCACCCCCCCTACATCATGTATGTTGATCCTAATGCCCCTTATTCCTCTTCTCCCTCCCTTCGCACCCACCCATCCCAGTCCCTTTCACTTTGGTATCTGTTAGTCCATTCTCAGGTTCGTGAGTCTGCTGCTGTTTCGTGCCTTCAGTTTTTTCTCCGTTCTTATGCTCCACAGATGAGTGAAACTACTTGATACTTGTCTTTCCCTGCCTGGCATATTTCACTGAGCATACTCTAGCCCCATCCACGTTATTGATAATCTTTCTTTCAGTTCCTAAAGCTCTGAACTTTAATACAGTATGACTTTAACAGAATACTTGGTAAATCACTTAAAATATACCTGCTTCAGGTGAGAATACCATCTGTCTGTTTCTTGCAGCACTATTTACAACAACCAAGGTATGGAAGCAACCTAAGTGGCCATCTGTAGATGAATGGATAGAGAAGAGGTGGCACATATACAAAATGTTACACTATTCAGCCATAAGAAGGAAACAAATCCTACCATTTGCAACAACATGGATGGAGCTGGAGGGTCTTATGCTCAGTGAAATAAGCCAGGCGGAGAAAGACAAGTACCAAATGACTTCCCTCATTTGTGGCGTATTAAATCAAAGCAAATCTGAAGGAACAAAACAGCAGCGGACTCACAGACCCCAAGAAGCGACTAGCGATTACCAAAGGGGAGGGGTATGGCAGGGAGAAGAGGATTCATGAAGGGGTATTATGATTGGTGCACCTGGTGTGTGTGGGCTCACGGGGAAACAATGTAGCTCAGAGAAGACAAGTAGGGACTCCGTGGCGTCGTGCTCCGCTGATGGACAGCGACGGCAATGGGGTATAGGGGGGACTCGATAATATGGGTGAAGGTAGTACCCACATTGAAGGTTTCTTGTGAAACCTTCAGAGCAGTGTATATCAATGATACCTTAATGAAAAAGGAAAAAGGAAAAAAAATAGTTCACATTATACCAATTGACCTTTATGAAAGACTTCAAAGCTTTTCTTTCCCTTTCCCTTTTTCTTTTTCGCTTCTCGCCAACGGGTGTCCTGCCGAGTACCTGGTGCCCGGGGCGGCCGCGCTGGGCCAGCAGGCTGGGGGGTGGGGAGGGCACGGCCTGGGGGGGGGCCTGAGCCGCGAGCCCCGAGCTGCCAATCGCGCGCCGTCTCCCGGCAACTTGGGAGCGCGCGCCGCCAGCGCACAATGCCCGCCCACCTCTAGCCCAGGCGCTCAAGGAAAGGCAGGCAGTTTAGCGGAGAGAGCCGCGTTAGCCGCTCCGCCGCCGTACAGAGCTCGCTGATTTCCCGAATGGGAGGGGTTTTGAGCAAGCTCTGCCCCCCGCTGCCCGCCCCCGTTCCGGAGGCCAGGAGCCGGCGCCCGGCCTTCCTCGGAAGCCCCGTCCGCCCCGCAAGCCCCGCCCCGCCGGCTCCCTCGGCCCGCCGGGATCGCATTCCCCCTTCAGTACCCACTCGTTTCCTCGGGTCCCCTCGGAGGCCTCATCGCCGGTAAGACACGCTGACCCTCCCCAGACCGAGGAGGACTTGACTTTGAAAGTCTTTTTTCTTAAGTCCTAAGTGGGTTCTGTGCCCTTTTCAGCTCTTCAAACACCTTGGTGCGCGTCCACCTGCCTCCCTTTAGCCTTCGCTATGAGATGTGCTGCCAGAACTGTTGTCTTCTTTCAGTTCCTTTTTTTGGTCATTTTTCTATTCCTCTGATTTTCAATTTTTAACTTTCTTTGGTATCATTAGTGTACAGTTACATGAGTAACACGGTGGTTACTAGACTCCCCCCATTATCAAGTCCCCCCTTCATACCCCGTTACAGTCACTGTCCATCAGCGTAGGGAGATGCTATAGAGTCACTACTTGTCTTCTCTGCGTGCTATACTGCCCTCCCCGTGCCCACCCCCCCTACATCATGTATGTTGATCGTAATACCCCTTATTCCCCTTCTCCCTCCCTTCGCACCCACCCTTCCCAGTCCCTTTCCCTTTGGTATCTGTTAGTCCATTCTCGGGTTCGTGAGTCAGCTGCTGTTTCCTGCCTTCAGTTTTATTCTCCGTTCTTATGCTCCACAGATGAGTGAAACTACTTGATACTTGTCTTTCCCTGCCTGGCATATTTCACTGAGCATTCTCTAGCCCCATCCACGTTATTGATAATCTTTCTTTCAGTTCCTAAAGCTCTGAACTTTAATACAGTACGACTTTAACAGAATACTTGGTAAATCACTTAAAATATACCTGCTTCAGGTGAGAATACCATCTGTCTGTTTCTTGCAGCACTATTTACAACAACCAAGGTATGGAAGCAACCTAAGTGGCCATCTGTAGATGAATGGATAGAGAAGAGGTGGCACATATACAAAATGTTACACTATTCAGCCATAAGAAGGAAACAAATCCTACCATTTGCAACAACATGGATGGAGCTGGAGGGTCTTATGCTCAGTGAAATAAGCCAGGCGGAGAAAGACAAGTACCAAATGACTTCCCTCATTTGTGGCGTATTAAATCAAAGCAAATCTGAAGGAACAAAACAGCAGCGGACTCACAGACCCCAAGAAGCGACTAGCGATTACCAAAGGGGAGGGGTATGGCAGGGAGAAGAGGATTCATGAAGGGGTATTATGATTGGTGCACCTGGTGTGTGTGGGCTCACGGGGAAACAATGTAGCTCAGAGAAGACAAGTAGGGACTCCGTGGCGTCGTGCTCCGCTGATGGACAGCGACGGCAATGGGGTATAGGGGGGACTCGATAATATGGGTGAAGGTAGTACCCACATTGAAGGTTTCTTGTGAAACCTTCAGAGCAGTGTATATCAATGATACCTTAATGAAAAAGGAAAAAGGAAAAAAAAAAGTTCACATTATACCAATTGACCTTTATGAAAGACTTCAACGCTTTTCTTTCCCTTTCCCTTTTTCTTTTTCGCTTCTCGCCAACGGGTGTCCTGCCGAGTACCTGGTGCCCGGGGCGGCCGCGCTGGGCCAGCAGGCTGGGGGGTGGGGAGGGCACGGCCTGGGGGGGGGCCTGAGCCGCGAGCCCCGAGCTGCCAATCGCGCGCCGTCTCCCGGCAACTTGGGAGCGCGCGCCGCCAGCGCACAATGCCCGCCCACCTCTAGCCCAGGCGCTCAAGGAAAGGCAGGCAGTTTAGCGGAGAGAGCCGCGTTAGCCGCTCCGCCGCCGTACAGAGCTCGCTGATTTCCCGAATGGGAGGGGTTTTGAGCAAGCTCTGCCCCCCGCTGCCCGCCCCCGTTCCGGAGGCCAGGAGCCGGCGCCCGGCCTTCCTCGGAAGCCCCGTCCGCCCCGCAAGCCCCGCCCCGCCGGCTCCCTCGGCCCGCCGGGATCGCATTCCCCCTTCAGTACCCACTCGTTTCCTCGGGTCCCCTCGGAGGCCTCATCGCCGGTAAGACACGCTGACCCTCCCCAGACCGAGGAGGACTTGACTTTGAAAGTCTTTTTTCTTAAGTCCTAAGTGGGTTCTGTGCCCTTTTCAGCTCTTCAAACACCTTGGTGCGCGTCCACCTGCCTCCCTTTAGCCTTCGCTATGAGATGTGCTGCCAGAACTGTTGTCTTCTTTCAGTTCCTTTTTTTGGTCATTTTTCTATTCCTCTGATTTTCAATTTTTAACTTTCTTTGGTATCATTAGTGTACAGTTACATGAGTAACACGGTGGTTACTAGACTCCCCCCATTATCAAGTCCCCCCTTCATACCCCGTTACAGTCACTGTCCATCAGCGTAGGGAGATGCTATAGAGTCACTACTTGTCTTCTCTGCGTGCTATACTGCCCTCCCCGTGCCCACCCCCCCTACATCATGTATGTTGATCGTAATACCCCTTATTCCCCTTCTCCCTCCCTTCGCACCCACCCTTCCCAGTCCCTTTCCCTTTGGTATCTGTTAGTCCATTCTCGGGTTCGTGAGTCAGCTGCTGTTTCCTGCCTTCAGTTTTATTCTCCGTTCTTATGCTCCACAGATGAGTGAAACTACTTGATACTTGTCTTTCCCTGCCTGGCATATTTCACTGAGCATTCTCTAGCCCCATCCACGTTGTTGCAAATCTTTCTTTCAGTTCCTAAAGCTCTGAACTTTAATACAGTACGACTTTAACAGAATACTTGGTAAATCACTTAAAATATACCTGCTTCAGGTGAGAATACCATCTGTCTGTTTCTTGCAGCACTATTTACAACAACCAAGGTATGGAAGCAACCTAAGTGGCCATCTGTAGATGAATGGATAGAGAAGAGGTGGCACATATACAAAATGTTACACTATTCAGCCATAAGAAGGAAACAAATCCTACCATTTGCAACAACATGGATGGAGCTGGAGGGTCTTATGCTCAGTGAAATAAGCCAGGCGGAGAAAGACAAGTACCAAATGACTTCCCTCATTTGTGGCGTATTAAATCAAAGCAAATCTGAAGGAACAAAACAGCAGCGGACTCACAGACCCCAAGAAGCGACTAGCGATTACCAAAGGGGAGGGGTATGGCAGGGAGAAGAGGATTCATGAAGGGGTATTATGATTGGTGCACCTGGTGTGTGTGGGCTCACGGGGAAACAATGTAGCTCAGAGAAGACAAGTAGGGACTCCGTGGCGTCGTGCTCCGCTGATGGACAGCGACGGCAATGGGGTATAGGGGGGACTCGATAATATGGGTGAAGGTAGTACCCACATTGAAGGTTTCTTGTGAAACCTTCAGAGCAGTGTATATCAATGATACCTTAATGAAAAAGGAAAAAGGAAAAAAAAAAGTTCACATTATACCAATTGACCTTTATGAAAGACTTCAACGCTTTTCTATCCCTTTTCCTTTTTCTTTTTCGCTGTCTCGCCAACGGGTGTCCTGCCGAGTACCTGGTGCCCGGGGCATCCGCGCTGGCCAAGCTGGCAGAGGCGCGTGGGGGGGTGGCCGGACTGGGGGGTCTGAGCCGCGAGCCCCGAGCTGCCAATCGCGCGCCGTCTCCCGGCAACTTGGGAGCGCGCGCCGCCAGCGCACAATGCCCGCCCACCTCTAGCCCAGGCGCTCAAGGGAAGGCAGGCAGTTTAGCGGAGAGAGCCGCGTTAGCCGCTCCGCCGCCGTACAGAGCTCGCTGATTTCCCGAATGGGAGGGGTTTTGAGCAAGCTCTGCCCCCCGCTGCCCGCCCCCGTTCCGGAGGCCAGGAGCCGGCGCCCGGCCTTCCTCGGAAGCCCCGCCCGCCCCGCAAGCCCCGCCCCGCCGGCTCCCTCGGCCCGCCGGGATCGCATTCCCCCTTCAGTACCCACTCGTTTCCTCGGGTCCCCTCGGAGGCCTCATCGCCGGTAAGACACGCTGACCCTCCCCAGACCGAGGAGGACTTGACTTTGAAAGTCTTTTTTCTTAAGTCCTAAGTGGATTCTGTGCCCTTTTCACCTCTTCAAACACCTTGGTGCGCGTCCACCTGCCTCCCTTTAGCCTTCGCTATGAGATGTGCTGCCAGAACTGTTGTCTTCTTTCAGTTCCTTTTTTTGGGTCATTTTTCTATTCGTCTGATTTTAATTTTTAACTTTTTTTGGTATCACTAGTGTACAGTTCCATGAGCAACACGGTGGTTACTAGACTCCCCCCATTATCAAGTGCCCCCCTCATACCACGTTACAGTCACTGTCCATCAGCGTAGGGAGATGCTATAGAGTCACTACTTGTCTTCTCTGCGTGCTATACTGCCCTCCCCGTGCCCACCCCCCATACATCATGTATGTTGATCCTAATGCCCCTTATTCCTCTTCTCCCTCCCTTCGCACCCACCCATCCCAGTCCCTTTCACTTTGGTATCTGTTAGTCCATTCTCGGGTTCGTGAGTCAGCTGCTGTTTCCTGCCTTCAGTTTTATTCTCCATTCTTATGCTTCACAGATGAGTGAAACTACTTGATACTTGTCTTTCCCTGCCTGGCATATTTCACTGATCATTCTCTAGCCCCATCCACGTTGTTGCAAATCTTTCTTTCAGTTCCTAAAGCTCTGAACTTTAATACAGTACGACTTTAACAGAATACTTGGTAAATCACTTAAAATATACCTGCTTCAGGTGAGAATACCATCTGTCTGTTTCTTGCAGCACTATTTACAACAACCAAGGTATGGAAGCAACCTAAGTGGCCATCTGTAGATGAATGGATAGAGAAGAGGTGGCACATATACAAAATGTTACACTATTCAGCCATAAGAAGGAAACAAATCCTACCATTTGCAACAACATGGATGGAGCTGGAGGGTCTTATGCTCAGTGAAATAAGCCAGGCGGAGAAAGACAAGTACCAAATGACTTCCCTCATTTGTGGCGTATTAAATCAAAGCAAATCTGAAGGAACAAAACAGCAGCGGACTCACAGACCCCAAGAAGCGACTAGCGATTACCAAAGGGGAGGGGTATGGCAGGGAGAAGAGGATTCATGAAGGGGTATTATGATTGGTGCACCTGGTGTGTGTGGGCTCACGGGGAAACAATGTAGCTCAGAGAAGACAAGTAGGGACTCCGTGGCGTCGTGCTCCGCTGATGGACAGCGACGGCAATGGGGTATAGGGGGGACTCGATAATATGGTTGAAGGTAGTACCCACATTGAAGGTTTCTTGTGAAACCTTCAGAGGAGTGTATATCAATGATACCTTAATGAAAAAGGAAAAAGGAAAAAAAATAGTTCACATTATACCAATTGACCTTTATGAAAGACGTCAACGCTTTTCTATCCCTTTTCCTTTTTCTTTTTCGCTGTCTCGCCAACGGGTGTCCTGCCGAGTACCTGGTGCCCGGGGCGTCCGCGCTGGCCAAGCTGGCAGAGGCGCGGGGGGGGGGTGGCCGGCCTGGGGGGTCTGAGCCGCGAGCCCCGAGCTGCCAATCGCGCGCCGTCTCCCGGCAACTTGGGAGCGCGCGCCGCCAGCGCACAATGCCCGCCCACCTCTAGCCCAGGCGCTCAAGGGAAGGCAGGCAGTTTAGCGGAGAGAGCCGCGTTAGCCGCTCCGCCGCCGTACAGAGCTCGCTGATTTCCCGAATGGGAGGGGTTTTGAGCAAGCTCTGCCCCCCGCTGCCCGCCCCCGTTCCGGAGGCCAGGAGCCGGCGCCCGGCCTTCCTCGGAAGCCCCGCCCGCCCCGCAAGCCCCGCCCCGCCGGCTCCCTCGGCCCGCCGGGATCGCATTCCCCCTTCAGTACCCACTCGTTTCCTCGGGTCCCCTCGGAGGCCTCATCGCCGGTAAGACACGCTGACCCTCCCCAGACCGAGGAGGACTTGACTTTGAAAGTCTTTTTTCTTAAGTCCTAAGTGGGTTCTGTGCCCTTTTCACCTCTTCAAACACCTTGGTGCGCGTCCACCTGCCTCCCTTTAGCCTTCGCTATGAGATGTGCTGCCAGAACTGTTGTCTTCTTTCAGTTCCTTTTTTTGGGTCATTTTTCTATTCGTCTGATTTTAATTTTTAACTTTTTTTGGTATCACTAGTGTACAGTTCCATGAGCAACACGGTGGTTACTAGACTCCCCCCATTATCAAGTGCCCCCCTCATACCCCGTTACAGTCACTGTCCATCAGCGTAGGGAGATGCTATAGAGTCACTACTTGTCTTCTCTGCGTGCTATACTGCCCTCCCCGTGCCCACCCCCCCTACATCATGTATGTTGATCCTAATGCCCCTTATTCCTCTTCTCCCTCCCTTCGCACCCACCCATCCCAGTCCCTTTCACTTTGGTATCTGTTAGTCCATTCTCAGGTTCGTGAGTCTGCTGCTGTTTCGTGCCTTCAGTTTTTTCTCCGTTCTTATGCTCCACAGATGAGTGAAACTACTTGATACTTGTCTTTCCCTGCCTGGCATATTTCACTGAGCATACTCTAGCCCCATCCACGTTATTGATAATCTTTCTTTCAGTTCCTAAAGCTCTGAACTTTAATACAGTATGACTTTAACAGAATACTTGGTAAATCACTTAAAATATACCTGCTTCAGGTGAGAATACCATCTGTCTGTTTCTTGCAGCACTATTTACAACAACCAAGGTATGGAAGCAACCTAAGTGGCCATCTGTAGATGAATGGATAGAGAAGAGGTGGCACATATACAAAATGTTACACTATTCAGCCATAAGAAGGAAACAAATCCTACCATTTGCAACAACATGGATGGAGCTGGAGGGTCTTATGCTCAGTGAAATAAGCCAGGCGGAGAAAGACAAGTACCAAATGACTTCCCTCATTTGTGGCGTATTAAATCAAAGCAAATCTGAAGGAACAAAACAGCAGCGGACTCACAGACCCCAAGAAGCGACTAGCGATTACCAAAGGGGAGGGGTATGGCAGGGAGAAGAGGATTCATGAAGGGGTATTATGATTGGTGCACCTGGTGTGTGTGGGCTCACGGGGAAACAATGTAGCTCAGAGAAGACAAGTAGGGACTCCGTGGCGTCGTGCTCCGCTGATGGACAGCGACGGCAATGGGGTATAGGGGGGACTCGATAATATGGGTGAAGGTAGTACCCACATTGAAGGTTTCTTGTGAAACCTTCAGAGCAGTGTATATCAATGATACCTTAATGAAAAAGGAAAAAGGAAAAAAAAAAGTTCACATTATACCAATTGACCTTTATGAAAGACTTCAACGCTTTTCTTTCCCTTTCCCTTTTTCTTTTTCGCTTCTCGCCAACGGGTGTCCTGCCGAGTACCTGGTGCCCGGGGCGGCCGCGCTGGGCCAGCAGGCTGGGGGGTGGGGAGGGCACGGCCTGGGGGGGGGCCTGAGCCGCGAGCCCCGAGCTGCCAATCGCGCGCCGTCTCCCGGCAACTTGGGAGCGCGCGCCGCCAGCGCACAATGCCCGCCCACCTCTAGCCCAGGCGCTCAAGGAAAGGCAGGCAGTTTAGCGGAGAGAGCCGCGTTAGCCGCTCCGCCGCCGTACAGAGCTCGCTGATTTCCCGAATGGGAGGGGTTTTGAGCAAGCTCTGCCCCCCGCTGCCCGCCCCCGTTCCGGAGGCCAGGAGCCGGCGCCCGGCCTTCCTCGGAAGCCCCGTCCGCCCCGCAAGCCCCGCCCCGCCGGCTCCCTCGGCCCGCCGGGATCGCATTCCCCCTTCAGTACCCACTCGTTTCCTCGGGTCCCCTCGGAGGCCTCATCGCCGGTAAGACACGCTGACCCTCCCCAGACCGAGGAGGACTTGACTTTGAAAGTCTTTTTTCTTAAGTCCTAAGTGGGTTCTGTGCCCTTTTCAGCTCTTCAAACACCTTGGTGCGCGTCCACCTGCCTCCCTTTAGCCTTCGCTATGAGATGTGCTGCCAGAACTGTTGTCTTCTTTCAGTTCCTTTTTTTGGTCATTTTTCTATTCCTCTGATTTTCAATTTTTAACTTTCTTTGGTATCATTAGTGTACAGTTACATGAGTAACACGGTGGTTACTAGACTCCCCCCATTATCAAGTCCCCCCTTCATACCCCGTTACAGTCACTGTCCATCAGCGTAGGGAGATGCTATAGAGTCACTACTTGTCTTCTCTGCGTGCTATACTGCCCTCCCCGTGCCCACCCCCCCTACATCATGTATGTTGATCGTAATACCCCTTATTCCCCTTCTCCCTCCCTTCGCACCCACCCTTCCCAGTCCCTTTCCCTTTGGTATCTGTTAGTCCATTCTCGGGTTCGTGAGTCAGCTGCTGTTTCCTGCCTTCAGTTTTATTCTCCGTTCTTATGCTCCACAGATGAGTGAAACTACTTGATACTTGTCTTTCCCTGCCTGGCATATTTCACTGAGCATTCTCTAGCCCCATCCACGTTATTGATAATCTTTCTTTCAGTTCCTAAAGCTCTGAACTTTAATACAGTACGACTTTAACAGAATACTTGGTAAATCACTTAAAATATACCTGCTTCAGGTGAGAATACCATCTGTCTGTTTCTTGCAGCACTATTTACAACAACCAAGGTATGGAAGCAACCTAAGTGGCCATCTGTAGATGAATGGATAGAGAAGAGGTGGCACATATACAAAATGTTACACTATTCAGCCATAAGAAGGAAACAAATCCTACCATTTGCAACAACATGGATGGAGCTGGAGGGTCTTATGCTCAGTGAAATAAGCCAGGCGGAGAAAGACAAGTACCAAATGACTTCCCTCATTTGTGGCGTATTAAATCAAAGCAAATCTGAAGGAACAAAACAGCAGCGGACTCACAGACCCCAAGAAGCGACTAGCGATTACCAAAGGGGAGGGGTATGGCAGGGAGAAGAGGATTCATGAAGGGGTATTATGATTGGTGCACCTGGTGTGTGTGGGCTCACGGGGAAACAATGTAGCTCAGAGAAGACAAGTAGGGACTCCGTGGCGTCGTGCTCCGCTGATGGACAGCGACGGCAATGGGGTATAGGGGGGACTCGATAATATGGGTGAAGGTAGTACCCACATTGAAGGTTTCTTGTGAAACCTTCAGAGCAGTGTATATCAATGATACCTTAATGAAAAAGGAAAAAGGAAAAAAAAAAGTTCACATTATACCAATTGACCTTTATGAAAGACTTCAACGCTTTTCTATCCCTTTTCCTTTTTCTTTTTCGCTGTCTCGCCAACGGGTGTCCTGCCGAGTACCTGGTGCCCGGGGCATCCGCGCTGGCCAAGCTGGCAGAGGCGCGGGGGGGGGTGGCCGGACTGGGGGGTCTGAGCCGCGAGCCCCGAGCTGCCAATCGCGCGCCGTCTCCCGGCAACTTGGGAGCGCGCGCCGCCAGCGCACAATGCCCGCCCACCTCTAGCCCAGGCGCTCAAGGGAAGGCAGGCAGTTTAGCGGAGAGAGCCGCGTTAGCCGCTCCGCCGCCGTACAGAGCTCGCTGATTTCCCGAATGGGAGGGGTTTTGAGCAAGCTCTGCCCCCCGCAGCCCGCCCCCGTTCCGGAGGCCAGGAGCCGGCGCCCGGCCTTCCTCGGAAGCCCCGCCCGCCCCGCAAGCCCCGCCCCGCCGGCTCCCTCGGCCCGCCGGGATCGCATTCCCCCTTCAGTACCCACTCGTTTCCTCGGGTCCCCTCGGAGGCCTCATCGCCGGTAAGACACGCTGACCCTCCCCAGACCGAGGAGGACTTGACTTTGAAAGTCTTTTTTCTTAAGTCCTAAGTGGATTCTGTGCCCTTTTCACCTCTTCAAACACCTTGGTGCGCGTCCACCTGCCTCCCTTTAGCCTTCGCTATGAGATGTGCTGCCAGAACTGTTGTCTTCTTTCAGTTCCTTTTTTTGGGTCATTTTTCTATTCGTCTGATTTTAATTTTTAACTTTTTTTGGTATCACTAGTGTACAGTTCCATGAGCAACACGGTGGTTACTAGACTCCCCCCATTATCAAGTGCCCCCCTCATACCCCATTACAGTCACTGTCCATCAGCGTAGGGAGATGCTATAGAGTCACTACTTGTCTTCTCTGCGTGCTATACTGCCCTCCCCGTGCCCACCCCCCCTACATCATGTATGTTGATCCTAATGCCCCTTATTCCTCTTCTCCCTCCCTTCGCACCCACCCATCCCAGTCCCTTTCACTTTGGTATCTGTTAGTCCATTCTCGGGTTCGTGAGTCAGCTGCTGTTTCCTGCCTTCAGTTTTATTCTCCATTCTTATGCTCCACAGATGAGTGAAACTACTTGATACTTGTCTTTCCCTGCCTGGCATATTTCACTGATCATTCTCTAGCCCCATCCACGTTGTTGCAAATCTTTCTTTCAGTTCCTAAAGCTCTGAACTTTAATACAGTACGACTTTAACAGAATACTTGGTAAATCACTTAAAATATACCTGCTTCAGGTGAGAATACCATCTGTCTGTTTCTTGCAGCACTATTTACAACAACCAAGGTATGGAAGCAACCTAAGTGGCCATCTGTAGATGAATGGATAGAGAAGAGGTGGCACATATACAAAATGTTACACTATTCAGCCATAAGAAGGAAACAAATCCTACCATTTGCAACAACATGGATGGAGCTGGAGGGTCTTATGCTCAGTGAAATAAGCCAGGCGGAGAAAGACAAGTACCAAATGACTTCCCTCATTTGTGGCGTATTAAATCAAAGCAAATCTGAAGGAACAAAACAGCAGCGGACTCACAGACCCCAAGAAGCGACTAGCGATTACCAAAGGGGAGGGGTATGGCAGGGAGAAGAGGATTCATGAAGGGGTATTATGATTGGTGCACCTGGTGTGTGTGGGCTCACGGGGAAACAATGTAGCTCAGAGAAGACAAGTAGGGACTCCGTGGCGTCGTGCTCCGCTGATGGACAGCGACGGCAATGGGGTATAGGGGGGACTCGATAATATGGTTGAAGGTAGTACCCACATTGAAGGTTTCTTGTGAAACCTTCAGAGGAGTGTATATCAATGATACCTTAATGAAAAAGGAAAAAGGAAAAAAAATAGTTCACATTATACCAATTGACCTTTATGAAAGACGTCAACGCTTTTCTATCCCTTTTCCTTTTTCTTTTTCGCTGTCTCGCCAACGGGTGTCCTGCCGAGTACCTGGTGCCCGGGGCGTCCGCGCTGGCCAAGCTGGCAGAGGCGCGGGGGGGGGGTGGCCGGCCTGGGGGGTCTGAGCCGCGAGCCCCGAGCTGCCAATCGCGCGCCGTCTCCCGGCAACTTGGGAGCGCGCGCCGCCAGCGCACAATGCCCGCCCACCTCTAGCCCAGGCGCTCAAGGGAAGGCAGGCAGTTTAGCGGAGAGAGCCGCGTTAGCCGCTCCGCCGCCGTACAGAGCTCGCTGATTTCCCGAATGGGAGGGGTTTTGAGCAAGCTCTGCCCCCCGCTGCCCGCCCCCGTTCCGGAGGCCAGGAGCCGGCGCCCGGCCTTCCTCGGAAGCCCCGCCCGCCCCGCAAGCCCCGCCCCGCCGGCTCCCTCGGCCCGCCGGGATCGCATTCCCCCTTCAGTACCCACTCGTTTCCTCGGGTCCCCTCGGAGGCCTCATCGCCGGTAAGACACGCTGACCCTCCCCAGACCGAGGAGGACTTGACTTTGAAAGTCTTTTTTCTTAAGTCCTAAGTGGGTTCTGTGCCCTTTTCACCTCTTCAAACACCTTGGTGCGCGTCCACCTGCCTCCCTTTAGCCTTCGCTATGAGATGTGCTGCCAGAACTGTTGTCTTCTTTCAGTTCCTTTTTTGGGGTCATTTTTCTATTCGTCTGATTTTAATTTTTAACTTTTTTTGGTATCACTAGTGTACAGTTCCATGAGCAACACGGTGGTTACTAGACTCCCCCCATTATCAAGTGCCCCCCTCATACCCCGTTACAGTCACTGTCCATCAGCGTAGGGAGATGCTATAGAGTCACTACTTGTCTTCTCTGCGTGCTATACTGCCCTCCCCGTGCCCACCCCCCCTACATCATGTATGTTGATCCTAATGCCCCTTATTCCTCTTCTCCCTCCCTTCGCACCCACCCATCCCAGTCCCTTTCACTTTGGTATCTGTTAGTCCATTCTCAGGTTCGTGAGTCTGCTGCTGTTTCGTGCCTTCAGTTTTTTCTCCGTTCTTATGCTCCACAGATGAGTGAAACTACTTGATACTTGTCTTTCCCTGCCTGGCATATTTCACTGAGCATACTCTAGCCCCATCCACGTTATTGATAATCTTTCTTTCAGTTCCTAAAGCTCTGAACTTTAATACAGTATGACTTTAACAGAATACTTGGTAAATCACTTAAAATATACCTGCTTCAGGTGAGAATACCATCTGTCTGTTTCTTGCAGCACTATTTACAACAACCAAGGTATGGAAGCAACCTAAGTGGCCATCTGTAGATGAATGGATAGAGAAGAGGTGGCACATATACAAAATGTTACACTATTCAGCCATAAGAAGGAAACAAATCCTACCATTTGCAACAACATGGATGGAGCTGGAGGGTCTTATGCTCAGTGAAATAAGCCAGGCGGAGAAAGACAAGTACCAAATGACTTCCCTCATTTGTGGCGTATTAAATCAAAGCAAATCTGAAGGAACAAAACAGCAGCGGACTCACAGACCCCAAGAAGCGACTAGCGATTACCAAAGGGGAGGGGTATGGCAGGGAGAAGAGGATTCATGAAGGGGTATTATGATTGGTGCACCTGGTGTGTGTGGGCTCACGGGGAAACAATGTAGCTCAGAGAAGACAAGTAGGGACTCCGTGGCGTCGTGCTCCGCTGATGGACAGCGACGGCAATGGGGTATAGGGGGGACTCGATAATATGGGTGAAGGTAGTACCCACATTGAAGGTTTCTTGTGAAACCTTCAGAGCAGTGTATATCAATGATACCTTAATGAAAAAGGAAAAAGGAAAAAAAAAAGTTCACATTATACCAATTGACCTTTATGAAAGACTTCAACGCTTTTCTTTCCCTTTTCCTTTTTCTTTTTCGCTGTCTCGCCAACGGGTGTCCTGCCGAGTACCTGGTGCCCGGGGCGGCCGCGCTGGGCCAGCAGGCTGGGGGGTGGGGAGGGCACGGCCTGGGGGGGGGCCTGAGCCGCGAGCCCCGAGCTGCCAATCGCGCGCCGTCTCCCGGCAACTTGGGAGCGCGCGCCGCCAGCGCACAATGCCCGCCCACCTCTAGCCCAGGCGCTCAAGGAAAGGCAGGCAGTTTAGCGGAGAGAGCCGCGTTAGCCGCTCCGCCGCCGTACAGAGCTCGCTGATTTCCCGAATGGGAGGGGTTTTGAGCAAGCTCTGCCCCCCGCTGCCCGCCCCCGTTCCGGAGGCCAGGAGCCGGCGCCCGGCCTTCCTCGGAAGCCCCGTCCGCCCCGCAAGCCCCGCCCCGCCGGCTCCCTCGGCCCGCCGGGATCGCATTCCCCCTTCAGTACCCACTCGTTTCCTCGGGTCCCCTCGGAGGCCTCATCGCCGGTAAGACACGCTGACCCTCCCCAGACCGAGGAGGACTTGACTTTGAAAGTCTTTTTTCTTAAGTCCTAAGTGGGTTCTGTGCCCTTTTCAGCTCTTCAAACACCTTGGTGCGCGTCCACCTGCCTCCCTTTAGCCTTCGCTATGAGATGTGCTGCCAGAACTGTTGTCTTCTTTCAGTTCCTTTTTTTGGTCATTTTTCTATTCCTCTGATTTTCAATTTTTAACTTTCTTTGGTATCATTAGTGTACAGTTACATGAGTAACACGGTGGTTACTAGACTCCCCCCATTATCAAGTCCCCCCTTCATACCCCGTTACAGTCACTGTCCATCAGCGTAGGGAGATGCTATAGAGTCACTACTTGTCTTCTCTGCGTGCTATACTGCCCTCCCCGTGCCCACCCCCCCTACATCATGTATGTTGATCCTAATGCCCCTTATTCCTCTTCTCCCTCCCTTCGCACCCACCCATCCCAGTCCCTTTCACTTTGGTATCTGTTAGTCCATTCTCGGGTTCGTGAGTCTGCTGCTGTTTCGTGCCTTCAGTTTTTTCTCCGTTCTTATGCTCCACAGATGAGTGAAACTACTTGATACTTGTCTTTCCCTGCCTGGCATATTTCACTGAGCATACTCTAGCCCCATCCACGTTATTGATAATCTTTCTTTCAGTTCCTAAAGCTCTGAACTTTAATACAGTACGACTTTAACAGAATACTTGGTAAATCACTTAAAATATACCTGCTTCAGGTGAGAATACCATCTGTCTGTTTCTTGCAGCACTATTTACAACAACCAAGGTATGGAAGCAACCTAAGTGGCCATCTGTAGATGAATGGATAGAGAAGAGGTGGCACATATACAAAATGTTACACTATTCAGCCATAAGAAGGAAACAAATCCTACCATTTGCAACAACATGGATGGAGCTGGAGGGTCTTATGCTCAGTGAAATAAGCCAGGCGGAGAAAGACAAGTACCAAATGACTTCCCTCATTTGTGGCGTATTAAATCAAAGCAAATCTGAAGGAACAAAACAGCAGCGGACTCACAGACCCCAAGAAGCGACTAGCGATTACCAAAGGGGAGGGGTATGGCAGGGAGAAGAGGATTCATGAAGGGGTATTATGATTGGTGCACCTGGTGTGTGTGGGCTCACGGGGAAACAATGTAGCTCAGAGAAGACAAGTAGGGACTCCGTGGCGTCGTGCTCCGCTGATGGACAGCGACGGCAATGGGGTATAGGGGGGACTCGATAATATGGTTGAAGGTAGTACCCACATTGAAGGTTTCTTGTGAAACCTTCAGAGGAGTGTATATCAATGATACCTTAATGAAAAAGGAAAAAGGAAAAAAAATAGTTCACATTATACCAATTGACCTTTATGAAAGACGTCAACGCTTTTCTATCCCTTTTCCTTTTTCTTTTTCGCTGTCTCGCCAACGGGTGTCCTGCCGAGTACCTGGTGCCCGGGGCGTCCGCGCTGGCCAAGCTGGCAGAGGCGCGGGGGGGGGGTGGCCGGCCTGGGGGGTCTGAGCCGCGAGCCCCGAGCTGCCAATCGCGCGCCGTCTCCCGGCAACTTGGGAGCGCGCGCCGCCAGCGCACAATGCCCGCCCACCTCTAGCCCAGGCGCTCAAGGGAAGGCAGGCAGTTTAGCGGAGAGAGCCGCGTTAGCCGCTCCGCCGCCGTACAGAGCTCGCTGATTTCCCGAATGGGAGGGGTTTTGAGCAAGCTCTGCCCCCCGCTGCCCGCCCCCGTTCCGGAGGCCAGGAGCCGGCGCCCGGCCTTCCTCGGAAGCCCCGCCCGCCCCGCAAGCCCCGCCCCGCCGGCTCCCTCGGCCCGCCGGGATCGCATTCCCCCTTCAGTACCCACTCGTTTCCTCGGGTCCCCTCGGAGGCCTCATCGCCGGTAAGACACGCTGACCCTCCCCAGACCGAGGAGGACTTGACTTTGAAAGTCTTTTTTCTTAAGTCCTAAGTGGGTTCTGTGCCCTTTTCACCTCTTCAAACACCTTGGTGCGCGTCCACCTGCCTCCCTTTAGCCTTCGCTATGAGATGTGCTGCCAGAACTGTTGTCTTCTTTCAGTTCCTTTTTTTGGGTCATTTTTCTATTCGTCTGATTTTAATTTTTAACTTTTTTTGGTATCACTAGTGTACAGTTCCATGAGCAACACGGTGGTTACTAGACTCCCCCCATTATCAAGTGCCCCCCTCATACCCCGTTACAGTCACTGTCCATCAGCGTAGGGAGATGCTATAGAGTCACTACTTGTCTTCTCTGCGTGCTATACTGCCCTCCCCGTGCCCACCCCCCCTACATCATGTATGTTGATCCTAATGCCCCTTATTCCTCTTCTCCCTCCCTTCGCACCCACCCATCCCAGTCCCTTTCACTTTGGTATCTGTTAGTCCATTCTCAGGTTCGTGAGTCTGCTGCTGTTTCGTGCCTTCAGTTTTTTCTCCGTTCTTATGCTCCACAGATGAGTGAAACTACTTGATACTTGTCTTTCCCTGCCTGGCATATTTCACTGAGCATACTCTAGCCCCATCCACGTTATTGATAATCTTTCTTTCAGTTCCTAAAGCTCTGAACTTTAATACAGTATGACTTTAACAGAATACTTGGTAAATCACTTAAAATATACCTGCTTCAGGTGAGAATACCATCTGTCTGTTTCTTGCAGCACTATTTACAACAACCAAGGTATGGAAGCAACCTAAGTGGCCATCTGTAGATGAATGGATAGAGAAGAGGTGGCACATATACAAAATGTTACACTATTCAGCCATAAGAAGGAAACAAATCCTACCATTTGCAACAACATGGATGGAGCTGGAGGGTCTTATGCTCAGTGAAATAAGCCAGGCGGAGAAAGACAAGTACCAAATGACTTCCCTCATTTGTGGCGTATTAAATCAAAGCAAATCTGAAGGAACAAAACAGCAGCGGACTCACAGACCCCAAGAAGCGACTAGCGATTACCAAAGGGGAGGGGTATGGCAGGGAGAAGAGGATTCATGAAGGGGTATTATGATTGGTGCACCTGGTGTGTGTGGGCTCACGGGGAAACAATGTAGCTCAGAGAAGACAAGTAGGGACTCCGTGGCGTCGTGCTCCGCTGATGGACAGCGACGGCAATGGGGTATAGGGGGGACTCGATAATATGGGTGAAGGTAGTACCCACATTGAAGGTTTCTTGTGAAACCTTCAGAGCAGTGTATATCAATGATACCTTAATGAAAAAGGAAAAAGGAAAAAAAAAAGTTCACATTATACCAATTGACCTTTATGAAAGACTTCAACGCTTTTCTTTCCCTTTTCCTTTTTCTTTTTCGCTGTCTCGCCAACGGGTGTCCTGCCGAGTACCTGGTGCCCGGGGCGGCCGCGCTGGGCCAGCAGGCTGGGGGGTGGGGAGGGCACGGCCTGGGGGGGGGCCTGAGCCGCGAGCCCCGAGCTGCCAATCGCGCGCCGTCTCCCGGCAACTTGGGAGCGCGCGCCGCCAGCGCACAATGCCCGCCCACCTCTAGCCCAGGCGCTCAAGGAAAGGCAGGCAGTTTAGCGGAGAGAGCCGCGTTAGCCGCTCCGCCGCCGTACAGAGCTCGCTGATTTCCCGAATGGGAGGGGTTTTGAGCAAGCTCTGCCCCCCGCTGCCCGCCCCCGTTCCGGAGGCCAGGAGCCGGCGCCCGGCCTTCCTCGGAAGCCCCGTCCGCCCCGCAAGCCCCGCCCCGCCGGCTCCCTCGGCCCGCCGGGATCGCATTCCCCCTTCAGTACCCACTCGTTTCCTCGGGTCCCCTCGGAGGCCTCATCGCCGGTAAGACACGCTGACCCTCCCCAGACCGAGGAGGACTTGACTTTGAAAGTCTTTTTTCTTAAGTCCTAAGTGGGTTCTGTGCCCTTTTCAGCTCTTCAAACACCTTGGTGCGCGTCCACCTGCCTCCCTTTAGCCTTCGCTATGAGATGTGCTGCCAGAACTGTTGTCTTCTTTCAGTTCCTTTTTTTGGTCATTTTTCTATTCCTCTGATTTTCAATTTTTAACTTTCTTTGGTATCATTAGTGTACAGTTACATGAGTAACACGGTGGTTACTAGACTCCCCCCATTATCAAGTCCCCCCTTCATACCCCGTTACAGTCACTGTCCATCAGCGTAGGGAGATGCTATAGAGTCACTACTTGTCTTCTCTGCGTGCTATACTGCCCTCCCCGTGCCCACCCCCCCTACATCATGTATGTTGATCGTAATACCCCTTATTCCCCTTCTCCCTCCCTTCGCACCCACCCTTCCCAGTCCCTTTCCCTTTGGTATCTGTTAGTCCATTCTCGGGTTCGTGAGTCAGCTGCTGTTTCCTGCCTTCAGTTTTATTCTCCGTTCTTATGCTCCACAGATGAGTGAAACTACTTGATACTTGTCTTTCCCTGCCTGGCATATTTCACTGAGCATTCTCTAGCCCCATCCACGTTGTTGCAAATCTTTCTTTCAGTTCCTAAAGCTCTGAACTTTAATACAGTACGACTTTAACAGAATACTTGGTAAATCACTTAAAATATACCTGCTTCAGGTGAGAATACCATCTGTCTGTTTCTTGCAGCACTATTTACAACAACCAAGGTATGGAAGCAACCTAAGTGGCCATCTGTAGATGAATGGATAGAGAAGAGGTGGCACATATACAAAATGTTACACTATTCAGCCATAAGAAGGAAACAAATCCTACCATTTGCAACAACATGGATGGAGCTGGAGGGTCTTATGCTCAGTGAAATAAGCCAGGCGGAGAAAGACAAGTACCAAATGACTTCCCTCATTTGTGGCGTATTAAATCAAAGCAAATCTGAAGGAACAAAACAGCAGCGGACTCACAGACCCCAAGAAGCGACTAGCGATTACCAAAGGGGAGGGGTATGGCAGGGAGAAGAGGATTCATGAAGGGGTATTATGATTGGTGCACCTGGTGTGTGTGGGCTCACGGGGAAACAATGTAGCTCAGAGAAGACAAGTAGGGACTCCGTGGCGTCGTGCTCCGCTGATGGACAGCGACGGCAATGGGGTATAGGGGGGACTCGATAATATGGGTGAAGGTAGTACCCACATTGAAGGTTTCTTGTGAAACCTTCAGAGCAGTGTATATCAATGATACCTTAATGAAAAAGGAAAAAGGAAAAAAAAAAGTTCACATTATACCAATTGACCTTTATGAAAGACTTCAACGCTTTTCTATCCCTTTTCCTTTTTCTTTTTCGCTGTCTCGCCAACGGGTGTCCTGCCGAGTACCTGGTGCCCGGGGCATCCGCGCTGGCCAAGCTGGCAGAGGCGCGTGGGGGGGTGGCCGGACTGGGGGGTCTGAGCCGCGAGCCCCGAGCTGCCAATCGCGCGCCGTCTCCCGGCAACTTGGGAGCGCGCGCCGCCAGCGCACAATGCCCGCCCACCTCTAGCCCAGGCGCTCAAGGGAAGGCAGGCAGTTTAGCGGAGAGAGCCGCGTTAGCCGCTCCGCCGCCGTACAGAGCTCGCTGATTTCCCGAATGGGAGGGGTTTTGAGCAAGCTCTGCCCCCCGCTGCCCGCCCCCGTTCCGGAGGCCAGGAGCCGGCGCCCGGCCTTCCTCGGAAGCCCCGCCCGCCCCGCAAGCCCCGCCCCGCCGGCTCCCTCGGCCCGCCGGGATCGCATTCCCCCTTCAGTACCCACTCGTTTCCTCGGGTCCCCTCGGAGGCCTCATCGCCGGTAAGACACGCTGACCCTCCCCAGACCGAGGAGGACTTGACTTTGAAAGTCTTTTTTCTTAAGTCCTAAGTGGATTCTGTGCCCTTTTCACCTCTTCAAACACCTTGGTGCGCGTCCACCTGCCTCCCTTTAGCCTTCGCTATGAGATGTGCTGCCAGAACTGTTGTCTTCTTTCAGTTCCTTTTTTTGGGTCATTTTTCTATTCGTCTGATTTTAATTTTTAACTTTTTTTGGTATCACTAGTGTACAGTTCCATGAGCAACACGGTGGTTACTAGACTCCCCCCATTATCAAGTGCCCCCCTCATACCACGTTACAGTCACTGTCCATCAGCGTAGGGAGATGCTATAGAGTCACTACTTGTCTTCTCTGCGTGCTATACTGCCCTCCCCGTGCCCACCCCCCATACATCATGTATGTTGATCCTAATGCCCCTTATTCCTCTTCTCCCTCCCTTCGCACCCACCCATCCCAGTCCCTTTCACTTTGGTATCTGTTAGTCCATTCTCGGGTTCGTGAGTCAGCTGCTGTTTCCTGCCTTCAGTTTTATTCTCCATTCTTATGCTTCACAGATGAGTGAAACTACTTGATACTTGTCTTTCCCTGCCTGGCATATTTCACTGATCATTCTCTAGCCCCATCCACGTTGTTGCAAATCTTTCTTTCAGTTCCTAAAGCTCTGAACTTTAATACAGTACGACTTTAACAGAATACTTGGTAAATCACTTAAAATATACCTGCTTCAGGTGAGAATACCATCTGTCTGTTTCTTGCAGCACTATTTACAACAACCAAGGTATGGAAGCAACCTAAGTGGCCATCTGTAGATGAATGGATAGAGAAGAGGTGGCACATATACAAAATGTTACACTATTCAGCCATAAGAAGGAAACAAATCCTACCATTTGCAACAACATGGATGGAGCTGGAGGGTCTTATGCTCAGTGAAATAAGCCAGGCGGAGAAAGACAAGTACCAAATGACTTCCCTCATTTGTGGCGTATTAAATCAAAGCAAATCTGAAGGAACAAAACAGCAGCGGACTCACAGACCCCAAGAAGCGACTAGCGATTACCAAAGGGGAGGGGTATGGCAGGGAGAAGAGGATTCATGAAGGGGTATTATGATTGGTGCACCTGGTGTGTGTGGGCTCACGGGGAAACAATGTAGCTCAGAGAAGACAAGTAGGGACTCCGTGGCGTCGTGCTCCGCTGATGGACAGCGACGGCAATGGGGTATAGGGGGGACTCGATAATATGGTTGAAGGTAGTACCCACATTGAAGGTTTCTTGTGAAACCTTCAGAGGAGTGTATATCAATGATACCTTAATGAAAAAGGAAAAAGGAAAAAAAATAGTTCACATTATACCAATTGACCTTTATGAAAGACGTCAACGCTTTTCTATCCCTTTTCCTTTTTCTTTTTCGCTGTCTCGCCAACGGGTGTCCTGCCGAGTACCTGGTGCCCGGGGCGTCCGCGCTGGCCAAGCTGGCAGAGGCGCGGGGGGGGGGGTGGCCGGCCTGGGGGGTCTGAGCCGCGAGCCCCGAGCTGCCAATCGCGCGCCGTCTCCCGGCAACTTGGGAGCGCGCGCCGCCAGCGCACAATGCCCGCCCACCTCTAGCCCAGGCGCTCAAGGGAAGGCAGGCAGTTTAGCGGAGAGAGCCGCGTTAGCCGCTCCGCCGCCGTACAGAGCTCGCTGATTTCCCGAATGGGAGGGGTTTTGAGCAAGCTCTGCCCCCCGCTGCCCGCCCCCGTTCCGGAGGCCAGGAGCCGGCGCCCGGCCTTCCTCGGAAGCCCCGCCCGCCCCGCAAGCCCCGCCCCGCCGGCTCCCTCGGCCCGCCGGGATCGCATTCCCCCTTCAGTACCCACTCGTTTCCTCGGGTCCCCTCGGAGGCCTCATCGCCGGTAAGACACGCTGACCCTCCCCAGACCGAGGAGGACTTGACTTTGAAAGTCTTTTTTCTTAAGTCCTAAGTGGGTTCTGTGCCCTTTTCACCTCTTCAAACACCTTGGTGCGCGTCCACCTGCCTCCCTTTAGCCTTCGCTATGAGATGTGCTGCCAGAACTGTTGTCTTCTTTCAGTTCCTTTTTTTGGGTCATTTTTCTATTCGTCTGATTTTAATTTTTAACTTTTTTTGGTATCACTAGTGTACAGTTCCATGAGCAACACGGTGGTTACTAGACTCCCCCCATTATCAAGTGCCCCCCTCATACCCCGTTACAGTCACTGTCCATCAGCGTAGGGAGATGCTATAGAGTCACTACTTGTCTTCTCTGCGTGCTATACTGCCCTCCCCGTGCCCACCCCCCCTACATCATGTATGTTGATCCTAATGCCCCTTATTCCTCTTCTCCCTCCCTTCGCACCCACCCATCCCAGTCCCTTTCACTTTGGTATCTGTTAGTCCATTCTCAGGTTCGTGAGTCTGCTGCTGTTTCGTGCCTTCAGTTTTTTCTCCGTTCTTATGCTCCACAGATGAGTGAAACTACTTGATACTTGTCTTTCCCTGCCTGGCATATTTCACTGAGCATACTCTAGCCCCATCCACGTTATTGATAATCTTTCTTTCAGTTCCTAAAGCTCTGAACTTTAATACAGTATGACTTTAACAGAATACTTGGTAAATCACTTAAAATATACCTGCTTCAGGTGAGAATACCATCTGTCTGTTTCTTGCAGCACTATTTACAACAACCAAGGTATGGAAGCAACCTAAGTGGCCATCTGTAGATGAATGGATAGAGAAGAGGTGGCACATATACAAAATGTTACACTATTCAGCCATAAGAAGGAAACAAATCCTACCATTTGCAACAACATGGATGGAGCTGGAGGGTCTTATGCTCAGTGAAATAAGCCAGGCGGAGAAAGACAAGTACCAAATGACTTCCCTCATTTGTGGCGTATTAAATCAAAGCAAATCTGAAGGAACAAAACAGCAGCGGACTCACAGACCCCAAGAAGCGACTAGCGATTACCAAAGGGGAGGGGTATGGCAGGGAGAAGAGGATTCATGAAGGGGTATTATGATTGGTGCACCTGGTGTGTGTGGGCTCACGGGGAAACAATGTAGCTCAGAGAAGACAAGTAGGGACTCCGTGGCGTCGTGCTCCGCTGATGGACAGCGACGGCAATGGGGTATAGGGGGGACTCGATAATATGGGTGAAGGTAGTACCCACATTGAAGGTTTCTTGTGAAACCTTCAGAGCAGTGTATATCAATGATACCTTAATGAAAAAGGAAAAAGGAAAAAAAAAAGTTCACATTATACCAATTGACCTTTATGAAAGACTTCAACGCTTTTCTTTCCCTTTCCCTTTTTCTTTTTCGCTTCTCGCCAACGGGTGTCCTGCCGAGTACCTGGTGCCCGGGGCGGCCGCGCTGGGCCAGCAGGCTGGGGGGTGGGGAGGGCACGGCCTGGGGGGGGGCCTGAGCCGCGAGCCCCGAGCTGCCAATCGCGCGCCGTCTCCCGGCAACTTGGGAGCGCGCGCCGCCAGCGCACAATGCCCGCCCACCTCTAGCCCAGGCGCTCAAGGAAAGGCAGGCAGTTTAGCGGAGAGAGCCGCGTTAGCCGCTCCGCCGCCGTACAGAGCTCGCTGATTTCCCGAATGGGAGGGGTTTTGAGCAAGCTCTGCCCCCCGCTGCCCGCCCCCGTTCCGGAGGCCAGGAGCCGGCGCCCGGCCTTCCTCGGAAGCCCCGTCCGCCCCGCAAGCCCCGCCCCGCCGGCTCCCTCGGCCCGCCGGGATCGCATTCCCCCTTCAGTACCCACTCGTTTCCTCGGGTCCCCTCGGAGGCCTCATCGCCGGTAAGACACGCTGACCCTCCCCAGACCGAGGAGGACTTGACTTTGAAAGTCTTTTTTCTTAAGTCCTAAGTGGGTTCTGTGCCCTTTTCAGCTCTTCAAACACCTTGGTGCGCGTCCACCTGCCTCCCTTTAGCCTTCGCTATGAGATGTGCTGCCAGAACTGTTGTCTTCTTTCAGTTCCTTTTTTTGGTCATTTTTCTATTCCTCTGATTTTCAATTTTTAACTTTCTTTGGTATCATTAGTGTACAGTTACATGAGTAACACGGTGGTTACTAGACTCCCCCCATTATCAAGTCCCCCCTTCATACCCCGTTACAGTCACTGTCCATCAGCGTAGGGAGATGCTATAGAGTCACTACTTGTCTTCTCTGCGTGCTATACTGCCCTCCCCGTGCCCACCCCCCCTACATCATGTATGTTGATCGTAATACCCCTTATTCCCCTTCTCCCTCCCTTCGCACCCACCCTTCCCAGTCCCTTTCCCTTTGGTATCTGTTAGTCCATTCTCGGGTTCGTGAGTCAGCTGCTGTTTCCTGCCTTCAGTTTTATTCTCCGTTCTTATGCTCCACAGATGAGTGAAACTACTTGATACTTGTCTTTCCCTGCCTGGCATATTTCACTGAGCATTCTCTAGCCCCATCCACGTTATTGATAATCTTTCTTTCAGTTCCTAAAGCTCTGAACTTTAATACAGTACGACTTTAACAGAATACTTGGTAAATCACTTAAAATATACCTGCTTCAGGTGAGAATACCATCTGTCTGTTTCTTGCAGCACTATTTACAACAACCAAGGTATGGAAGCAACCTAAGTGGCCATCTGTAGATGAATGGATAGAGAAGAGGTGGCACATATACAAAATGTTACACTATTCAGCCATAAGAAGGAAACAAATCCTACCATTTGCAACAACATGGATGGAGCTGGAGGGTCTTATGCTCAGTGAAATAAGCCAGGCGGAGAAAGACAAGTACCAAATGACTTCCCTCATTTGTGGCGTATTAAATCAAAGCAAATCTGAAGGAACAAAACAGCAGCGGACTCACAGACCCCAAGAAGCGACTAGCGATTACCAAAGGGGAGGGGTATGGCAGGGAGAAGAGGATTCATGAAGGGGTATTATGATTGGTGCACCTGGTGTGTGTGGGCTCACGGGGAAACAATGTAGCTCAGAGAAGACAAGTAGGGACTCCGTGGCGTCGTGCTCCGCTGATGGACAGCGACGGCAATGGGGTATAGGGGGGACTCGATAATATGGGTGAAGGTAGTACCCACATTGAAGGTTTCTTGTGAAACCTTCAGAGCAGTGTATATCAATGATACCTTAATGAAAAAGGAAAAAGGAAAAAAAAAAGTTCACATTATACCAATTGACCTTTATGAAAGACTTCAACGCTTTTCTATCCCTTTTCCTTTTTCTTTTTCGCTGTCTCGCCAACGGGTGTCCTGCCGAGTACCTGGTGCCCGGGGCATCCGCGCTGGCCAAGCTGGCAGAGGCGCGGGGGGGGGTGGCCGGACTGGGGGGTCTGAGCCGCGAGCCCCGAGCTGCCAATCGCGCGCCGTCTCCCGGCAACTTGGGAGCGCGCGCCGCCAGCGCACAATGCCCGCCCACCTCTAGCCCAGGCGCTCAAGGGAAGGCAGGCAGTTTAGCGGAGAGAGCCGCGTTAGCCGCTCCGCCGCCGTACAGAGCTCGCTGATTTCCCGAATGGGAGGGGTTTTGAGCAAGCTCTGCCCCCCGCAGCCCGCCCCCGTTCCGGAGGCCAGGAGCCGGCGCCCGGCCTTCCTCGGAAGCCCCGCCCGCCCCGCAAGCCCCGCCCCGCCGGCTCCCTCGGCCCGCCGGGATCGCATTCCCCCTTCAGTACCCACTCGTTTCCTCGGGTCCCCTCGGAGGCCTCATCGCCGGTAAGACACGCTGACCCTCCCCAGACCGAGGAGGACTTGACTTTGAAAGTCTTTTTTCTTAAGTCCTAAGTGGATTCTGTGCCCTTTTCACCTCTTCAAACACCTTGGTGCGCGTCCACCTGCCTCCCTTTAGCCTTCGCTATGAGATGTGCTGCCAGAACTGTTGTCTTCTTTCAGTTCCTTTTTTTGGGTCATTTTTCTATTCGTCTGATTTTAATTTTTAACTTTTTTTGGTATCACTAGTGTACAGTTCCATGAGCAACACGGTGGTTACTAGACTCCCCCCATTATCAAGTGCCCCCCTCATACCCCGTTACAGTCACTGTCCATCAGCGTAGGGAGATGCTATAGAGTCACTACTTGTCTTCTCTGCGTGCTATACTGCCCTCCCCGTGCCCACCCCCCCTACATCATGTATGTTGATCCTAATGCCCCTTATTCCTCTTCTCCCTCCCTTCGCACCCACCCATCCCAGTCCCTTTCACTTTGGTATCTGTTAGTCCATTCTCGGGTTCGTGAGTCAGCTGCTGTTTCCTGCCTTCAGTTTTATTCTCCATTCTTATGCTCCACAGATGAGTGAAACTACTTGATACTTGTCTTTCCCTGCCTGGCATATTTCACTGATCATTCTCTAGCCCCATCCACGTTGTTGCAAATCTTTCTTTCAGTTCCTAAAGCTCTGAACTTTAATACAGTACGACTTTAACAGAATACTTGGTAAATCACTTAAAATATACCTGCTTCAGGTGAGAATACCATCTGTCTGTTTCTTGCAGCACTATTTACAACAACCAAGGTATGGAAGCAACCTAAGTGGCCATCTGTAGATGAATGGATAGAGAAGAGGTGGCACATATACAAAATGTTACACTATTCAGCCATAAGAAGGAAACAAATCCTACCATTTGCAACAACATGGATGGAGCTGGAGGGTCTTATGCTCAGTGAAATAAGCCAGGCGGAGAAAGACAAGTACCAAATGACTTCCCTCATTTGTGGCGTATTAAATCAAAGCAAATCTGAAGGAACAAAACAGCAGCGGACTCACAGACCCCAAGAAGCGACTAGCGATTACCAAAGGGGAGGGGTATGGCAGGGAGAAGAGGATTCATGAAGGGGTATTATGATTGGTGCACCTGGTGTGTGTGGGCTCACGGGGAAACAATGTAGCTCAGAGAAGACAAGTAGGGACTCCGTGGCGTCGTGCTCCGCTGATGGACAGCGACGGCAATGGGGTATAGGGGGGACTCGATAATATGGTTGAAGGTAGTACCCACATTGAAGGTTTCTTGTGAAACCTTCAGAGGAGTGTATATCAATGATACCTTAATGAAAAAGGAAAAAGGAAAAAAAATAGTTCACATTATACCAATTGACCTTTATGAAAGACGTCAACGCTTTTCTATCCCTTTTCCTTTTTCTTTTTCGCTGTCTCGCCAACGGGTGTCCTGCCGAGTACCTGGTGCCCGGGGCGTCCGCGCTGGCCAAGCTGGCAGAGGCGCGGGGGGGGGGTGGCCGGCCTGGGGGGTCTGAGCCGCGAGCCCCGAGCTGCCAATCGCGCGCCGTCTCCCGGCAACTTGGGAGCGCGCGCCGCCAGCGCACAATGCCCGCCCACCTCTAGCCCAGGCGCTCAAGGGAAGGCAGGCAGTTTAGCGGAGAGAGCCGCGTTAGCCGCTCCGCCGCCGTACAGAGCTCGCTGATTTCCCGAATGGGAGGGGTTTTGAGCAAGCTCTGCCCCCCGCTGCCCGCCCCCGTTCCGGAGGCCAGGAGCCGGCGCCCGGCCTTCCTCGGAAGCCCCGCCCGCCCCGCAAGCCCCGCCCCGCCGGCTCCCTCGGCCCGCCGGGATCGCATTCCCCCTTCAGTACCCACTCGTTTCCTCGGGTCCCCTCGGAGGCCTCATCGCCGGTAAGACACGCTGACCCTCCCCAGACCGAGGAGGACTTGACTTTGAAAGTCTTTTTTCTTAAGTCCTAAGTGGGTTCTGTGCCCTTTTCACCTCTTCAAACACCTTGGTGCGCGTCCACCTGCCTCCCTTTAGCCTTCGCTATGAGATGTGCTGCCAGAACTGTTGTCTTCTTTCAGTTCCTTTTTTGGGGTCATTTTTCTATTCGTCTGATTTTAATTTTTAACTTTTTTTGGTATCACTAGTGTACAGTTCCATGAGCAACACGGTGGTTACTAGACTCCCCCCATTATCAAGTGCCCCCCTCATACCCCGTTACAGTCACTGTCCATCAGCGTAGGGAGATGCTATAGAGTCACTACTTGTCTTCTCTGCGTGCTATACTGCCCTCCCCGTGCCCACCCCCCCTACATCATGTATGTTGATCCTAATGCCCCTTATTCCTCTTCTCCCTCCCTTCGCACCCACCCATCCCAGTCCCTTTCACTTTGGTATCTGTTAGTCCATTCTCAGGTTCGTGAGTCTGCTGCTGTTTCGTGCCTTCAGTTTTTTCTCCGTTCTTATGCTCCACAGATGAGTGAAACTACTTGATACTTGTCTTTCCCTGCCTGGCATATTTCACTGAGCATACTCTAGCCCCATCCACGTTATTGATAATCTTTCTTTCAGTTCCTAAAGCTCTGAACTTTAATACAGTATGACTTTAACAGAATACTTGGTAAATCACTTAAAATATACCTGCTTCAGGTGAGAATACCATCTGTCTGTTTCTTGCAGCACTATTTACAACAACCAAGGTATGGAAGCAACCTAAGTGGCCATCTGTAGATGAATGGATAGAGAAGAGGTGGCACATATACAAAATGTTACACTATTCAGCCATAAGAAGGAAACAAATCCTACCATTTGCAACAACATGGATGGAGCTGGAGGGTCTTATGCTCAGTGAAATAAGCCAGGCGGAGAAAGACAAGTACCAAATGACTTCCCTCATTTGTGGCGTATTAAATCAAAGCAAATCTGAAGGAACAAAACAGCAGCGGACTCACAGACCCCAAGAAGCGACTAGCGATTACCAAAGGGGAGGGGTATGGCAGGGAGAAGAGGATTCATGAAGGGGTATTATGATTGGTGCACCTGGTGTGTGTGGGCTCACGGGGAAACAATGTAGCTCAGAGAAGACAAGTAGGGACTCCGTGGCGTCGTGCTCCGCTGATGGACAGCGACGGCAATGGGGTATAGGGGGGACTCGATAATATGGGTGAAGGTAGTACCCACATTGAAGGTTTCTTGTGAAACCTTCAGAGCAGTGTATATCAATGATACCTTAATGAAAAAGGAAAAAGGAAAAAAAAAAGTTCACATTATACCAATTGACCTTTATGAAAGACTTCAACGCTTTTCTTTCCCTTTTCCTTTTTCTTTTTCGCTGTCTCGCCAACGGGTGTCCTGCCGAGTACCTGGTGCCCGGGGCGGCCGCGCTGGGCCAGCAGGCTGGGGGGTGGGGAGGGCACGGCCTGGGGGGGGGCCTGAGCCGCGAGCCCCGAGCTGCCAATCGCGCGCCGTCTCCCGGCAACTTGGGAGCGCGCGCCGCCAGCGCACAATGCCCGCCCACCTCTAGCCCAGGCGCTCAAGGAAAGGCAGGCAGTTTAGCGGAGAGAGCCGCGTTAGCCGCTCCGCCGCCGTACAGAGCTCGCTGATTTCCCGAATGGGAGGGGTTTTGAGCAAGCTCTGCCCCCCGCTGCCCGCCCCCGTTCCGGAGGCCAGGAGCCGGCGCCCGGCCTTCCTCGGAAGCCCCGTCCGCCCCGCAAGCCCCGCCCCGCCGGCTCCCTCGGCCCGCCGGGATCGCATTCCCCCTTCAGTACCCACTCGTTTCCTCGGGTCCCCTCGGAGGCCTCATCGCCGGTAAGACACGCTGACCCTCCCCAGACCGAGGAGGACTTGACTTTGAAAGTCTTTTTTCTTAAGTCCTAAGTGGGTTCTGTGCCCTTTTCAGCTCTTCAAACACCTTGGTGCGCGTCCACCTGCCTCCCTTTAGCCTTCGCTATGAGATGTGCTGCCAGAACTGTTGTCTTCTTTCAGTTCCTTTTTTTGGTCATTTTTCTATTCCTCTGATTTTCAATTTTTAACTTTCTTTGGTATCATTAGTGTACAGTTACATGAGTAACACGGTGGTTACTAGACTCCCCCCATTATCAAGTCCCCCCTTCATACCCCGTTACAGTCACTGTCCATCAGCGTAGGGAGATGCTATAGAGTCACTACTTGTCTTCTCTGCGTGCTATACTGCCCTCCCCGTGCCCACCCCCCCTACATCATGTATGTTGATCCTAATGCCCCTTATTCCTCTTCTCCCTCCCTTCGCACCCACCCATCCCAGTCCCTTTCACTTTGGTATCTGTTAGTCCATTCTCGGGTTCGTGAGTCTGCTGCTGTTTCGTGCCTTCAGTTTTTTCTCCGTTCTTATGCTCCACAGATGAGTGAAACTACTTGATACTTGTCTTTCCCTGCCTGGCATATTTCACTGAGCATACTCTAGCCCCATCCACGTTATTGATAATCTTTCTTTCAGTTCCTAAAGCTCTGAACTTTAATACAGTACGACTTTAACAGAATACTTGGTAAATCACTTAAAATATACCTGCTTCAGGTGAGAATACCATCTGTCTGTTTCTTGCAGCACTATTTACAACAACCAAGGTATGGAAGCAACCTAAGTGGCCATCTGTAGATGAATGGATAGAGAAGAGGTGGCACATATACAAAATGTTACACTATTCAGCCATAAGAAGGAAACAAATCCTACCATTTGCAACAACATGGATGGAGCTGGAGGGTCTTATGCTCAGTGAAATAAGCCAGGCGGAGAAAGACAAGTACCAAATGACTTCCCTCATTTGTGGCGTATTAAATCAAAGCAAATCTGAAGGAACAAAACAGCAGCGGACTCACAGACCCCAAGAAGCGACTAGCGATTACCAAAGGGGAGGGGTATGGCAGGGAGAAGAGGATTCATGAAGGGGTATTATGATTGGTGCACCTGGTGTGTGTGGGCTCACGGGGAAACAATGTAGCTCAGAGAAGACAAGTAGGGACTCCGTGGCGTCGTGCTCCGCTGATGGACAGCGACGGCAATGGGGTATAGGGGGGACTCGATAATATGGTTGAAGGTAGTACCCACATTGAAGGTTTCTTGTGAAACCTTCAGAGGAGTGTATATCAATGATACCTTAATGAAAAAGGAAAAAGGAAAAAAAATAGTTCACATTATACCAATTGACCTTTATGAAAGACGTCAACGCTTTTCTATCCCTTTTCCTTTTTCTTTTTCGCTGTCTCGCCAACGGGTGTCCTGCCGAGTACCTGGTGCCCGGGGCGTCCGCGCTGGCCAAGCTGGCAGAGGCGCGGGGGGGGGGTGGCCGGCCTGGGGGGTCTGAGCCGCGAGCCCCGAGCTGCCAATCGCGCGCCGTCTCCCGGCAACTTGGGAGCGCGCGCCGCCAGCGCACAATGCCCGCCCACCTCTAGCCCAGGCGCTCAAGGGAAGGCAGGCAGTTTAGCGGAGAGAGCCGCGTTAGCCGCTCCGCCGCCGTACAGAGCTCGCTGATTTCCCGAATGGGAGGGGTTTTGAGCAAGCTCTGCCCCCCGCTGCCCGCCCCCGTTCCGGAGGCCAGGAGCCGGCGCCCGGCCTTCCTCGGAAGCCCCGCCCGCCCCGCAAGCCCCGCCCCGCCGGCTCCCTCGGCCCGCCGGGATCGCATTCCCCCTTCAGTACCCACTCGTTTCCTCGGGTCCCCTCGGAGGCCTCATCGCCGGTAAGACACGCTGACCCTCCCCAGACCGAGGAGGACTTGACTTTGAAAGTCTTTTTTCTTAAGTCCTAAGTGGGTTCTGTGCCCTTTTCACCTCTTCAAACACCTTGGTGCGCGTCCACCTGCCTCCCTTTAGCCTTCGCTATGAGATGTGCTGCCAGAACTGTTGTCTTCTTTCAGTTCCTTTTTTTGGGTCATTTTTCTATTCGTCTGATTTTAATTTTTAACTTTTTTTGGTATCACTAGTGTACAGTTCCATGAGCAACACGGTGGTTACTAGACTCCCCCCATTATCAAGTGCCCCCCTCATACCCCGTTACAGTCACTGTCCATCAGCGTAGGGAGATGCTATAGAGTCACTACTTGTCTTCTCTGCGTGCTATACTGCCCTCCCCGTGCCCACCCCCCCTACATCATGTATGTTGATCCTAATGCCCCTTATTCCTCTTCTCCCTCCCTTCGCACCCACCCATCCCAGTCCCTTTCACTTTGGTATCTGTTAGTCCATTCTCAGGTTCGTGAGTCTGCTGCTGTTTCGTGCCTTCAGTTTTTTCTCCGTTCTTATGCTCCACAGATGAGTGAAACTACTTGATACTTGTCTTTCCCTGCCTGGCATATTTCACTGAGCATACTCTAGCCCCATCCACGTTATTGATAATCTTTCTTTCAGTTCCTAAAGCTCTGAACTTTAATACAGTATGACTTTAACAGAATACTTGGTAAATCACTTAAAATATACCTGCTTCAGGTGAGAATACCATCTGTCTGTTTCTTGCAGCACTATTTACAACAACCAAGGTATGGAAGCAACCTAAGTGGCCATCTGTAGATGAATGGATAGAGAAGAGGTGGCACATATACAAAATGTTACACTATTCAGCCATAAGAAGGAAACAAATCCTACCATTTGCAACAACATGGATGGAGCTGGAGGGTCTTATGCTCAGTGAAATAAGCCAGGCGGAGAAAGACAAGTACCAAATGACTTCCCTCATTTGTGGCGTATTAAATCAAAGCAAATCTGAAGGAACAAAACAGCAGCGGACTCACAGACCCCAAGAAGCGACTAGCGATTACCAAAGGGGAGGGGTATGGCAGGGAGAAGAGGATTCATGAAGGGGTATTATGATTGGTGCACCTGGTGTGTGTGGGCTCACGGGGAAACAATGTAGCTCAGAGAAGACAAGTAGGGACTCCGTGGCGTCGTGCTCCGCTGATGGACAGCGACGGCAATGGGGTATAGGGGGGACTCGATAATATGGGTGAAGGTAGTACCCACATTGAAGGTTTCTTGTGAAACCTTCAGAGCAGTGTATATCAATGATACCTTAATGAAAAAGGAAAAAGGAAAAAAAAAAGTTCACATTATACCAATTGACCTTTATGAAAGACTTCAACGCTTTTCTTTCCCTTTTCCTTTTTCTTTTTCGCTGTCTCGCCAACGGGTGTCCTGCCGAGTACCTGGTGCCCGGGGCGGCCGCGCTGGGCCAGCAGGCTGGGGGGTGGGGAGGGCACGGCCTGGGGGGGGGCCTGAGCCGCGAGCCCCGAGCTGCCAATCGCGCGCCGTCTCCCGGCAACTTGGGAGCGCGCGCCGCCAGCGCACAATGCCCGCCCACCTCTAGCCCAGGCGCTCAAGGAAAGGCAGGCAGTTTAGCGGAGAGAGCCGCGTTAGCCGCTCCGCCGCCGTACAGAGCTCGCTGATTTCCCGAATGGGAGGGGTTTTGAGCAAGCTCTGCCCCCCGCTGCCCGCCCCCGTTCCGGAGGCCAGGAGCCGGCGCCCGGCCTTCCTCGGAAGCCCCGTCCGCCCCGCAAGCCCCGCCCCGCCGGCTCCCTCGGCCCGCCGGGATCGCATTCCCCCTTCAGTACCCACTCGTTTCCTCGGGTCCCCTCGGAGGCCTCATCGCCGGTAAGACACGCTGACCCTCCCCAGACCGAGGAGGACTTGACTTTGAAAGTCTTTTTTCTTAAGTCCTAAGTGGGTTCTGTGCCCTTTTCAGCTCTTCAAACACCTTGGTGCGCGTCCACCTGCCTCCCTTTAGCCTTCGCTATGAGATGTGCTGCCAGAACTGTTGTCTTCTTTCAGTTCCTTTTTTTGGTCATTTTTCTATTCCTCTGATTTTCAATTTTTAACTTTCTTTGGTATCATTAGTGTACAGTTCCATGAGCAACACGGTGGTTACTAGACTCCCCCCATTATCAAGTCCCCCCTTCATACCCCGTTACAGTCACTGTCCATCAGCGTAGGGAGATGCTATAGAGTCACTACTTGTCTTCTCTGCGTGCTATACTGCCCTCCCCGTGCCCACCCCCCCTACATCATGTATGTTGATCGTAATACCCCTTATTCCTCTTCTCCCTCCCTTCGCACCCACCCATCCCAGTCCCTTTCACTTTGGTATCTGTTAGTCCATTCTCGGGTTCGTGAGTCTGCTGCTGTTTCGTGCCTTCAGTTTTTTCTCCGTTCTTATGCTCCACAGATGAGTGAAACTACTTGATACTTGTCTTTCCCTGCCTGGCATATTTCACTGAGCATACTCTAGCCCCATCCACGTTATTGATAATCTTTCTTTCAGTTCCTAAAGCTCTGAACTTTAATACAGTACGACTTTAACAGAATACTTGGTAAATCACTTAAAATATACCTGCTTCAGGTGAGAATACCATCTGTCTGTTTCTTGCAGCACTATTTACAACAACCAAGGTATGGAAGCAACCTAAGTGGCCATCTGTAGATGAATGGATAGAGAAGAGGTGGCACATATACAAAATGTTACACTATTCAGCCATAAGAAGGAAACAAATCCTACCATTTGCAACAACATGGATGGAGCTGGAGGGTCTTATGCTCAGTGAAATAAGCCAGGCGGAGAAAGACAAGTACCAAATGACTTCCCTCATTTGTGGCGTATTAAATCAAAGCAAATCTGAAGGAACAAAACAGCAGCGGACTCACAGACCCCAAGAAGCGACTAGCGATTACCAAAGGGGAGGGGTATGGCAGGGAGAAGAGGATTCATGAAGGGGTATTATGATTGGTGCACCTGGTGTGTGTGGGCTCACGGGGAAACAATGTAGCTCAGAGAAGACAAGTAGGGACTCCGTGGCGTCGTGCTCCGCTGATGGACAGCGACGGCAATGGGGTATAGGGGGGACTCGATAATATGGTTGAAGGTAGTACCCACATTGAAGGTTTCTTGTGAAACCTTCAGAGGAGTGTATATCAATGATACCTTAATGAAAAAGGAAAAAGGAAAAAAAATAGTTCACATTATACCAATTGACCTTTATGAAAGACGTCAACGCTTTTCTATCCCTTTTCCTTTTTCTTTTTCGCTGTCTCGCCAACGGGTGTCCTGCCGAGTACCTGGTGCCCGGGGCGTCCGCGCTGGCCAAGCTGGCAGAGGCGCGGGGGGGGGGTGGCCGGCCTGGGGGGTCTGAGCCGCGAGCCCCGAGCTGCCAATCGCGCGCCGTCTCCCGGCAACTTGGGAGCGCGCGCCGCCAGCGCACAATGCCCGCCCACCTCTAGCCCAGGCGCTCAAGGGAAGGCAGGCAGTTTAGCGGAGAGAGCCGCGTTAGCCGCTCCGCCGCCGTACAGAGCTCGCTGATTTCCCGAATGGGAGGGGTTTTGAGCAAGCTCTGCCCCCCGCTGCCCGCCCCCGTTCCGGAGGCCAGGAGCCGGCGCCCGGCCTTCCTCGGAAGCCCCGCCCGCCCCGCAAGCCCCGCCCCGCCGGCTCCCTCGGCCCGCCGGGATCGCATTCCCCCTTCAGTACCCACTCGTTTCCTCGGGTCCCCTCGGAGGCCTCATCGCCGGTAAGACACGCTGACCCTCCCCAGACCGAGGAGGACTTGACTTTGAAAGTCTTTTTTCTTAAGTCCTAAGTGGGTTCTGTGCCCTTTTCACCTCTTCAAACACCTTGGTGCGCGTCCACCTGCCTCCCTTTAGCCTTCGCTATGAGATGTGCTGCCAGAACTGTTGTCTTCTTTCAGTTCCTTTTTTTGGGTCATTTTTCTATTCGTCTGATTTTAATTTTTAACTTTTTTTGGTATCACTAGTGTACAGTTCCATGAGCAACACGGTGGTTACTAGACTCCCCCCATTATCAAGTGCCCCCCTCATACCCCGTTACAGTCACTGTCCATCAGCGTAGGGAGATGCTATAGAGTCACTACTTGTCTTCTCTGCGTGCTATACTGCCCTCCCCGTGCCCACCCCCCCTACATCATGTATGTTGATCCTAATGCCCCTTATTCCTCTTCTCCCTCCCTTCGCACCCACCCATCCCAGTCCCTTTCACTTTGGTATCTGTTAGTCCATTCTCAGGTTCGTGAGTCTGCTGCTGTTTCGTGCCTTCAGTTTTTTCTCCGTTCTTATGCTCCACAGATGAGTGAAACTACTTGATACTTGTCTTTCCCTGCCTGGCATATTTCACTGAGCATACTCTAGCCCCATCCACGTTATTGATAATCTTTCTTTCAGTTCCTAAAGCTCTGAACTTTAATACAGTATGACTTTAACAGAATACTTGGTAAATCACTTAAAATATACCTGCTTCAGGTGAGAATACCATCTGTCTGTTTCTTGCAGCACTATTTACAACAACCAAGGTATGGAAGCAACCTAAGTGGCCATCTGTAGATGAATGGATAGAGAAGAGGTGGCACATATACAAAATGTTACACTATTCAGCCATAAGAAGGAAACAAATCCTACCATTTGCAACAACATGGATGGAGCTGGAGGGTCTTATGCTCAGTGAAATAAGCCAGGCGGAGAAAGACAAGTACCAAATGACTTCCCTCATTTGTGGCGTATTAAATCAAAGCAAATCTGAAGGAACAAAACAGCAGCGGACTCACAGACCCCAAGAAGCGACTAGCGATTACCAAAGGGGAGGGGTATGGCAGGGAGAAGAGGATTCATGAAGGGGTATTATGATTGGTGCACCTGGTGTGTGTGGGCTCACGGGGAAACAATGTAGCTCAGAGAAGACAAGTAGGGACTCCGTGGCGTCGTGCTCCGCTGATGGACAGCGACGGCAATGGGGTATAGGGGGGACTCGATAATATGGGTGAAGGTAGTACCCACATTGAAGGTTTCTTGTGAAACCTTCAGAGCAGTGTATATCAATGATACCTTAATGAAAAAGGAAAAAGGAAAAAAAAAAGTTCACATTATACCAATTGACCTTTATGAAAGACTTCAACGCTTTTCTTTCCCTTTTCCTTTTTCTTTTTCGCTGTCTCGCCAACGGGTGTCCTGCCGAGTACCTGGTGCCCGGGGCGGCCGCGCTGGGCCAGCAGGCTGGGGGGTGGGGAGGGCACGGCCTGGGGGGGGGCCTGAGCCGCGAGCCCCGAGCTGCCAATCGCGCGCCGTCTCCCGGCAACTTGGGAGCGCGCGCCGCCAGCGCACAATGCCCGCCCACCTCTAGCCCAGGCGCTCAAGGAAAGGCAGGCAGTTTAGCGGAGAGAGCCGCGTTAGCCGCTCCGCCGCCGTACAGAGCTCGCTGATTTCCCGAATGGGAGGGGTTTTGAGCAAGCTCTGCCCCCCGCTGCCCGCCCCCGTTCCGGAGGCCAGGAGCCGGCGCCCGGCCTTCCTCGGAAGCCCCGTCCGCCCCGCAAGCCCCGCCCCGCCGGCTCCCTCGGCCCGCCGGGATCGCATTCCCCCTTCAGTACCCACTCGTTTCCTCGGGTCCCCTCGGAGGCCTCATCGCCGGTAAGACACGCTGACCCTCCCCAGACCGAGGAGGACTTGACTTTGAAAGTCTTTTTTCTTAAGTCCTAAGTGGGTTCTGTGCCCTTTTCAGCTCTTCAAACACCTTGGTGCGCGTCCACCTGCCTCCCTTTAGCCTTCGCTATGAGATGTGCTGCCAGAACTGTTGTCTTCTTTCAGTTCCTTTTTTTGGTCATTTTTCTATTCCTCTGATTTTCAATTTTTAACTTTCTTTGGTATCATTAGTGTACAGTTCCATGAGCAACACGGTGGTTACTAGACTCCCCCCATTATCAAGTCCCCCCTTCATACCCCGTTACAGTCACTGTCCATCAGCGTAGGGAGATGCTATAGAGTCACTACTTGTCTTCTCTGCGTGCTATACTGCCCTCCCCGTGCCCACCCCCCCTACATCATGTATGTTGATCGTAATACCCCTTATTCCTCTTCTCCCTCCCTTCGCACCCACCCATCCCAGTCCCTTTCACTTTGGTATCTGTTAGTCCATTCTCGGGTTCGTGAGTCTGCTGCTGTTTCGTGCCTTCAGTTTTTTCTCCGTTCTTATGCTCCACAGATGAGTGAAACTACTTGATACTTGTCTTTCCCTGCCTGGCATATTTCACTGAGCATACTCTAGCCCCATCCACGTTATTGATAATCTTTCTTTCAGTTCCTAAAGCTCTGAACTTTAATACAGTACGACTTTAACAGAATACTTGGTAAATCACTTAAAATATACCTGCTTCAGGTGAGAATACCATCTGTCTGTTTCTTGCAGCACTATTTACAACAACCAAGGTATGGAAGCAACCTAAGTGGCCATCTGTAGATGAATGGATAGAGAAGAGGTGGCACATATACAAAATGTTACACTATTCAGCCATAAGAAGGAAACAAATCCTACCATTTGCAACAACATGGATGGAGCTGGAGGGTCTTATGCTCAGTGAAATAAGCCAGGCGGAGAAAGACAAGTACCAAATGACTTCCCTCATTTGTGGCGTATTAAATCAAAGCAAATCTGAAGGAACAAAACAGCAGCGGACTCACAGACCCCAAGAAGCGACTAGCGATTACCAAAGGGGAGGGGTATGGCAGGGAGAAGAGGATTCATGAAGGGGTATTATGATTGGTGCACCTGGTGTGTGTGGGCTCACGGGGAAACAATGTAGCTCAGAGAAGACAAGTAGGGACTCCGTGGCGTCGTGCTCCGCTGATGGACAGCGACGGCAATGGGGTATAGGGGGGACTCGATAATATGGGTGAAGGTAGTACCCACATTGAAGGTTTCTTGTGAAACCTTCAGAGCAGTGTATATCAATGATACCTTAATGAAAAAGGAAAAAGGAAAAAAAAAAGTTCACATTATACCAATTGACCTTTATGAAAGACTTCAACGCTTTTCTTTCCCTTTTCCTTTTTCTTTTTCGCTGTCTCGCCAACGGGTGTCCTGCCGAGTACCTGGTGCCCGGGGCGGCCGCGCTGGGCCAGCAGGCTGGGGGGTGGGGAGGGCACGGCCTGGGGGGGGGCCTGAGCCGCGAGCCCCGAGCTGCCAATCGCGCGCCGTCTCCCGGCAACTTGGGAGCGCGCGCCGCCAGCGCACAATGCCCGCCCACCTCTAGCCCAGGCGCTCAAGGGAAGGCAGGCAGTTTAGCGGAGAGAGCCGCGTTAGCCGCTCCGCCGCCGTACAGAGCTCGCTGATTTCCCGAATGGGAGGGGTTTTGAGCAAGCTCTGCCCCCCGCTGCCCGCCCCCGTTCCGGAGGCCAGGAGCCGGCGCCCGGCCTTCCTCGGAAGCCCCGCCCGCCCCGCAAGCCCCGCCCCGCCGGCTCCCTCGGCCCGCCGGGATCGCATTCCCCCTTCAGTACCCACTCGTTTCCTCGGGTCCCCTCGGAGGCCTCATCGCCGGTAAGACACGCTGACCCTCCCCAGACCGAGGAGGACTTGACTTTGAAAGTCTTTTTTCTTAAGTCCTAAGTGGGTTCTGTGCCCTTTTCAGCTCTTCAAACACCTTGGTGCGCGTCCACCTGCCTCCCTTTAGCCTTCGCTATGAGATGTGCTGCCAGAACTGTTGTCTTCTTTCAGTTCCTTTTTTTGGTCATTTTTCTATTCCTCTGATTTTCAATTTTTAACTTTCTTTGGTATCATTAGTGTACAGTTACATGAGTAACACGGTGGTTACTAGACTCCCCCCATTATCAAGTCCCCCCTTCATACCCCGTTACAGTCACTGTCCATCAGCGTAGGGAGATGCTATAGAGTCACTACTTGTCTTCTCTGCGTGCTATACTGCCCTCCCCGTGCCCACCCCCCCTACATCATGTATGTTGATCGTAATACCCCTTATTCCCCTTCTCCCTCCCTTCGCACCCACCCTTCCCAGTCCCTTTCCCTTTGGTATCTGTTAGTCCATTCTCGGGTTCGTGAGTCAGCTGCTGTTTCCTGCCTTCAGTTTTATTCTCCGTTCTTATGCTCCACAGATGAGTGAAACTACTTGATACTTGTCTTTCCCTGCCTGGCATATTTCACTGAGCATTCTCTAGCCCCATCCACGTTATTGATAATCTTTCTTTCAGTTCCTAAAGCTCTGAACTTTAATACAGTACGACTTTAACAGAATACTTGGTAAATCACTTAAAATATACCTGCTTCAGGTGAGAATACCATCTGTCTGTTTCTTGCAGCACTATTTACAACAACCAAGGTATGGAAGCAACCTAAGTGGCCATCTGTAGATGAATGGATAGAGAAGAGGTGGCACATATACAAAATGTTACACTATTCAGCCATAAGAAGGAAACAAATCCTACCATTTGCAACAACATGGATGGAGCTGGAGGGTCTTATGCTCAGTGAAATAAGCCAGGCGGAGAAAGACAAGTACCAAATGACTTCCCTCATTTGTGGCGTATTAAATCAAAGCAAATCTGAAGGAACAAAACAGCAGCGGACTCACAGACCCCAAGAAGCGACTAGCGATTACCAAAGGGGAGGGGTATGGCAGGGAGAAGAGGATTCATGAAGGGGTATTATGATTGGTGCACCTGGTGTGTGTGGGCTCACGGGGAAACAATGTAGCTCAGAGAAGACAAGTAGGGACTCCGTGGCGTCGTGCTCCGCTGATGGACAGCGACGGCAATGGGGTATAGGGGGGACTCGATAATATGGGTGAAGGTAGTACCCACATTGAAGGTTTCTTGTGAAACCTTCAGAGCAGTGTATATCAATGATACCTTAATGAAAAAGGAAAAAGGAAAAAAAAAAGTTCACATTATACCAATTGACCTTTATGAAAGACTTCAACGCTTTTCTATCCCTTTTCCTTTTTCTTTTTCGCTGTCTCGCCAACGGGTGTCCTGCCGAGTACCTGGTGCCCGGGGCATCCGCGCTGGCCAAGCTGGCAGAGGCGCGGGGGGGGGTGGCCGGACTGGGGGGTCTGAGCCGCGAGCCCCGAGCTGCCAATCGCGCGCCGTCTCCCGGCAACTTGGGAGCGCGCGCCGCCAGCGCACAATGCCCGCCCACCTCTAGCCCAGGCGCTCAAGGGAAGGCAGGCAGTTTAGCGGAGAGAGCCGCGTTAGCCGCTCCGCCGCCGTACAGAGCTCGCTGATTTCCCGAATGGGAGGGGTTTTGAGCAAGCTCTGCCCCCCGCTGCCCGCCCCCGTTCCGGAGGCCAGGAGCCGGCGCCCGGCCTTCCTCGGAAGCCCCGCCCGCCCCGCAAGCCCCGCCCCGCCGGCTCCCTCGGCCCGCCGGGATCGCATTCCCCCTTCAGTACCCACTCGTTTCCTCGGGTCCCCTCGGAGGCCTCATCGCCGGTAAGACACGCTGACCCTCCCCAGACCGAGGAGGACTTGACTTTGAAAGTCTTTTTTCTTAAGTCCTAAGTGGGTTCTGTGCCCTTTTCAGCTCTTCAAACACCTTGGTGCGCGTCCACCTGCCTCCCTTTAGCCTTCGCTATGAGATGTGCTGCCAGAACTGTTGTCTTCTTTCAGTTCCTTTTTTTGGGTCATTTTTCTATTCGTCTGATTTTAATTTTTAACTTTTTTTGGTATCACTAGTGTACAGTTCCATGAGCAACACGGTGGTTACTAGACTCCCCCCATTATCAAGTGCCCCCCTCATACCCCGTTACAGTCACTGTCCATCAGCGTAGGGAGATGCTATAGAGTCACTACTTGTCTTCTCTGCGTGCTATACTGCCCTCCCCGTGCCCACCCCCCCTACATCATGTATGTTGATCCTAATGCCCCTTATTCCTCTTCTCCCTCCCTTCGCACCCACCCATCCCAGTCCCTTTCACTTTGGTATCTGTTAGTCCATTCTCGGGTTCGTGAGTCTGCTGCTGTTTCGTGCCTTCAGTTTTTTCTCCGTTCTTATGCTCCACAGATGAGTGAAACTACTTGATACTTGTCTTTCCCTGCCTGGCATATTTCACTGAGCATACTCTAGCCCCATCCACGTTATTGATAATCTTTCTTTCAGTTCCTAAAGCTCTGAACTTTAATACAGTACGACTTTAACAGAATACTTGGTAAATCGCTTAAAATATACCTGCTTCAGGTGAGAATACCATCTGTCTGTTTCTTGCAGCACTATTTACAACAACCAAGGTATGGAAGCAACCTAAGTGGCCATCTGTAGATGAATGGATAGAGAAGAGGTGGCACATATACAAAATTTTACACTATTCAGCCATAAGAAGGAAACAAATCCTACCATTTGCAACAACATGGATGGAGCTGGAGGGTCTTATGCTCAGTGAAATAAGCCAGGCGGAGAAAGACAAGTACCAAATGACTTCCCTCATTTGTGGCCTCTTAAATCAAAGCAAATCTGAAGGAACAAAACAGCAGCGGACTCACAGACTCCAAGAAGCGACTAGCGATTACCAAAGGGGAGGGGTATGGCAGGAAGAAGAGGATTCATGAAGGGGTATTATGATTGGTGCACCTGGTGTGTGTGGGCTCACGGGGAAACAATGTAGCTCAGAGAAGACAAGTAGGGACTCCGTGGCGTCGTGCTCCGCTGATGGACAGCGACGGCAATGGGGTATAGGGGGGACTCGATAATATGGGTGAAGGTAGTACCCACATTGAAGGTTTCTTGTGAAACCTTCAGAGGAGTGTATATCAATGATACCTTAATGAAAAAGGAAAAAGGAAAAAAAATAGTTCACATTATACCAATTGACCTTTATGAAAGACGTCAACGCTTTTCTATCCCTTTTCCTTTTTCTTTTTCGCTGTCTCGCCAACGGGTGTCCTGCCGAGTACCTGGTGCCCGGGGCATCCGCGCTGGCCAAGCTGGCTGAGGCGCGGGGGGGGGTGGCCGGCCTGGGGGGTCTGAGCCGCGAGCCCCGAGCTGCCAATCGCGCGCCGTCTCCCGGCAACTTGGGAGCGCGCGCCGCCAGCGCACAATGCCCGCCCACCTCTAGCCCAGGCGCTCAAGGGAAGGCAGGCAGTTTAGCGGAGAGAGCCGCGTTAGCCGCTCCGCCGCCGTACAGAGCTCGCTGATTTCCCGAATGGGAGGGGTTTTGAGCAAGCTCTGCCCCCCGCAGCCCGCCCCCGTTCCGGAGGCCAGGAGCCGGCGCCCGGCCTTCCTCGGAAGCCCCGCCCGCCCCGCAAGCCCCGCCCCGCCGGCTCCCTCGGCCCGCCGGGATCGCATTCCCCCTTCAGTACCCACTCGTTTCCTCGGGTCCCCTCGGAGGCCTCATCGCCGGTAAGACACGCTGACCCTCCCCAGACCGAGGAGGACTTGACTTTGAAAGTCTTTTTTCTTAAGTCCTAAGTGGGTTCTGTGCCCTTTTCAGCTCTTCAAACACCTTGGTGCGCGTCCACCTGCCTCCCTTTAGCCTTCGCTATGAGATGTGCTGCCAGAACTGTTGTCTTCTTTCAGTTCCTTTTTTTGGTCATTTTTCTATTCCTCTGATTTTCAATTTTTAACTTTCTTTGGTATCATTAGTGTACAGTTACATGAGTAACACGGTGGTTACTAGACTCCCCCCATTATCAAGTCCCCCCTTCATACCCCGTTACAGTCACTGTCCATCAGCGTAGGGAGATGCTATAGAGTCACTACTTGTCTTCTCTGCGTGCTATACTGCCCTCCCCGTGCCCACCCCCCCTACATCATGTATGTTGATCCTAATGCCCCTTATTCCTCTTCTCCCTCCCTTCGCACCCACCCATCCCAGTCCCTTTCACTTTGGTATCTGTTAGTCCATTCTCGGGTTCGTGAGTCTGCTGCTGTTTCGTGCCTTCAGTTTTTTCTCCGTTCTTATGCTCCACAGATGAGTGAAACTACTTGATACTTGTCTTTCCCTGCCTGGCATATTTCACTGAGCATACTCTAGCCCCATCCACGTTATTGATAATCTTTCTTTCAGTTCCTAAAGCTCTGAACTTTAATACAGTACGACTTTAACAGAATACTTGGTAAATCACTTAAAATATACCTGCTTCAGGTGAGAATACCATCTGTCTGTTTCTTGCAGCACTATTTACAACAACCAAGGTATGGAAGCAACCTAAGTGGCCATCTGTAGATGAATGGATAGAGAAGAGGTGGCACATATACAAAATGTTACACTATTCAGCCATAAGAAGGAAACAAATCCTACCATTTGCAACAACATGGATGGAGCTGGAGGGTCTTATGCTCAGTGAAATAAGCCAGGCGGAGAAAGACAAGTACCAAATGACTTCCCTCATTTGTGGCGTATTAAATCAAAGCAAATCTGAAGGAACAAAACAGCAGCGGACTCACAGACCCCAAGAAGCGACTAGCGATTACCAAAGGGGAGGGGTATGGCAGGGAGAAGAGGATTCATGAAGGGGTATTATGATTGGTGCACCTGGTGTGTGTGGGCTCACGGGGAAACAATGTAGCTCAGAGAAGACAAGTAGGGACTCCGTGGCGTCGTGCTCCGCTGATGGACAGCGACGGCAATGGGGTATAGGGGGGACTCGATAATATGGTTGAAGGTAGTACCCACATTGAAGGTTTCTTGTGAAACCTTCAGAGGAGTGTATATCAATGATACCTTAATGAAAAAGGAAAAAGGAAAAAAAATAGTTCACATTATACCAATTGACCTTTATGAAAGACGTCAACGCTTTTCTATCCCTTTTCCTTTTTCTTTTTCGCTGTCTCGCCAACGGGTGTCCTGCCGAGTACCTGGTGCCCGGGGCGTCCGCGCTGGCCAAGCTGGCAGAGGCGCGGGGGGGGGGTGGCCGGCCTGGGGGGTCTGAGCCGCGAGCCCCGAGCTGCCAATCGCGCGCCGTCTCCCGGCAACTTGGGAGCGCGCGCCGCCAGCGCACAATGCCCGCCCACCTCTAGCCCAGGCGCTCAAGGGAAGGCAGGCAGTTTAGCGGAGAGAGCCGCGTTAGCCGCTCCGCCGCCGTACAGAGCTCGCTGATTTCCCGAATGGGAGGGGTTTTGAGCAAGCTCTGCCCCCCGCTGCCCGCCCCCGTTCCGGAGGCCAGGAGCCGGCGCCCGGCCTTCCTCGGAAGCCCCGCCCGCCCCGCAAGCCCCGCCCCGCCGGCTCCCTCGGCCCGCCGGGATCGCATTCCCCCTTCAGTACCCACTCGTTTCCTCGGGTCCCCTCGGAGGCCTCATCGCCGGTAAGACACGCTGACCCTCCCCAGACCGAGGAGGACTTGACTTTGAAAGTCTTTTTTCTTAAGTCCTAAGTGGGTTCTGTGCCCTTTTCAGCTCTTCAAACACCTTGGTGCGCGTCCACCTGCCTCCCTTTAGCCTTCGCTATGAGATGTGCTGCCAGAACTGTTGTCTTCTTTCAGTTCCTTTTTTTGGTCATTTTTCTATTCCTCTGATTTTCAATTTTTAACTTTCTTTGGTATCATTAGTGTACAGTTCCATGAGCAACACGGTGGTTACTAGACTCCCCCCATTATCAAGTCCCCCCTTCATACCCCGTTACAGTCACTGTCCATCAGCGTAGGGAGATGCTATAGAGTCACTACTTGTCTTCTCTGCGTGCTATACTGCCCTCCCCGTGCCCACCCCCCCTACATCATGTATGTTGATCGTAATACCCCTTATTCCTCTTCTCCCTCCCTTCGCACCCACCCATCCCAGTCCCTTTCACTTTGGTATCTGTTAGTCCATTCTCGGGTTCGTGAGTCTGCTGCTGTTTCGTGCCTTCAGTTTTTTCTCCGTTCTTATGCTCCACAGATGAGTGAAACTACTTGATACTTGTCTTTCCCTGCCTGGCATATTTCACTGAGCATACTCTAGCCCCATCCACGTTATTGATAATCTTTCTTTCAGTTCCTAAAGCTCTGAACTTTAATACAGTACGACTTTAACAGAATACTTGGTAAATCACTTAAAATATACCTGCTTCAGGTGAGAATACCATCTGTCTGTTTCTTGCAGCACTATTTACAACAACCAAGGTATGGAAGCAACCTAAGTGGCCATCTGTAGATGAATGGATAGAGAAGAGGTGGCACATATACAAAATGTTACACTATTCAGCCATAAGAAGGAAACAAATCCTACCATTTGCAACAACATGGATGGAGCTGGAGGGTCTTATGCTCAGTGAAATAAGCCAGGCGGAGAAAGACAAGTACCAAATGACTTCCCTCATTTGTGGCGTATTAAATCAAAGCAAATCTGAAGGAACAAAACAGCAGCGGACTCACAGACCCCAAGAAGCGACTAGCGATTACCAAAGGGGAGGGGTATGGCAGGGAGAAGAGGATTCATGAAGGGGTATTATGATTGGTGCACCTGGTGTGTGTGGGCTCACGGGGAAACAATGTAGCTCAGAGAAGACAAGTAGGGACTCCGTGGCGTCGTGCTCCGCTGATGGACAGCGACGGCAATGGGGTATAGGGGGGACTCGATAATATGGTTGAAGGTAGTACCCACATTGAAGGTTTCTTGTGAAACCTTCAGAGGAGTGTATATCAATGATACCTTAATGAAAAAGGAAAAAGGAAAAAAAATAGTTCACATTATACCAATTGACCTTTATGAAAGACGTCAACGCTTTTCTATCCCTTTTCCTTTTTCTTTTTCGCTGTCTCGCCAACGGGTGTCCTGCCGAGTACCTGGTGCCCGGGGCGTCCGCGCTGGCCAAGCTGGCAGAGGCGCGGGGGGGGGGTGGCCGGCCTGGGGGGTCTGAGCCGCGAGCCCCGAGCTGCCAATCGCGCGCCGTCTCCCGGCAACTTGGGAGCGCGCGCCGCCAGCGCACAATGCCCGCCCACCTCTAGCCCAGGCGCTCAAGGGAAGGCAGGCAGTTTAGCGGAGAGAGCCGCGTTAGCCGCTCCGCCGCCGTACAGAGCTCGCTGATTTCCCGAATGGGAGGGGTTTTGAGCAAGCTCTGCCCCCCGCTGCCCGCCCCCGTTCCGGAGGCCAGGAGCCGGCGCCCGGCCTTCCTCGGAAGCCCCGCCCGCCCCGCAAGCCCCGCCCCGCCGGCTCCCTCGGCCCGCCGGGATCGCATTCCCCCTTCAGTACCCACTCGTTTCCTCGGGTCCCCTCGGAGGCCTCATCGCCGGTAAGACACGCTGACCCTCCCCAGACCGAGGAGGACTTGACTTTGAAAGTCTTTTTTCTTAAGTCCTAAGTGGGTTCTGTGCCCTTTTCACCTCTTCAAACACCTTGGTGCGCGTCCACCTGCCTCCCTTTAGCCTTCGCTATGAGATGTGCTGCCAGAACTGTTGTCTTCTTTCAGTTCCTTTTTTTGGGTCATTTTTCTATTCGTCTGATTTTAATTTTTAACTTTTTTTGGTATCACTAGTGTACAGTTCCATGAGCAACACGGTGGTTACTAGACTCCCCCCATTATCAAGTGCCCCCCTCATACCCCGTTACAGTCACTGTCCATCAGCGTAGGGAGATGCTATAGAGTCACTACTTGTCTTCTCTGCGTGCTATACTGCCCTCCCCGTGCCCACCCCCCCTACATCATGTATGTTGATCCTAATGCCCCTTATTCCTCTTCTCCCTCCCTTCGCACCCACCCATCCCAGTCCCTTTCACTTTGGTATCTGTTAGTCCATTCTCAGGTTCGTGAGTCTGCTGCTGTTTCGTGCCTTCAGTTTTTTCTCCGTTCTTATGCTCCACAGATGAGTGAAACTACTTGATACTTGTCTTTCCCTGCCTGGCATATTTCACTGAGCATACTCTAGCCCCATCCACGTTATTGATAATCTTTCTTTCAGTTCCTAAAGCTCTGAACTTTAATACAGTATGACTTTAACAGAATACTTGGTAAATCACTTAAAATATACCTGCTTCAGGTGAGAATACCATCTGTCTGTTTCTTGCAGCACTATTTACAACAACCAAGGTATGGAAGCAACCTAAGTGGCCATCTGTAGATGAATGGATAGAGAAGAGGTGGCACATATACAAAATGTTACACTATTCAGCCATAAGAAGGAAACAAATCCTACCATTTGCAACAACATGGATGGAGCTGGAGGGTCTTATGCTCAGTGAAATAAGCCAGGCGGAGAAAGACAAGTACCAAATGACTTCCCTCATTTGTGGCGTATTAAATCAAAGCAAATCTGAAGGAACAAAACAGCAGCGGACTCACAGACCCCAAGAAGCGACTAGCGATTACCAAAGGGGAGGGGTATGGCAGGGAGAAGAGGATTCATGAAGGGGTATTATGATTGGTGCACCTGGTGTGTGTGGGCTCACGGGGAAACAATGTAGCTCAGAGAAGACAAGTAGGGACTCCGTGGCGTCGTGCTCCGCTGATGGACAGCGACGGCAATGGGGTATAGGGGGGACTCGATAATATGGGTGAAGGTAGTACCCACATTGAAGGTTTCTTGTGAAACCTTCAGAGCAGTGTATATCAATGATACCTTAATGAAAAAGGAAAAAGGAAAAAAAAAAGTTCACATTATACCAATTGACCTTTATGAAAGACTTCAACGCTTTTCTTTCCCTTTTCCTTTTTCTTTTTCGCTGTCTCGCCAACGGGTGTCCTGCCGAGTACCTGGTGCCCGGGGCGGCCGCGCTGGGCCAGCAGGCTGGGGGGTGGGGAGGGCACGGCCTGGGGGGGGGCCTGAGCCGCGAGCCCCGAGCTGCCAATCGCGCGCCGTCTCCCGGCAACTTGGGAGCGCGCGCCGCCAGCGCACAATGCCCGCCCACCTCTAGCCCAGGCGCTCAAGGAAAGGCAGGCAGTTTAGCGGAGAGAGCCGCGTTAGCCGCTCCGCCGCCGTACAGAGCTCGCTGATTTCCCGAATGGGAGGGGTTTTGAGCAAGCTCTGCCCCCCGCTGCCCGCCCCCGTTCCGGAGGCCAGGAGCCGGCGCCCGGCCTTCCTCGGAAGCCCCGTCCGCCCCGCAAGCCCCGCCCCGCCGGCTCCCTCGGCCCGCCGGGATCGCATTCCCCCTTCAGTACCCACTCGTTTCCTCGGGTCCCCTCGGAGGCCTCATCGCCGGTAAGACACGCTGACCCTCCCCAGACCGAGGAGGACTTGACTTTGAAAGTCTTTTTTCTTAAGTCCTAAGTGGGTTCTGTGCCCTTTTCAGCTCTTCAAACACCTTGGTGCGCGTCCACCTGCCTCCCTTTAGCCTTCGCTATGAGATGTGCTGCCAGAACTGTTGTCTTCTTTCAGTTCCTTTTTTTGGTCATTTTTCTATTCCTCTGATTTTCAATTTTTAACTTTCTTTGGTATCATTAGTGTACAGTTCCATGAGCAACACGGTGGTTACTAGACTCCCCCCATTATCAAGTCCCCCCTTCATACCCCGTTACAGTCACTGTCCATCAGCGTAGGGAGATGCTATAGAGTCACTACTTGTCTTCTCTGCGTGCTATACTGCCCTCCCCGTGCCCACCCCCCCTACATCATGTATGTTGATCGTAATACCCCTTATTCCTCTTCTCCCTCCCTTCGCACCCACCCATCCCAGTCCCTTTCACTTTGGTATCTGTTAGTCCATTCTCGGGTTCGTGAGTCTGCTGCTGTTTCGTGCCTTCAGTTTTTTCTCCGTTCTTATGCTCCACAGATGAGTGAAACTACTTGATACTTGTCTTTCCCTGCCTGGCATATTTCACTGAGCATACTCTAGCCCCATCCACGTTATTGATAATCTTTCTTTCAGTTCCTAAAGCTCTGAACTTTAATACAGTACGACTTTAACAGAATACTTGGTAAATCACTTAAAATATACCTGCTTCAGGTGAGAATACCATCTGTCTGTTTCTTGCAGCACTATTTACAACAACCAAGGTATGGAAGCAACCTAAGTGGCCATCTGTAGATGAATGGATAGAGAAGAGGTGGCACATATACAAAATGTTACACTATTCAGCCATAAGAAGGAAACAAATCCTACCATTTGCAACAACATGGATGGAGCTGGAGGGTCTTATGCTCAGTGAAATAAGCCAGGCGGAGAAAGACAAGTACCAAATGACTTCCCTCATTTGTGGCGTATTAAATCAAAGCAAATCTGAAGGAACAAAACAGCAGCGGACTCACAGACCCCAAGAAGCGACTAGCGATTACCAAAGGGGAGGGGTATGGCAGGGAGAAGAGGATTCATGAAGGGGTATTATGATTGGTGCACCTGGTGTGTGTGGGCTCACGGGGAAACAATGTAGCTCAGAGAAGACAAGTAGGGACTCCGTGGCGTCGTGCTCCGCTGATGGACAGCGACGGCAATGGGGTATAGGGGGGACTCGATAATATGGTTGAAGGTAGTACCCACATTGAAGGTTTCTTGTGAAACCTTCAGAGGAGTGTATATCAATGATACCTTAATGAAAAAGGAAAAAGGAAAAAAAATAGTTCACATTATACCAATTGACCTTTATGAAAGACGTCAACGCTTTTCTATCCCTTTTCCTTTTTCTTTTTCGCTGTCTCGCCAACGGGTGTCCTGCCGAGTACCTGGTGCCCGGGGCGTCCGCGCTGGCCAAGCTGGCAGAGGCGCGGGGGGGGGGTGGCCGGCCTGGGGGGTCTGAGCCGCGAGCCCCGAGCTGCCAATCGCGCGCCGTCTCCCGGCAACTTGGGAGCGCGCGCCGCCAGCGCACAATGCCCGCCCACCTCTAGCCCAGGCGCTCAAGGGAAGGCAGGCAGTTTAGCGGAGAGAGCCGCGTTAGCCGCTCCGCCGCCGTACAGAGCTCGCTGATTTCCCGAATGGGAGGGGTTTTGAGCAAGCTCTGCCCCCCGCTGCCCGCCCCCGTTCCGGAGGCCAGGAGCCGGCGCCCGGCCTTCCTCGGAAGCCCCGCCCGCCCCGCAAGCCCCGCCCCGCCGGCTCCCTCGGCCCGCCGGGATCGCATTCCCCCTTCAGTACCCACTCGTTTCCTCGGGTCCCCTCGGAGGCCTCATCGCCGGTAAGACACGCTGACCCTCCCCAGACCGAGGAGGACTTGACTTTGAAAGTCTTTTTTCTTAAGTCCTAAGTGGGTTCTGTGCCCTTTTCAGCTCTTCAAACACCTTGGTGCGCGTCCACCTGCCTCCCTTTAGCCTTCGCTATGAGATGTGCTGCCAGAACTGTTGTCTTCTTTCAGTTCCTTTTTTTGGTCATTTTTCTATTCCTCTGATTTTCAATTTTTAACTTTCTTTGGTATCATTAGTGTACAGTTACATGAGTAACACGGTGGTTACTAGACTCCCCCCATTATCAAGTCCCCCCTTCATACCCCGTTACAGTCACTGTCCATCAGCGTAGGGAGATGCTATAGAGTCACTACTTGTCTTCTCTGCGTGCTATACTGCCCTCCCCGTGCCCACCCCCCCTACATCATGTATGTTGATCGTAATACCCCTTATTCCCCTTCTCCCTCCCTTCGCACCCACCCTTCCCAGTCCCTTTCCCTTTGGTATCTGTTAGTCCATTCTCGGGTTCGTGAGTCAGCTGCTGTTTCCTGCCTTCAGTTTTATTCTCCGTTCTTATGCTCCACAGATGAGTGAAACTACTTGATACTTGTCTTTCCCTGCCTGGCATATTTCACTGAGCATTCTCTAGCCCCATCCACGTTATTGATAATCTTTCTTTCAGTTCCTAAAGCTCTGAACTTTAATACAGTACGACTTTAACAGAATACTTGGTAAATCACTTAAAATATACCTGCTTCAGGTGAGAATACCATCTGTCTGTTTCTTGCAGCACTATTTACAACAACCAAGGTATGGAAGCAACCTAAGTGGCCATCTGTAGATGAATGGATAGAGAAGAGGTGGCACATATACAAAATGTTACACTATTCAGCCATAAGAAGGAAACAAATCCTACCATTTGCAACAACATGGATGGAGCTGGAGGGTCTTATGCTCAGTGAAATAAGCCAGGCGGAGAAAGACAAGTACCAAATGACTTCCCTCATTTGTGGCGTATTAAATCAAAGCAAATCTGAAGGAACAAAACAGCAGCGGACTCACAGACCCCAAGAAGCGACTAGCGATTACCAAAGGGGAGGGGTATGGCAGGGAGAAGAGGATTCATGAAGGGGTATTATGATTGGTGCACCTGGTGTGTGTGGGCTCACGGGGAAACAATGTAGCTCAGAGAAGACAAGTAGGGACTCCGTGGCGTCGTGCTCCGCTGATGGACAGCGACGGCAATGGGGTATAGGGGGGACTCGATAATATGGGTGAAGGTAGTACCCACATTGAAGGTTTCTTGTGAAACCTTCAGAGCAGTGTATATCAATGATACCTTAATGAAAAAGGAAAAAGGAAAAAAAAAAGTTCACATTATACCAATTGACCTTTATGAAAGACTTCAACGCTTTTCTATCCCTTTTCCTTTTTCTTTTTCGCTGTCTCGCCAACGGGTGTCCTGCCGAGTACCTGGTGCCCGGGGCATCCGCGCTGGCCAAGCTGGCAGAGGCGCGGGGGGGGGTGGCCGGACTGGGGGGTCTGAGCCGCGAGCCCCGAGCTGCCAATCGCGCGCCGTCTCCCGGCAACTTGGGAGCGCGCGCCGCCAGCGCACAATGCCCGCCCACCTCTAGCCCAGGCGCTCAAGGGAAGGCAGGCAGTTTAGCGGAGAGAGCCGCGTTAGCCGCTCCGCCGCCGTACAGAGCTCGCTGATTTCCCGAATGGGAGGGGTTTTGAGCAAGCTCTGCCCCCCGCAGCCCGCCCCCGTTCCGGAGGCCAGGAGCCGGCGCCCGGCCTTCCTCGGAAGCCCCGCCCGCCCCGCAAGCCCCGCCCCGCCGGCTCCCTCGGCCCGCCGGGATCGCATTCCCCCTTCAGTACCCACTCGTTTCCTCGGGTCCCCTCGGAGGCCTCATCGCCGGTAAGACACGCTGACCCTCCCCAGACCGAGGAGGACTTGACTTTGAAAGTCTTTTTTCTTAAGTCCTAAGTGGGTTCTGTGCCCTTTTCACCTCTTCAAACACCTTGGTGCGCGTCCACCTGCCTCCCTTTAGCCTTCGCTATGAGATGTGCTGCCAGAACTGTTGTCTTCTTTCAGTTCCTTTTTTTGGGTCATTTTTCTATTCGTCTGATTTTAATTTTTAACTTTTTTTGGTATCACTAGTGTACAGTTCCATGAGCAACACGGTGGTTACTAGACTCCCCCCATTATCAAGTGCCCCCCTCATACCCCGTTACAGTCACTGTCCATCAGCGTAGGGAGATGCTATAGAGTCACTACTTGTCTTCTCTGCGTGCTATACTGCCCTCCCCGTGCCCACCCCCCCTACATCATGTATGTTGATCCTAATGCCCCTTATTCCTCTTCTCCCTCCCTTCGCACCCACCCATCCCAGTCCCTTTCACTTTGGTATCTGTTAGTCCATTCTCGGGTTCGTGAGTCTGCTGCTGTTTCGTGCCTTCAGTTTTTTCTCCGTTCTTATGCTCCACAGATGAGTGAAACTACTTGATACTTGTCTTTCCCTGCCTGGCATATTTCACTGAGCATACTCTAGCCCCATCCACGTTATTGATAATCTTTCTTTCAGTTCCTAAAGCTCTGAACTTTAATACAGTACGACTTTAACAGAATACTTGGTAAATCACTTAAAATATACCTGCTTCAGGTGAGAATACCATCTGTCTGTTTCTTGCAGCACTATTTACAACAACCAAGGTATGGAAGCAACCTAAGTGGCCATCTGTAGATGAATGGATAGAGAAGAGGTGGCACATATACAAAATTTTACACTATTCAGCCATAAGAAGGAAACAAATCCTACCATTTGCAACAACATGGATGGAGCTGGAGGGTCTTATGCTCAGTGAAATAAGCCAGGCGGAGAAAGACAAGTACCAAATGACTTCCCTCATTTGTGGCCTCTTAAATCAAAGCAAATCTGAAGGAACAAAACAGCAGCGGACTCACAGACCCCAAGAAGCGACTAGCGATTACCAAAGGGGAGGGGTATGGCAGGGAGAAGAGGATTCATGAAGGGGTATTATGATTGGTGCACCTGGTGTGTGTGGGCTCACGGGGAAACAATGTAGCTCAGAGAAGACAAGTAGGGACTCCGTGGCGTCGTGCTCCGCTGATGGACAGCGACGGCAATGGGGTATAGGGGGGACTCGATAATATGGGTGAAGGTAGTACCCACATTGAAGGTTTCTTGTGAAACCTTCAGAGCAGTGTATATCAATGATACCTTAATGAAAAAGGAAAAAGGAAAAAAAAAAGTTCACATTATACCAATTGACCTTTATGAAAGACTTCAACGCTTTTCTTTCCCTTTTCCTTTTTCTTTTTCGCTGTCTCGCCAACGGGTGTCCTGCCGAGTACCTGGTGCCCGGGGCGGCCGCGCTGGGCCAGCAGGCTGGGGGGTGGGGAGGGCACGGCCTGGGGGGGGGCCTGAGCCGCGAGCCCCGAGCTGCCAATCGCGCGCCGTCTCCCGGCAACTTGGGAGCGCGCGCCGCCAGCGCACAATGCCCGCCCACCTCTAGCCCAGGCGCTCAAGGAAAGGCAGGCAGTTTAGCGGAGAGAGCCGCGTTAGCCGCTCCGCCGCCGTACAGAGCTCGCTGATTTCCCGAATGGGAGGGGTTTTGAGCAAGCTCTGCCCCCCGCTGCCCGCCCCCGTTCCGGAGGCCAGGAGCCGGCGCCCGGCCTTCCTCGGAAGCCCCGTCCGCCCCGCAAGCCCCGCCCCGCCGGCTCCCTCGGCCCGCCGGGATCGCATTCCCCCTTCAGTACCCACTCGTTTCCTCGGGTCCCCTCGGAGGCCTCATCGCCGGTAAGACACGCTGACCCTCCCCAGACCGAGGAGGACTTGACTTTGAAAGTCTTTTTTCTTAAGTCCTAAGTGGGTTCTGTGCCCTTTTCAGCTCTTCAAACACCTTGGTGCGCGTCCACCTGCCTCCCTTTAGCCTTCGCTATGAGATGTGCTGCCAGAACTGTTGTCTTCTTTCAGTTCCTTTTTTTGGTCATTTTTCTATTCCTCTGATTTTCAATTTTTAACTTTCTTTGGTATCATTAGTGTACAGTTACATGAGTAACACGGTGGTTACTAGACTCCCCCCATTATCAAGTCCCCCCTTCATACCCCGTTACAGTCACTGTCCATCAGCGTAGGGAGATGCTATAGAGTCACTACTTGTCTTCTCTGCGTGCTATACTGCCCTCCCCGTGCCCACCCCCCCTACATCATGTATGTTGATCGTAATACCCCTTATTCCCCTTCTCCCTCCCTTCGCACCCACCCTTCCCAGTCCCTTTCCCTTTGGTATCTGTTAGTCCATTCTCGGGTTCGTGAGTCAGCTGCTGTTTCCTGCCTTCAGTTTTATTCTCCGTTCTTATGCTCCACAGATGAGTGAAACTACTTGATACTTGTCTTTCCCTGCCTGGCATATTTCACTGAGCATTCTCTAGCCCCATCCACGTTATTGATAATCTTTCTTTCAGTTCCTAAAGCTCTGAACTTTAATACAGTACGACTTTAACAGAATACTTGGTAAATCACTTAAAATATACCTGCTTCAGGTGAGAATACCATCTGTCTGTTTCTTGCAGCACTATTTACAACAACCAAGGTATGGAAGCAACCTAAGTGGCCATCTGTAGATGAATGGATAGAGAAGAGGTGGCACATATACAAAATGTTACACTATTCAGCCATAAGAAGGAAACAAATCCTACCATTTGCAACAACATGGATGGAGCTGGAGGGTCTTATGCTCAGTGAAATAAGCCAGGCGGAGAAAGACAAGTACCAAATGACTTCCCTCATTTGTGGCGTATTAAATCAAAGCAAATCTGAAGGAACAAAACAGCAGCGGACTCACAGACCCCAAGAAGCGACTAGCGATTACCAAAGGGGAGGGGTATGGCAGGGAGAAGAGGATTCATGAAGGGGTATTATGATTGGTGCACCTGGTGTGTGTGGGCTCACGGGGAAACAATGTAGCTCAGAGAAGACAAGTAGGGACTCCGTGGCGTCGTGCTCCGCTGATGGACAGCGACGGCAATGGGGTATAGGGGGGACTCGATAATATGGGTGAAGGTAGTACCCACATTGAAGGTTTCTTGTGAAACCTTCAGAGCAGTGTATATCAATGATACCTTAATGAAAAAGGAAAAAGGAAAAAAAAAAGTTCACATTATACCAATTGACCTTTATGAAAGACTTCAACGCTTTTCTATCCCTTTTCCTTTTTCTTTTTCGCTGTCTCGCCAACGGGTGTCCTGCCGAGTACCTGGTGCCCGGGGCATCCGCGCTGGCCAAGCTGGCAGAGGCGCGGGGGGGGGTGGCCGGACTGGGGGGTCTGAGCCGCGAGCCCCGAGCTGCCAATCGCGCGCCGTCTCCCGGCAACTTGGGAGCGCGCGCCGCCAGCGCACAATGCCCGCCCACCTCTAGCCCAGGCGCTCAAGGGAAGGCAGGCAGTTTAGCGGAGAGAGCCGCGTTAGCCGCTCCGCCGCCGTACAGAGCTCGCTGATTTCCCGAATGGGAGGGGTTTTGAGCAAGCTCTGCCCCCCGCAGCCCGCCCCCGTTCCGGAGGCCAGGAGCCGGCGCCCGGCCTTCCTCGGAAGCCCCGCCCGCCCCGCAAGCCCCGCCCCGCCGGCTCCCTCGGCCCGCCGGGATCGCATTCCCCCTTCAGTACCCACTCGTTTCCTCGGGTCCCCTCGGAGGCCTCATCGCCGGTAAGACACGCTGACCCTCCCCAGACCGAGGAGGACTTGACTTTGAAAGTCTTTTTTCTTAAGTCCTAAGTGGATTCTGTGCCCTTTTCACCTCTTCAAACACCTTGGTGCGCGTCCACCTGCCTCCCTTTAGCCTTCGCTATGAGATGTGCTGCCAGAACTGTTGTCTTCTTTCAGTTCCTTTTTTTGGGTCATTTTTCTATTCGTCTGATTTTAATTTTTAACGTTTTTTGGTATCACTAGTGTACAGTTACATGAGCAACACGGTGGTTACTAGACTCCCCCCATTATCATGTCACCCCCTCATACCCCGTTACAGTCACTGTCCATCAGCGTAGGGAGATGCTATAGAGTCACTACTTGTCTTCTCTGCGTGCTATACTGACATGCCTCCCCGTGCCCACCCCCCCTACATCATGTATGTTGATCCTAATGCCCCTTATTCCTCTTCTCCCACCCTTCGCACCCACCCTTCCCAGTCCCTTTCCATTTGGTATCTGTTAGTCCATTCTCGGGTTCGTGAGTCAGCTGCTGTTTCCTGCCTTCAGTTTTATTCTCCATTCTTATGCTCCACAGATGAGTGAAACTACTTGATACTTGTCTTTCCCTGCCTGGCATATTTCACTGATCATTCTCTAGCCCCATCCACGTTGTTGCAAATCTTTCTTTCAGTTCCTAAAGCTCTGAACTTTAATACAGTACGACTTTAACAGAATACTTGGTAAATCACTTAAAATATAGCTGCTTCATGTGAGAATACCATCTGTCTGTTTCTTGCAGCACTATTTACAACAACCAAGGTATGGAAGCAACCTAAGTGGCCATCTGTAGATGAATGGATAGAGAAGAGGTGGCACATATACAAAATGTTACACTATTCAGCCATAAGAAGGAAACAAATCCTACCATTTGCAACAACATGGATGGAGCTGGAGGGTCTTATGCTCAGTGAAATAAGCCAGGCGGAGAAAGACAAGTACCAAATGACTTCCCTCATTTGTGGCCTCTTAAATCAAAGCAAATCTGAAGGAACAAAACAGCAGCGGACTCACAGACTCCAAGAAGCGACTAGCGATTACCAAAGGGGAGGGGTATGGCAGGAAGAAGAGGATTCATGAAGGGGTATTATGATTGGTGCACCTGGTGTGTGTGGGCTCACGGGGAAACAATGTAGCTCAGAGAAGACAAGTAGGGACTCCGTGGCGTCGTGCTCCGCTGATGGACAGCGACGGCAATGGGGTATAGGGGGGACTCGATAATATGGGTGAAGGTAGTACCCACATTGAAGGTTTCTTGTGAAACCTTCAGAGGAGTGTATATCAATGATACCTTAATGAAAAAGGAAAAAGGAAAAAAAATAGTTCACATTATACCAATTGACCTTTATGAAAGACGTCAACGCTTTTCTATCCCTTTTCCTTTTTCTTTTTCGCTGTCTCGCCAACGGGTGTCCTGCCGAGTACCTGGTGCCCGGGGCATCCGCGCTGGCCAAGCTGGCTGAGGCGCGGGGGGGGGTGGCCGGCCTGGGGGGTCTGAGCCGCGAGCCCCGAGCTGCCAATCGCGCGCCGTCTCCCGGCAACTTGGGAGCGCGCGCCGCCAGCGCACAATGCCCGCCCACCTCTAGCCCAGGCGCTCAAGGGAAGGCAGGCAGTTTAGCGGAGAGAGCCGCGTTAGCCGCTCCGCCGCCGTACAGAGCTCGCTGATTTCCCGAATGGGAGGGGTTTTGAGCAAGCTCTGCCCCCCGCAGCCCGCCCCCGTTCCGGAGGCCAGGAGCCGGCGCCCGGCCTTCCTCGGAAGCCCCGCCCGCCCCGCAAGCCCCGCCCCGCCGGCTCCCTCGGCCCGCCGGGATCGCATTCCCCCTTCAGTACCCACTCGTTTCCTCGGGTCCCCTCGGAGGCCTCATCGCCGGTAAGACACGCTGACCCTCCCCAGACCGAGGAGGACTTGACTTTGAAAGTCTTTTTTCTTAAGTCCTAAGTGGATTCTGTGCCCTTTTCACCTCTTCAAACACCTTGGTGCGCGTCCACCTGCCTCCCTTTAGCCTTCGCTATGAGATGTGCTGCCAGAACTGTTGTCTTCTTTCAGTTCCTTTTTTTGGGTCATTTTTCTATTCGTCTGATTTTAATTTTTAACGTTTTTTGGTATCACTAGTGTACAGTTACATGAGCAACACGGTGGTTACTAGACTCCCCCCATTATCATGTCACCCCCTCATACCCCGTTACAGTCACTGTCCATCAGCGTAGGGAGATGCTATAGAGTCACTACTTGTCTTCTCTGCGTGCTATACTGACATGCCTCCCCGTGCCCACCCCCCCTACATCATGTATGTTGATCCTAATGCCCCTTATTCCTCTTCTCCCACCCTTCGCACCCACCCTTCCCAGTCCCTTTCCATTTGGTATCTGTTAGTCCATTCTCGGGTTCGTGAGTCAGCTGCTGTTTCCTGCCTTCAGTTTTATTCTCCATTCTTATGCTCCACAGATGAGTGAAACTACTTGATACTTGTCTTTCCCTGCCTGGCATATTTCACTGATCATTCTCTAGCCCCATCCACGTTGTTGCAAATCTTTCTTTCAGTTCCTAAAGCTCTGAACTTTAATACAGTACGACTTTAACAGAATACTTGGTAAATCACTTAAAATATACCTGCTTCAGGTGAGAATACCATCTGTCTGTTTCTTGCAGCACTATTTACAACAACCAAGGTATGGAAGCAACCTAAGTGGCCATCTGTAGATGAATGGATAGAGAAGAGGTGGCACATATACAAAATGTTACACTATTCAGCCATAAGAAGGAAACAAATCCTACCATTTGCAACAACATGGATGGAGCTGGAGGGTCTTATGCTCAGTGAAATAAGCCAGGCGGAGAAAGACAAGTACCAAATGACTTCCCTCATTTGTGGCGTATTAAATCAAAGCAAATCTGAAGGAACAAAACAGCAGCGGACTCACAGACCCCAAGAAGCGACTAGCGATTACCAAAGGGGAGGGGTATGGCAGGGAGAAGAGGATTCATGAAGGGGTATTATGATTGGTGCACCTGGTGTGTGTGGGCTCACGGGGAAACAATGTAGCTCAGAGAAGACAAGTAGGGACTCCGTGGCGTCGTGCTCCGCTGATGGACAGCGACGGCAATGGGGTATAGGGGGGACTCGATAATATGGGTGAAGGTAGTACCCACATTGAAGGTTTCTTGTGAAACCTTCAGAGCAGTGTATATCAATGATACCTTAATGAAAAAGGAAAAAGGAAAAAAAAAAGTTCACATTATACCAATTGACCTTTATGAAAGACTTCAACGCTTTTCTTTCCCTTTCCCTTTTTCTTTTTCGCTTCTCGCCAACGGGTGTCCTGCCGAGTACCTGGTGCCCGGGCGTCCGCGCTGGCCAAGATGGCTGAGGCGCGGGTGGTGGCCGGCCTGGGGGGGCCTGAGCCGCGAGCCCCGAGCTGCCAATCGCGCGCCGTCTCCCGGCAACTTGGGAGCGCGCGCCGCCAACGCACAATGCCCGCCCACCTCTAGCCCAGGCGCTCAAGGGAAGGCAGGCAGTTTAGCGGAGAGAGCCGCGTTAGCCGCTCCGCCGCCGTACAGAGCTCACTGATTTCCCGAATGGGAGGGATTTTGAGCAAGCTCTGCCACCCGCAGCCCATCCCCGTTCCGGAGGCCAGGAGCCGGCGCCCGGCCTTCCTCGGAAGCCACGCCCGCCCCGCAAGCCCCGCCCCGCCGGCTCCCTTGGCCCGCCGGGATCGCATTCCCCCTTCAGTACCCACTCGTTTCCTCGGGTCCCCACGGAGGCCTCATCGCCGGTAAGACACGCTGACCCTCCCCAGACCGAGGAGGACTTGACTTTGAAAGTCTTTTTTCTTAAGTCCTAAGTGGATTCTGTGCCCTTTTCACCTCTTCAAACAACTTGGTGCGCGTCCACCTGCCTCCCTTTAGCCTTCGCTATGAGATGTGCTGCCAGAACTGTTGTCTTCTTTCAGTTCCTTTTTTTGGGTCATTTTTCTATTCGTCTGATTTTAATTTTTAACGTTTTTTGGTATCACTAGTGTACAGTTACATGAGCAACACGGTGGTTACTAGACTCCCCCCATTATCAAGTCACCCCCTCATACCCCGTTACAGTCACTGTCCATCAGCGTAGGGAGATGCTATAGAGTCACTACTTGTCTTCTCTGCGTGCTATACTGACATGCCTCCCCGTGCCCACCCCCCCTACATCATGTATGTTGATCCTAATGCCCCTTATTCCTCTTCTCCCACCCTTCGCACCCACCCTTCCCAGTCCCTTTCCCTTTGGTATCTGTTAGTCCATTCTCGGGTTCGTGAGTCAGCTGCTGTTTCCTGCCTTCAGTTTTATTCTCCATTCTTATGCTCCACAGATGAGTGATACTACTTGATACTTGTCTTTCCTTGCCTGGCATATTTCACTGATCATTCTCTAGCCCCATCCACGTTGTTGCAAATCTTTCTTTCAGTTCCTAAAGCTCTGAACTTTAATACAGTACGACTTTAACAGAATACTTGGTAAATCACTTAAAATATACCTGCTTCAGGTGAGAATACCATCTGTCTGTTTCTTGCAGCACTATTTACAACAACCAAGGTATGGAAGCAACCTAAGTGGCCATCTGTAGATGAATGGATAGAGAAGAGGTGGCACATATACAAAATGTTACACTATTCAGCCATAAGAAGGAAACAAATCCTACCATTTGCAACAACATGGATGGAGCTGGAGGGTCTTATGCTCAGTGAAATAAGCCAGGCGGAGAAAGACAAGTACCAAATGACTTCCCTCATTTGTGGCGTCTTAAATCAAAGCAAATCTGAAGGAACAAAACAGCAGCGGTCTCACAGACCCCAAGAAGCGACTAGCGATTACCAAAGGGGAGGGGTATGGCAGGGAGAAGAGGATTCATGAAGGGGTATTATGATTGGTGCACCTGGTGTGTGTGGGCTCACGGGGAAACAATGTAGCTCAGAGAAGACAAGTAGGGACTCCGTGGCGTCGTGCTCCGCTGATGGACAGCGACGGCAATGGGGTATAGGGGGGACTCGATAATATGGGTGAAGGTAGTACCCACATTGAAGGTTTCTTGTGAAACCTTCAGAGCAGTGTATATCAATGATACCTTAATGAAAAAGGAAAAAGGAAAAAAAAAAGTTCACATTATACCAATTGACCTTTATGAAAGACTTCAACGCTTTTTTTTTTTTTAATTATTATTTTTTATTGAAGGGTAGTTGACACACAGTATTACATTACTTGCGTTTCAAGTGTGCAACACAGTGGTAGAACATTTATATACATAATTCTAGGTTCCAGCTATCACCCTACCAGGCTGTTACAATATCTTGACTATATTCCTTATGCTATACCTTACATCCCGGTTACTAATTTATTTTACCATTGGAAGTCTGTCCTTTTTTTTTTTTTTTTTTGTGAGGGCATCTGTCATATTTATTGATCAAATGGTTGTTAACGACAATAAAATTCTGTATAGGGGAGTCAATGCTCAATGCACAATCATTATTCCACCCCAAGCCAAATTTTTGTCAGTCTCCAATCTTCTGAGGCATAACAAACAAGTTTTTACATGTAGAACAAATTCTTACATAATGAATAAGTTACATAGTGAACAGTACAAGGGCAGTCATCACAGAAACTTTCGGTTTTGCTCATGCATTATGAACTATAAACAGTCAGTTCAAATATGAATACTCATTTGGTTTTTATACTTGATTTATATGTGGATACCACATTTCTCTCTTTATTATTATTATTTTTAATAAAATGCTGAAGTGGTAGGTAGATACAAGATAAAGGTAGAAAACATAGTTTAGTGTTCAACGCTTTTCTTTCCCTTTCCCTTTTTCTTTTTCGCTTCTCGCCAACGGGTGTCCTGCCGAGTACCTGGTGCCCGGGGCGTCCGCGCTGGCCAAGCTGGCTGAGGCGCGGGGGGGTGGCCGGCCTGGGGGGGCCTGAGCCGCGAGCCCCGAGCTGCCAATCGCGCGCCGTCTCCCGGCAACTTGGGAGCGCGCGCCGCCAGCGCACAATGCCCGCCCACCTCTAGCCCAGGCGCTCAAGGAAAGGCAGGCAGTTTAGCGGGGAGAGCCGCGTTAGCCGCTCCGCCGCCGTACAGAGCTCGCTGATTTCCCGAATGGGAGGGGTTTTGAGCAAGCTCTGCCCCCCGCAGCCCACCCCCGTTCCGGAGGCCAGGAGCCGACGCCCGGTCTTCCTCGGAAGCCCCGCCCGCCCCGCCGGCTCCCTCGGCCCGCCAGGATCGCATTCCCCCTTCAGTACCCACTCGTTTCCTCGGGTCCCCTCGGAGGCCTCATCGCCGGTAAGACACGCTGACCCTCCCCAGACCGAGGAGGACTTGACTTTGAAAGTCTTTTTTCTTAAGTCCTAAGTGGGTTCTGTGCCCTTTTCACCTCTTCAAACACCTTGGTGCGCGTCCACCTGCCTCCCTTTGGCCTTCGCTATGAGATGTGCTGCCAGAACTGTTGTCTTCTTTCAGTTCCTTTTTTTGGGTCATTTTTCTATTCGTCTGATTTTAATTTTTAACTTTTTTTGGTATCACTAGTGTACAGTTACATGAGCAACACGGTGGTTACTAGACTCCCCCCATTATCAAGTCCCCCCCTCATACCCCGTTACAGTCACTGTCCATCAGCGTAGGGAGATGCTATAGAGTCACTACTTGTCTTCTCTGCGTGCTATACTGCCATGCCTCCCCGTGCCCAACCCCCCTACATCATGTATGTTGATCCTAATGCCCCTTATTCCTCTTCTCCCACCCTTCGCACCCACCCTTCCCAGTCCCTTTCCATTTGGTACCTGTTAGTCCATTCTCGGGTTCGTGAGTCCGCTGCTGTTTCGTGCCTTCAGTTTTTTCTCCGTTGTTATGCTCCACAGATGAGTGAAACTACTTGATACTTGTCTTTCCCTGCCTGGCATATTTCACTGAGCATACTCTAGCCCCATCCACGTTGTTGATAATCTTTCTTTCAGTTCCTAAAGCTCTGAACTTTAATACAGCATGAGTTTAACAGAATACTTGGTAAATCACTTAAAATATTCCTGCTTCAGGTGAGAATACCATCTGTCTGTTTCTTGCAGCACTATTTACAACAACCAAGGTATGGAAGCAACCTAAGTGGCCATCTGTAGATGAATGGATAGAGAAGAGGTGGCACATATACAAAATGTTACACTATTCAGCCATAAGAAGGAAACAAATCCTACCATTTGCAACAGCATGGATGGAGCTGGAGGGTCTTATGCTCAGTGAAATAAGATAGGCGGAGAAAGACAAGTACAAAATGACTTCCCTCATTTGTGGCGTCTTAAATCAAAGCAAATCTGAAGGAACAAAACAGCAGCGGACTCACAGACCCCAAGAAGCGACTAGCGATTACCAAAGGGGAGGGGTATGGCAGGGAGAAGAGGATTCATGAAGGGGTATTATGATTGGTGCACCTGGTGTGTGTGGGCTCACGGGGAAACAATGTAGCTCAGAGAAGACAAGTAGGGACTCCGTGGCGTCGTGCTCCGCTGATGGACAGCGACGGCAATGGGGTATAGGGGGGACTCGATAATATGGGTGAAGGTAGTACCCACATTGAAGGTTTCTTGTGAAACCTTCAGAGGAGTGTATATCAATGATACCTTAATGAAAAAGGAAAAAGGAAAAAAAATAGTTCACATTATACCAATTGACCTTTATGAAAGACGTCAACGCTTTTCTATCCCTTTTCCTTTTTCTTTTTCGCTGTCTCGCCAACGGGTGTCCTGCCGAGTACCTGGTGCCCGGGGCATCCGCGCTGGCCAAGCTGGCTGAGGCGCGGGGGGGGGGTGGCCGGCCTGGGGGGTCTGAGCCGCGAGCCCCGAGCTGCCAATCGCGCGCCGTCTCCCGGCAACTTGGGAGCGCGCGCCGCCAGCGCACAATGCCCGCCCACCTCTAGCCCAGGCGCTCAAGGGAAGGCAGGCAGTTTAGCGGAGAGAGCCGCGTTAGCCGCTCCGCCGCCGTACAGAGCTCGCTGATTTCCCGAATGGGAGGGGTTTTGAGCAAGCTCTGCCCCCCGCAGCCCGCCCCCGTTCCGGAGGCCAGGAGCCGGCGCCCGGCCTTCCTCGGAAGCCCCGCCCGCCCCGCAAGCCCCGCCCCGCCGGCTCCCTCGGCCCGCCGGGATCGCATTCCCCCTTCAGTACCCACTCGTTTCCTCGGGTCCCCTCGGAGGCCTCATCGCCGGTAAGACACGCTGACCCTCCCCAGACCGAGGAGGACTTGACTTTGAAAGTCTTTTTTCTTAAGTCCTAAGTGGATTCTGTGCCCTTTTCACCTCTTCAAACAACTTGGTGCGCGTCCACCTGCCTCCCTTTAGCCTTCGCTATGAGATGTGCTGCCAGAACTGTTGTCTTCTTTCAGTTCCTTTTTTTGGGTCATTTTTCTATTCGTCTGATTTTAATTTTTAACGTTTTTTGGTATCACTAGTGTACAGTTACATGAGCAACACGGTGGTTACTAGACTCCCCCCATTATCATGTCACCCCCTCATACCCCGTTACAGTCACTGTCCATCAGCGTAGGGAGATGCTATAGAGTCACTACTTGTCTTCTCTGCGTGCTATACTGACATGCCTCCCCGTGCCCACCCCCCCTACATCATGTATGTTGATCCTAATGCCCCTTATTCCTCTTCTCCCACCCTTCGCACCCACCCTTCCCAGTCCCTTTCCATTTGGTATCTGTTAGTCCATTCTCGGGTTCGTGAGTCAGCTGCTGTTTCCTGCCTTCAGTTTTATTCTCCATTCTTATGCTCCACAGATGAGTGAAACTACTTGATACTTGTCTTTCCCTGCCTGGCATATTTCACTGATCATTCTCTAGCCCCATCCACGTTGTTGCAAATCTTTCTTTCAGTTCCTAAAGCTCTGAACTTTAATACAGTACGACTTTAACAGAATACTTGGTAAATCACTTAAAATATAGCTGCTTCATGTGAGAATACCATCTGTCTGTTTCTTGCAGCACTATTTACAACAACCAAGGTATGGAAGCAACCTAAGTGGCCATCTGTAGATGAATGGATAGAGAAGAGGTGGCACATATACAAAATGTTACACTATTCAGCCATAAGAAGGAAACAAATCCTACCATTTGCAACAACATGGATGGAGCTGGAGGGTCTTATGCTCAGTGAAATAAGCCAGGCGGAGAAAGACAAGTACCAAATGACTTCCCTCATTTGTGGCGTATTAAATCAAAGCAAATCTGAAGGAACAAAACAGCAGCGGACTCACAGACCCCAAGAAGCGACTAGCGATTACCAAAGGGGAGGGGTATGGCAGGGAGAAGAGGATTCATGAAGGGGTATTATGATTGGTGCACCTGGTGTGTGTGGGCTCACGGGGAAACAATGTAGCTCAGAGAAGACAAGTAGGGACTCCGTGGCGTCGTGCTCCGCTGATGGACAGCGACGGCAATGGGGTATAGGGGGGACTCGATAATATGGGTGAAGGTAGTACCCACATTGAAGGTTTCTTGTGAAACCTTCAGAGCAGTGTATATCAATGATACCTTAATGAAAAAGGAAAAAGGAAAAAAAAAAGTTCACATTATACCAATTGACCTTTATGAAAGACTTCAACGCTTTTCTTTCCCTTTCCCTTTTTCTTTTTCGCTTCTCGCCAACGGGTGTCCTGCCGAGTACCTGGTGCCCGGGCGTCCGCGCTGGCCAAGATGGCTGAGGCGCGGGTGGTGGCCGGCCTGGGGGGGCCTGAGCCGCGAGCCCCGAGCTGCCAATCGCGCGCCGTCTCCCGGCAACTTGGGAGCGCGCGCCGCCAACGCACAATGCCCGCCCACCTCTAGCCCAGGCGCTCAAGGGAAGGCAGGCAGTTTAGCGGAGAGAGCCGCGTTAGCCGCTCCGCCGCCGTACAGAGCTCACTGATTTCCCGAATGGGAGGGATTTTGAGCAAGCTCTGCCACCCGCAGCCCATCCCCGTTCCGGAGGCCAGGAGCCGGCGCCCGGCCTTCCTCGGAAGCCACGCCCGCCCCGCAAGCCCCGCCCCGCCGGCTCCCTTGGCCCGCCGGGATCGCATTCCCCCTTCAGTACCCACTCGTTTCCTCGGGTCCCCACGGAGGCCTCATCGCCGGTAAGACACGCTGACCCTCCCCAGACCGAGGAGGACTTGACTTTGAAAGTCTTTTTTCTTAAGTCCTAAGTGGATTCTGTGCCCTTTTCACCTCTTCAAACAACTTGGTGCGCGTCCACCTGCCTCCCTTTAGCCTTCGCTATGAGATGTGCTGCCAGAACTGTTGTCTTCTTTCAGTTCCTTTTTTTGGGTCATTTTTCTATTCGTCTGATTTTAATTTTTAACGTTTTTTGGTATCACTAGTGTACAGTTACATGAGCAACACGGTGGTTACTAGACTCCCCCCATTATCAAGTCACCCCCTCATACCCCGTTACAGTCACTGTCCATCAGCGTAGGGAGATGCTATAGAGTCACTACTTGTCTTCTCTGCGTGCTATACTGACATGCCTCCCCGTGCCCACCCCCCCTACATCATGTATGTTGATCCTAATGCCCCTTATTCCTCTTCTCCCACCCTTCGCACCCACCCTTCCCAGTCCCTTTCCATTTGGTATCTGTTAGTCCATTCTCGGGTTCGTGAGTCAGCTGCTGTTTCCTGCCTTCAGTTTTATTCTCCATTCTTATGCTCCACAGATGAGTGAAACTACTTGATACTTGTCTTTCCCTGCCTGGCATATTTCACTGATCATTCTCTAGCCCCATCCACGTTGTTGCAAATCTTTCTTTCAGTTCCTAAAGCTCTGAACTTTAATACAGTACGACTTTAACAGAATACTTGGTAAATCACTTAAAATATACCTGCTTCAGGTGAGAATACCATCTGTCTGTTTCTTGCAGCACTATTTACAACAACCAAGGTATGGAAGCAACCTAAGTGGCCATCTGTAGATGAATGGATAGAGAAGAGGTGGCACATATACAAAATGTTACACTATTCAGCCATAAGAAGGAAACAAATCCTACCATTTGCAACAACATGGATGGAGCTGGAGGGTCTTATGCTCAGTGAAATAAGCCAGGCGGAGAAAGACAAGTACCAAATGACTTCCCTCATTTGTGGCGTATTAAATCAAAGCAAATCTGAAGGAACAAAACAGCAGCGGACTCACAGACCCCAAGAAGCGACTAGCGATTACCAAAGGGGAGGGGTATGGCAGGGAGAAGAGGATTCATGAAGGGGTATTATGATTGGTGCACCTGGTGTGTGTGGGCTCACGGGGAAACAATGTAGCTCAGAGAAGACAAGTAGGGACTCCGTGGCGTCGTGCTCCGCTGATGGACAGCGACGGCAATGGGGTATAGGGGGGACTCGATAATATGGGTGAAGGTAGTACCCACATTGAAGGTTTCTTGTGAAACCTTCAGAGCAGTGTATATCAATGATACCTTAATGAAAAAGGAAAAAGGAAAAAAAAAAGTTCACATTATACCAATTGACCTTTATGAAAGACTTCAACGCTTTTCTTTCCCTTTCCCTTTTTCTTTTTCGCTTCTCGCCAACGGGTGTCCTGCCGAGTACCTGGTGCCCGGGCGTCCGCGCTGGCCAAGATGGCTGAGGCGCGGGTGGTGGCCGGCCTGGGGGGGCCTGAGCCGCGAGCCCCGAGCTGCCAATCGCGCGCCGTCTCCCGGCAACTTGGGAGCGCGCGCCGCCAACGCACAATGCCCGCCCACCTCTAGCCCAGGCGCTCAAGGGAAGGCAGGCAGTTTAGCGGAGAGAGCCGCGTTAGCCGCTCCGCCGCCGTACAGAGCTCACTGATTTCCCGAATGGGAGGGATTTTGAGCAAGCTCTGCCACCCGCAGCCCATCCCCGTTCCGGAGGCCAGGAGCCGGCGCCCGGCCTTCCTCGGAAGCCACGCCCGCCCCGCAAGCCCCGCCCCGCCGGCTCCCTTGGCCCGCCGGGATCGCATTCCCCCTTCAGTACCCACTCGTTTCCTCGGGTCCCCACGGAGGCCTCATCGCCGGTAAGACACGCTGACCCTCCCCAGACCGAGGAGGACTTGACTTTGAAAGTCTTTTTTCTTAAGTCCTAAGTGGATTCTGTGCCCTTTTCACCTCTTCAAACAACTTGGTGCGCGTCCACCTGCCTCCCTTTAGCCTTCGCTATGAGATGTGCTGCCAGAACTGTTGTCTTCTTTCAGTTCCTTTTTTTGGGTCATTTTTCTATTCGTCTGATTTTAATTTTTAACGTTTTTTGGTATCACTAGTGTACAGTTACATGAGCAACACGGTGGTTACTAGACTCCCCCCATTATCAAGTCACCCCCTCATACCCCGTTACAGTCACTGTCCATCAGCGTAGGGAGATGCTATAGAGTCACTACTTGTCTTCTCTGCGTGCTATACTGACATGCCTCCCCGTGCCCACCCCCCCTACATCATGTATGTTGATCCTAATGCCCCTTATTCCTCTTCTCCCACCCTTCGCACCCACCCTTCCCAGTCCCTTTCCCTTTGGTATCTGTTAGTCCATTCTCGGGTTCGTGAGTCAGCTGCTGTTTCCTGCCTTCAGTTTTATTCTCCATTCTTATGCTCCACAGATGAGTGATACTACTTGATACTTGTCTTTCCTTGCCTGGCATATTTCACTGATCATTCTCTAGCCCCATCCACGTTGTTGCAAATCTTTCTTTCAGTTCCTAAAGCTCTGAACTTTAATACAGTACGACTTTAACAGAATACTTGGTAAATCACTTAAAATATACCTGCTTCAGGTGAGAATACCATCTGTCTGTTTCTTGCAGCACTATTTACAACAACCAAGGTATGGAAGCAACCTAAGTGGCCATCTGTAGATGAATGGATAGAGAAGAGGTGGCACATATACAAAATGTTACACTATTCAGCCATAAGAAGGAAACAAATCCTACCATTTGCAACAACATGGATGGAGCTGGAGGGTCTTATGCTCAGTGAAATAAGCCAGGCGGAGAAAGACAAGTACCAAATGACTTCCCTCATTTGTGGCGTCTTAAATCAAAGCAAATCTGAAGGAACAAAACAGCAGCGGTCTCACAGACCCCAAGAAGCGACTAGCGATTACCAAAGGGGAGGGGTATGGCAGGGAGAAGAGGATTCATGAAGGGGTATTATGATTGGTGCACCTGGTGTGTGTGGGCTCACGGGGAAACAATGTAGCTCAGAGAAGACAAGTAGGGACTCCGTGGCGTCGTGCTCCGCTGATGGACAGCGACGGCAATGGGGTATAGGGGGGACTCGATAATATGGGTGAAGGTAGTACCCACATTGAAGGTTTCTTGTGAAACCTTCAGAGCAGTGTATATCAATGATACCTTAATGAAAAAGGAAAAAGGAAAAAAAAAAGTTCACATTATACCAATTGACCTTTATGAAAGACTTCAACGCTTTTTTTTTTTTAATTATTATTTTTTATTGAAGGGTAGTTGACACACAGTATTACATTACTTGCGTTTCAAGTGTGCAACACAGTGGTAGAACATTTATATACATAATTCTAGGTTCCAGCTATCACCCTACCAGGCTGTTACAATATCTTGACTATATTCCTTATGCTATACCTTACATCCCGGTTACTAATTTATTTTACCATTGGAAGTCTGTCCTTTTTTTTTTTTTTTTTTGTGAGGGCATCTGTCATATTTATTGATCAAATGGTTGTTAACGACAATAAAATTCTGTATAGGGGAGTCAATGCTCAATGCACAATCATTATTCCACCCCAAGCCAAATTTTTGTCAGTCTCCAATCTTCTGAGGCATAACAAACAAGTTTTTACATGTAGAACAAATTCTTACATAATGAATAAGTTACATAGTGAACAGTACAAGGGCAGTCATCACAGAAACTTTCGGTTTTGCTCATGCATTATGAACTATAAACAGTCAGTTCAAATATGAATACTCATTTGGTTTTTATACTTGATTTATATGTGGATACCACATTTCTCTCTTTATTATTATTATTTTTAATAAAATGCTGAAGTGGTAGGTAGATACAAGATAAAGGTAGAAAACATAGTTTAGTGTTCAACGCTTTTCTTTCCCTTTCCCTTTTTCTTTTTCGCTTCTCGCCAACGGGTGTCCTGCCGAGTACCTGGTGCCCGGGGCGTCCGCGCTGGCCAAGCTGGCTGAGGCGCGGGGGGGTGGCCGGCCTGGGGGGGCCTGAGCCGCGAGCCCCGAGCTGCCAATCGCGCGCCGTCTCCCGGCAACTTGGGAGCGCGCGCCGCCAGCGCACAATGCCCGCCCACCTCTAGCCCAGGCGCTCAAGGAAAGGCAGGCAGTTTAGCGGGGAGAGCCGCGTTAGCCGCTCCGCCGCCGTACAGAGCTCGCTGATTTCCCGAATGGGAGGGGTTTTGAGCAAGCTCTGCCCCCCGCAGCCCACCCCCGTTCCGGAGGCCAGGAGCCGACGCCCGGTCTTCCTCGGAAGCCCCGCCCGCCCCGCCGGCTCCCTCGGCCCGCCAGGATCGCATTCCCCCTTCAGTACCCACTCGTTTCCTCGGGTCCCCTCGGAGGCCTCATCGCCGGTAAGACACGCTGACCCTCCCCAGACCGAGGAGGACTTGACTTTGAAAGTCTTTTTTCTTAAGTCCTAAGTGGGTTCTGTGCCCTTTTCACCTCTTCAAACACCTTGGTGCGCGTCCACCTGCCTCCCTTTGGCCTTCGCTATGAGATGTGCTGCCAGAACTGTTGTCTTCTTTCAGTTCCTTTTTTTGGGTCATTTTTCTATTCGTCTGATTTTAATTTTTAACTTTTTTTGGTATCACTAGTGTACAGTTACATGAGCAACACGGTGGTTACTAGACTCCCCCCATTATCAAGTCCCCCCCTCATACCCCGTTACAGTCACTGTCCATCAGCGTAGGGAGATGCTATAGAGTCACTACTTGTCTTCTCTGCGTGCTATACTGCCATGCCTCCCCGTGCCCAACCCCCCTACATCATGTATGTTGATCCTAATGCCCCTTATTCCTCTTCTCCCACCCTTCGCACCCACCCTTCCCAGTCCCTTTCCATTTGGTACCTGTTAGTCCATTCTCGGGTTCGTGAGTCCGCTGCTGTTTCGTGCCTTCAGTTTTTTCTCCGTTGTTATGCTCCACAGATGAGTGAAACTACTTGATACTTGTCTTTCCCTGCCTGGCATATTTCACTGAGCATACTCTAGCCCCATCCACGTTGTTGATAATCTTTCTTTCAGTTCCTAAAGCTCTGAACTTTAATACAGCATGAGTTTAACAGAATACTTGGTAAATCACTTAAAATATTCCTGCTTCAGGTGAGAATACCATCTGTCTGTTTCTTGCAGCACTATTTACAACAACCAAGGTATGGAAGCAACCTAAGTGGCCATCTGTAGATGAATGGATAGAGAAGAGGTGGCACATATACAAAATGTTACACTATTCAGCCATAAGAAGGAAACAAATCCTACCATTTGCAACAGCATGGATGGAGCTGGAGGGTCTTATGCTCAGTGAAATAAGATAGGCGGAGAAAGACAAGTACAAAATGACTTCCCTCATTTGTGGCGTCTTAAATCAAAGCAAATCTGAAGGAACAAAACAGCAGCGGACTCACAGACCCCAAGAAGCGACTAGCGATTACCAAAGGGGAGGGGTATGGCAGGGAGAAGAGGATTCATGAAGGGGTATTATGATTGGTGCACCTGGTGTGTGTGGGCTCACGGGGAAACAATGTAGCTCAGAGAAGACAAGTAGGGACTCCGTGGCGTCGTGCTCCGCTGATGGACAGCGACGGCAATGGGGTATAGGGGGGACTCGATAATATGGGTGAAGGTAGTACCCACATTGAAGGTTTCTTGTGAAACCTTCAGAGGAGTGTATATCAATGATACCTTAATGAAAAAGGAAAAAGGAAAAAAAATAGTTCACATTATACCAATTGACCTTTATGAAAGACGTCAACGCTTTTCTATCCCTTTTCCTTTTTCTTTTTCGCTGTCTCGCCAACGGGTGTCCTGCCGAGTACCTGGTGCCCGGGGCATCCGCGCTGGCCAAGCTGGCTGAGGCGCGGGGGGGGGTGGCCGGCCTGGGGGGTCTGAGCCGCGAGCCCCGAGCTGCCAATCGCGCGCCGTCTCCCGGCAACTTGGGAGCGCGCGCCGCCAGCGCACAATGCCCGCCCACCTCTAGCCCAGGCGCTCAAGGGAAGGCAGGCAGTTTAGCGGAGAGAGCCGCGTTAGCCGCTCCGCCGCCGTACAGAGCTCGCTGATTTCCCGAATGGGAGGGGTTTTGAGCAAGCTCTGCCCCCCGCAGCCCGCCCCCGTTCCGGAGGCCAGGAGCCGGCGCCCGGCCTTCCTCGGAAGCCCCGCCCGCCCCGCAAGCCCCGCCCCGCCGGCTCCCTCGGCCCGCCGGGATCGCATTCCCCCTTCAGTACCCACTCGTTTCCTCGGGTCCCCTCGGAGGCCTCATCGCCGGTAAGACACGCTGACCCTCCCCAGACCGAGGAGGACTTGACTTTGAAAGTCTTTTTTCTTAAGTCCTAAGTGGATTCTGTGCCCTTTTCACCTCTTCAAACAACTTGGTGCGCGTCCACCTGCCTCCCTTTAGCCTTCGCTATGAGATGTGCTGCCAGAACTGTTGTCTTCTTTCAGTTCCTTTTTTTGGGTCATTTTTCTATTCGTCTGATTTTAATTTTTAACGTTTTTTGGTATCACTAGTGTACAGTTACATGAGCAACACGGTGGTTACTAGACTCCCCCCATTATCATGTCACCCCCTCATACCCCGTTACAGTCACTGTCCATCAGCGTAGGGAGATGCTATAGAGTCACTACTTGTCTTCTCTGCGTGCTATACTGACATGCCTCCCCGTGCCCACCCCCCCCTACATCATGTATGTTGATCCTAATGCCCCTTATTCCTCTTCTCCCACCCTTCGCACCCACCCTTCCCAGTCCCTTTCCATTTGGTATCTGTTAGTCCATTCTCGGGTTCGTGAGTCAGCTGCTGTTTCCTGCCTTCAGTTTTATTCTCCATTCTTATGCTCCACAGATGAGTGAAACTACTTGATACTTGTCTTTCCCTGCCTGGCATATTTCACTGATCATTCTCTAGCCCCATCCACGTTGTTGCAAATCTTTCTTTCAGTTCCTAAAGCTCTGAACTTTAATACAGTACGACTTTAACAGAATACTTGGTAAATCACTTAAAATATAGCTGCTTCATGTGAGAATACCATCTGTCTGTTTCTTGCAGCACTATTTACAACAACCAAGGTATGGAAGCAACCTAAGTGGCCATCTGTAGATGAATGGATAGAGAAGAGGTGGCACATATACAAAATGTTACACTATTCAGCCATAAGAAGGAAACAAATCCTACCATTTGCAACAACATGGATGGAGCTGGAGGGTCTTATGCTCAGTGAAATAAGCCAGGCGGAGAAAGACAAGTACCAAATGACTTCCCTCATTTGTGGCGTATTAAATCAAAGCAAATCTGAAGGAACAAAACAGCAGCGGACTCACAGACCCCAAGAAGCGACTAGCGATTACCAAAGGGGAGGGGTATGGCAGGGAGAAGAGGATTCATGAAGGGGTATTATGATTGGTGCACCTGGTGTGTGTGGGCTCACGGGGAAACAATGTAGCTCAGAGAAGACAAGTAGGGACTCCGTGGCGTCGTGCTCCGCTGATGGACAGCGACGGCAATGGGGTATAGGGGGGACTCGATAATATGGGTGAAGGTAGTACCCACATTGAAGGTTTCTTGTGAAACCTTCAGAGCAGTGTATATCAATGATACCTTAATGAAAAAGGAAAAAGGAAAAAAAAAAGTTCACATTATACCAATTGACCTTTATGAAAGACTTCAACGCTTTTCTTTCCCTTTCCCTTTTTCTTTTTCGCTTCTCGCCAACGGGTGTCCTGCCGAGTACCTGGTGCCCGGGCGTCCGCGCTGGCCAAGATGGCTGAGGCGCGGGTGGTGGCCGGCCTGGGGGGGCCTGAGCCGCGAGCCCCGAGCTGCCAATCGCGCGCCGTCTCCCGGCAACTTGGGAGCGCGCGCCGCCAACGCACAATGCCCGCCCACCTCTAGCCCAGGCGCTCAAGGGAAGGCAGGCAGTTTAGCGGAGAGAGCCGCGTTAGCCGCTCCGCCGCCGTACAGAGCTCACTGATTTCCCGAATGGGAGGGATTTTGAGCAAGCTCTGCCACCCGCAGCCCATCCCCGTTCCGGAGGCCAGGAGCCGGCGCCCGGCCTTCCTCGGAAGCCACGCCCGCCCCGCAAGCCCCGCCCCGCCGGCTCCCTTGGCCCGCCGGGATCGCATTCCCCCTTCAGTACCCACTCGTTTCCTCGGGTCCCCACGGAGGCCTCATCGCCGGTAAGACACGCTGACCCTCCCCAGACCGAGGAGGACTTGACTTTGAAAGTCTTTTTTCTTAAGTCCTAAGTGGATTCTGTGCCCTTTTCACCTCTTCAAACAACTTGGTGCGCGTCCACCTGCCTCCCTTTAGCCTTCGCTATGAGATGTGCTGCCAGAACTGTTGTCTTCTTTCAGTTCCTTTTTTTGGGTCATTTTTCTATTCGTCTGATTTTAATTTTTAACGTTTTTTGGTATCACTAGTGTACAGTTACATGAGCAACACGGTGGTTACTAGACTCCCCCCATTATCAAGTCACCCCCTCATACCCCGTTACAGTCACTGTCCATCAGCGTAGGGAGATGCTATAGAGTCACTACTTGTCTTCTCTGCGTGCTATACTGACATGCCTCCCCGTGCCCACCCCCCCTACATCATGTATGTTGATCCTAATGCCCCTTATTCCTCTTCTCCCACCCTTCGCACCCACCCTTCCCAGTCCCTTTCCCTTTGGTATCTGTTAGTCCATTCTCGGGTTCGTGAGTCAGCTGCTGTTTCCTGCCTTCAGTTTTATTCTCCATTCTTATGCTCCACAGATGAGTGATACTACTTGATACTTGTCTTTCCTTGCCTGGCATATTTCACTGATCATTCTCTAGCCCCATCCACGTTGTTGCAAATCTTTCTTTCAGTTCCTAAAGCTCTGAACTTTAATACAGTACGACTTTAACAGAATACTTGGTAAATCACTTAAAATATACCTGCTTCAGGTGAGAATACCATCTGTCTGTTTCTTGCAGCACTATTTACAACAACCAAGGTATGGAAGCAACCTAAGTGGCCATCTGTAGATGAATGGATAGAGAAGAGGTGGCACATATACAAAATGTTACACTATTCAGCCATAAGAAGGAAACAAATCCTACCATTTGCAACAACATGGATGGAGCTGGAGGGTCTTATGCTCAGTGAAATAAGCCAGGCGGAGAAAGACAAGTACCAAATGACTTCCCTCATTTGTGGCGTCTTAAATCAAAGCAAATCTGAAGGAACAAAACAGCAGCGGTCTCACAGACCCCAAGAAGCGACTAGCGATTACCAAAGGGGAGGGGTATGGCAGGGAGAAGAGGATTCATGAAGGGGTATTATGATTGGTGCACCTGGTGTGTGTGGGCTCACGGGGAAACAATGTAGCTCAGAGAAGACAAGTAGGGACTCCGTGGCGTCGTGCTCCGCTGATGGACAGCGACGGCAATGGGGTATAGGGGGGACTCGATAATATGGGTGAAGGTAGTACCCACATTGAAGGTTTCTTGTGAAACCTTCAGAGCAGTGTATATCAATGATACCTTAATGAAAAAGGAAAAAGGAAAAAAAAAAGTTCACATTATACCAATTGACCTTTATGAAAGACTTCAACGCTTTTTTTTTTTTTAATTATTATTTTTTATTGAAGGGTAGTTGACACACAGTATTACATTACTTGCGTTTCAAGTGTGCAACACAGTGGTAGAACATTTATATACATAATTCTAGGTTCCAGCTATCACCCTACCAGGCTGTTACAATATCTTGACTATATTCCTTATGCTATACCTTACATCCCGGTTACTAATTTATTTTACCATTGGAAGTCTGTCCTTTTTTTTTTTTTTTTTTGTGAGGGCATCTGTCATATTTATTGATCAAATGGTTGTTAACGACAATAAAATTCTGTATAGGGGAGTCAATGCTCAATGCACAATCATTATTCCACCCCAAGCCAAATTTTTGTCAGTCTCCAATCTTCTGAGGCATAACAAACAAGTTTTTACATGTAGAACAAATTCTTACATAATGAATAAGTTACATAGTGAACAGTACAAGGGCAGTCATCACAGAAACTTTCGGTTTTGCTCATGCATTATGAACTATAAACAGTCAGTTCAAATATGAATACTCATTTGGTTTTTATACTTGATTTATATGTGGATACCACATTTCTCTCTTTATTATTATTATTTTTAATAAAATGCTGAAGTGGTAGGTAGATACAAGATAAAGGTAGAAAACATAGTTTAGTGTTCAACGCTTTTCTTTCCCTTTCCCTTTTTCTTTTTCGCTTCTCGCCAACGGGTGTCCTGCCGAGTACCTGGTGCCCGGGGCGTCCGCGCTGGCCAAGCTGGCTGAGGCGCGGGGGGGTGGCCGGCCTGGGGGGGCCTGAGCCGCGAGCCCCGAGCTGCCAATCGCGCGCCGTCTCCCGGCAACTTGGGAGCGCGCGCCGCCAGCGCACAATGCCCGCCCACCTCTAGCCCAGGCGCTCAAGGAAAGGCAGGCAGTTTAGCGGGGAGAGCCGCGTTAGCCGCTCCGCCGCCGTACAGAGCTCGCTGATTTCCCGAATGGGAGGGGTTTTGAGCAAGCTCTGCCCCCCGCAGCCCACCCACGTTCCGGAGGCCAGGAGCCGACGCCCGGTCTTCCTCGGAAGCCCCGCCCGCCCCGCCGGCTCCCTCGGCCCGCCAGGATCGCATTCCCCCTTCAGTACCCACTCGTTTCCTCGGGTCCCCTCGGAGGCCTCATCGCCGGTAAGACACGCTGACCCTCCCCAGACCGAGGAGGACTTGACTTTGAAAGTCTTTTTTCTTAAGTCCTAAGTGGGTTCTGTGCCCTTTTCACCTCTTCAAACACCTTGGTGCGCGTCCACCTGCCTCCCTTTGGCCTTCGCTATGAGATGTGCTGCCAGAACTGTTGTCTTCTTTCAGTTCCTTTTTTTGGGTCATTTTTCTATTCGTCTGATTTTAATTTTTAACTTTTTTTGGTATCACTAGTGTACAGTTACATGAGCAACACGGTGGTTACTAGACTCCCCCCATTATCAAGTCCCCCCCTCATACCCCGTTACAGTCACTGTCCATCAGCGTAGGGAGATGCTATAGAGTCACTACTTGTCTTCTCTGCGTGCTATACTGCCATGCTTCCCCGTGCCCAACCCCCCTACATCATGTATGTTGATCCTAATGCCCCTTATTCCTCTTCTCCCACCCTTCGCACCCACCCTTCCCAGTCCCTTTCCATTTGGTACCTGTTAGTCCATTCTCGGGTTCGTGAGTCCGCTGCTGTTTCGTGCCTTCAGTTTTTTCTCCGTTGTTATGCTCCACAGATGAGTGAAACTACTTGATACTTGTCTTTCCCTGCCTGGCATATTTCACTGAGCATACTCTAGCCCCATCCACGTTGTTGATAATCTTTCTTTCAGTTCCTAAAGCTCTGAACTTTAATACAGCATGAGTTTAACAGAATACTTGGTAAATCACTTAAAATATTCCTGCTTCAGGTGAGAATACCATCTGTCTGTTTATTGCAGCACTATTTACAACAACCAAGGTATGGAAGCAACCTAAGTGGCCATCTGTAGATGAATGGATAGAGAAGAGGTGGCACATATACAAAATGTTACACTATTCAGCCATAAGAAGGAAACAAATCCTACCATTTGCAACAGCATGGATGGAGCTGGAGGGTCTTATGCTCAGTGAAATAAGATAGGCGGAGAAAGACAAGTACAAAATGACTTCCCTCATTTGTGGCGTCTTAAATCAAAGCAAATCTGAAGGAACAAAACAGCAGCGGACTCACAGACCCCAAGAAGCGACTAGCGATTACCAAAGGGGAGGGGTATGGCAGGGAGAAGAGGATTCATGAAGGGGTATTATGATTGGTGCACCTGGTGTGTGTGGGCTCACGGGGAAACAATGTAGCTCAGAGAAGACAAGTAGGGACTCCGTGGCGTCGTGCTCCGCTGATGGACAGCGACGGCAATGGGGTAAAGGGGGGACTCGATAATATGGGTGAAGGTAGTACCTACATTGAAGGTTTCTTGTGAAACCTTCAGAGCAGTGTATATCAATGATACCTTAATGAAAAAGGAAAAAGGAAAAAAAAAAGTTCACATTATACCAATTGACCTTTATGAAAGACTTCAACGCTTTTCTTTCCCTTTCCCTTTTTCTTTTTCGCTGTCTCGCCAACGGGTGTCCTGCCGAGTACCTGGTGCCCGGGGCGGCCGCGCGGGGCCAGCAGGCTGGGGGGTGGGGGGGGCACGGCCTGAGGGGGGCCTGAGCCGCGAGCCCCGAGCTGCCAATCGCGCGCCGTCTCCCGGCAACTTGGGAGCGCGCGCCGCCAGCGCACAATGCCCGCCCACCTCTAGCCCAGGCGCTCAAGGAAAGGAAGGCAGTTTAGCGGAGAGAGCCGCGTTAGCCGCTCCGCCGCCATACAGAGCTCGCTGATTTCCCGAATGGGAGGGGTTTTGAGCACGCTCTGCCCCCCGCAGCCCATCCCCGTTCCGGAGGCCAGGAGCCGGCGCCCGGTCTTCCTCGGAAGCCCCGCCCGCCCCGCAAGCCCCGCCCCGCCGGCTCCCTTGGCCCGCCGGGATCGCATTCCCCCTTCAGTACCCACTCGTTTCCTCGGGTCCCCTCGGAGGCCTCATCGCCGGTAAGACACGCTGACCCTCCCCAGACCGAGGAGGACTTGACTTTGAAAGTCTTTTTTCTTAAGTCCTAAGTGGGTTCTGTGCCCTTTTCACCTCTTCAAACACCTTGGTGCGCGTCCACCTGCCTCCCTTTAGCCTTCGCTATGAGATGTGCTGCCAGAACTGTTGTCTTCTTTCAGTTCCTTTTTTTGGGTCATTTTTCTATTTCTCTGATTTTTAATTTTTAACTTTCTTTGGTATCATTAGTGTACAGTTACATGAGCAACACGGTGGTTACTAGACTCCCCCCATTATCAAGTCCCCCCTTCATACCCCGTTACAGTCACTGTCCATCAGCGTAGGGAGATGCTATAGAGTCACTACTTGTCTTCTCTGCGTGCTATACTGCCCTCCCCGTGCCCACCCCCCCTACATCATGTATGTTGATCGTAATACCCCTTATTCCCCTTCTCCCTCCCTTCGCACCCACCCTTCCCAGTCCCTTTCCCTTTGGTATCTGTTAGTCCATTCTCGGGTTCGTGAGTCAGCTGCTGTTTCCTGCCTTCAGTTTTATTCTCCGTTCTTATGCTCCACAGATGAGTGAAACTACTTGATACTTGTCTTTCCCTGCCTGGCATATTTCACTGAGCATTCTCTAGCCCCATCCACGTTGTTGCAAATCTTTCTTTCAGTTCCTAAAGCTCTGAACTTTAATACAGTATGAGTTTAACAGAATACTTGGTAAATCACTTAAAATATACCTGCTTCAGGTGAGAATACCATCTGTCTGTTTCTTGCAGCACTATTTACAACAACCAAGGTATGGAAGCAACCTAAGTGGCCATCTGTAGATGAATGGATAGAGAAGAGGTGGCACATATACAAAATGTTACACTATTCAGCCATAAGAAGGAAACAAATCCTACCATTTGCAACAACATGGATGGAGCTGGAGGGTCTTATGCTCAGTGAAATAAGCCAGGCAGAGAAAGACAAGTACCAAATGACTTCCCTCATTTGTGGCGTATTAAATCAAAGCAAATCTGAAGGAACAAAACAGCAGCGGACTCACAGACCCCAAGAAGCGACTAGCGATTACCAAAGGGGAGGGGTATGGCAGGGAGAAGAGGATTCATGAAGGGGTATTATGATTGGTGCACCTGGTGTGTGTGGGCTCACGGGGAAACAATGTAGCTCAGAGAAGACAAGTAGGGACTCCGTGGCGTCGTGCTCCGCTGATGGACAGCGACGGCAATGGGGTATAGGGGGGACTCGATAATATGGGTGAAGGTAGTACCCACATTGAAGGTTTCTTGTGAAACCTTCAGAGCAGTGTATATCAATGATACCTTAATGAAAAAGGAAAAAGGAAAAAAAAAAGTTCACATTATACCAATTGACCTTTATGAAAGACTTCAACGCTTTTCTTTCCCTTTCCCTTTTTCTTTTTCGCTTCTCGCCAACGGGTGTCCTGCCGAGTACCTGGTGCCCGGGGCGGCCGCGCTGGGCTAGTAGGCTGGGGGCGGGGGGTCGCCCGGCCTGGGGGGTCCTGAGCCGCGTGCCCCGAGCTGCCAATCGTGCGCCGTCTCCCGGCAACTTGGGAGCGCGCGCCGCCAGCGCACAATGCCCGCCCACCTCTAGCCCAGGCGCTCAAGGGAAGGCAGGCAGTTTAGCGGAGAGAGCTGCGTTAGCCGCTCCGCCGCCGTACAGAGCTCGCTGATTTTCCGAATGGGAGGGGTTTTGAGCAAGTTCTGCCCCCCGCAGCCCGCCCCCGTTCCGGAGGCCAGGAGCCGGCGCCCGGCCTTCCTCGGAAGCCCCGCCCGCCCCGCAAGCCCCGCCCCAGCGGCTCCCTCGGCCCGCCGGGATCGCATTCCCCCTTCAGTACCCACTCGTTTCCTCGGGTCCCCTCGGAGGCCTCATCGCCGGTAAGACACGCTGACCCTCCCCAGACCGAGGAGGACTTGACTTTGAAAGTCTTTTTTCTTAAGTCCTAAGTGGGTTCTGTGACCTTTTCACCTCTTCAAACACCTTGGTGCGCGTCCACCTGCCCCCCTTTAGCCTTCGCTATGAGATGTGCTGCCAGAACTGTTGTCTTCTTTCAGTTCCTTTTTTTGGGTCATTTTTCTATTCCTCTGATTTTTAATTTTTAACTTTTTTTGGTATCATTAGTGTACAGTTATATGAGCAACACGGTGGTTACTAGACTCCCCCCATTATCAAGTCCCCCCCTCATACCCCGTTACAGTCACTGTCCATCAGCGTAGGGACATGCTATAGAGTCACTACTTGTCTTCTCTGCGTGCTATACTGCCATGCCTCCCCGTGCCCACCCCCCCTACATCATGTATGTTGATCCTAATGCCCCTTATTCCCCTTCTCCCTCCTTTCGCACCCACCCTTACCGTCCCTTTCCCTTTGGTATCTGTTAGTCCATTCTCGGGTTCGTGAGTCTGCTGCTGTTTCGTGCCTTCAGTTTTTTCTCCGTTCTTATGCTCCACAGATGAGTGAAACTAGTTGATACTTGTCTTTCCCTGCCTGGCATATTTCACTGAGCATAATACCCTCTAGCCACATCCACGTTGTTGCAAATCTTTCTTTCAGTTCTTAAAGATCTGAACTTTAATACAGAATGGGTTTAGTAGAATACTTGGTAAATCACTTAAAATATCCCTGCCTCCGGTAAGAATACCTTCTGTCTGTAAAGTAAAGTACTCTATTAGGTTTTGTTACTTTTCTATCTTTGTACCAATAAATTGTGTCAGCTCACCTCAAAGAGGTGTACCCAGGAAACCTCCTGGATGGATATAACTTGCGTGATAACGATGATTAGATTAAAAAGTCGTTTCTTTTCATTTAGTCCCAGTTAAGTTATAACAGCAAATTGAAATCTTCAGTGACAACTCTAGATCCTTGATAAGTACATTTATTTGAAAAGGTGAACATTCAGGTTTTTAAAGTGTTTGACTTTGGGTGTACATTTCTGATGACTTAGCATAAGAGATTGAAGGATTCTTGTAAAATTTGTCCCTGCACCTCCATACGCACACTTTTCTTCCACTGTAGTTTGACTTGTTTGTGCAGTTTTTCAATTTCCCCCTCAAAGTTGTTGAATCCATTGCAGGGACAGCTGTTAAGTACCTGCCACTTTCTGCCCTTAGGTGGAATGGGGAAAGCCATAAAAATGCTATATTTTGTATTGCTTAGAGGATTAAGCTCTCTGGAAAATAACTAAACCCACATGATTCTTAAGGAATTTAAACTTTCTGTCATTCTTCTAAGCTGGTTTGATTCCATAATGTGTCTCCCATTCTCCGCAGGGTCTGTGGGACTTCACCACACCACTTTGGCATAACACATCCAAGACGATACCCAATCCAGCAGGGCCGGTATTCCTGTGTGCTTCCCACGCTGCCCCGGAATGGCGGTCACAGGAAGCGTGTGCTGTGTCGTGGTAGTTCCAGAGTGGTTTGCAGGCCTTCGACAGTGAGGATCGCTCCTCCCGGGAGCAACCTGGCTCGTTTTCCAATGTAAGCATGGAGGAAAAGACTCCCAGTGTATCCACTTTATTCTCCTGCAGTTGTTCATCTGAGAGAATAACTGTAACTCAAAGGAAAGGGAGAAGCTCCTTATGTGAGGGAGAAATCTCAAGTTCCATTTATTGAGCAGTTTTTTATTTTCTGGGTTTTTCCCAAGACTGTAGCTTAACAGCTAAGGGCCATTTGTGTGAGTGTATAAATTACCCTTTTGCTTGTTGGATAGCTTCTGATTTCCAGCGCCTGAAGTTCATGCTATGTAGCATCATGATCAGAATATCTTAAAGCTAGAATCCTGTTTTCTGTTACAGAGCAGCGCAGATCCCTAAGGCCCGAGACCCGTGGTCAAAGGAGGCTGTTCTGCTTGCCCTCCAATGTTGGAAAAGGAAGAAAAGGACAGTGGAGGAGGAGGAAGACCAAACATCTGCTGCTGGTCAGGAGGACAAAAGAAGGTAACATGCCCTGCAGAGTACTCAACGTGCCTCCCACATGGCCTCCTGGGGTTTGTTGAAAGAGAGATCACTTCCCAAAAGAATCAGAGGCCACCTCCTGTGTGTGAACAGCAGGTCCCCTTCTTTGGCTTTCATGGAAGAGCTTGGTAACAAGAGCTTTAATGCTATGCCTTTCATTAGGCACAGGTTACATACATTTTGTAATATACCTTTTCCATAAGTACTAGAGAAAAGCCAACAGTTACTTACCACATCAGCTTCATACTTTTGACATAAATGTGTTAAATTTTATTTTGAGAGAATGCTGAAAGTCTTCCCCTTGTGGTGGTCAGTTATTTGGGTGACCATCAGCTTAGGTGTCATGTTTGTGCTGAAGGAAATACTTAGCAAAGAACAGTGAAGACTGGAGTATGGTAGCTTTATGAGTAATGAAAATAAAACCAGTTTCATTATTTGGTTTTTGAAAATGTAACGAAAATAGAGGAAGCAGTCTGTTTCCTTGATGGAAAGAGAGGAAGTTGAAGGGTCTGAGTAAGATGCACAACTGCTTGTGGCTTTCCAAGGAGTCAATTAAGAATTTTCTTGTAACTCAACAAATTCCAAGACCCGCCATGTGCCAGAGCCTACTCCAGGCACTGTGGATAGAGCAGTGAGCAAGCAAAGGTCTCCTGGGACTTGGGTAATCAACGAAACAGGGTAATTATAGATTGTAAGTATATAAAGATTTTTAAAAAGCAGTGCTATAAAAGGGTCATGAGAAAGGGCGAGCTCTGTATATAAGGTGGTCAAGGAAACATGCTCTGAGGAGACAGTGGGCCTACATTTGAGAAATAGAACCATTGTCCTCATCAGTTACACCAGGTCAGCCATAACCTGCAGGTTCACAGCTGGCTATCTTTGATACTGTAGATGGCAACATTAGGTAAGGAAATACTAATAAATGCAAGTGTGTTCATTGGAAGATTGATTGGCAGTAACGTTGGAAGATCAGGTAATGAATACTAGGGATATGCTTTACAAGGGAGCAGTCTGAGCTCATGTCAGTCAACTAAGCAGGAGTGGCAGAGGGAGATGGTGTGTTGGAGGTCAGAGAGAAAATAACTATTCTTATGGTCAAAACAGGTTTCTCATGTTCTCCAGGTTGGTAATTTGTCTAGACCCCAGTGAGCCTATAACTGAAGGCTCTGTGTTGTCTTTCCCATAATTGGAATAAGCAGTGATTATGTGCACCATGCGCAGGCCCTTATCTGTGACCTGTGAAGTTCTTCTCTTACAGACTGAACTAAGTGAGAGCACTGGGGTATGTGTGTAGGTGGTTGGCTAAAGTGTTTTTTTGTCTTTAGTTTACAGATGGTAGGATATTAAATTTGTGATTGCAGCGCTTTGGTGAGAAGTTAGCAAATAATCAGTACACCTGAATAGTTCAAAAGGTCTTGATGCATTTTTATACTTTTCTTATTAGATTAGGACAGTCCTAGAATAAATTGACCTTCCTGAATCTTTGAGATCTGAGGCAACCTTTTCTTGTCTAGCATGAACCTATGTTCTGTAGAAAGAGTATAAGATCCCAGGAATATGAGAGTATGCTTAAAGGAGAGGTCGTATCATCTAACTGAGGGTTTGTGATTTGTCACAGGTGCCATGACAGCAGTGGGAGTGGCCATTCAGCTTTTAAGCCGGAGGTGGCCAACGGAGTCCCTGCTGCTTTTGTGCCTGAGTAAGTTGAGAATCCATCTGGGTGAGGCTTCCTGTTTGGGAAAGGATCATTATCAGACTTATTGACCTGTAAGTTTTCCTCTTTGAAGTCAGAGAGGAACATTTTGAGTAACTTGCCACAATAACTATTTTGTCTAATTCCTTTTACTATTTTTCTTTAATATGCATAAAATATGCTAAGGCTAAGAGGGTTTGTAGATACACTGAATAACCAAGTATGTAACAAAAAGATCACAAGGTTTGTGCAATGGATAGAATGCAGCAGTATGAAATTTAAGAAAAATGTGAGATTTCTGCCTTTTAGCTTAATTATATTTGAGGAAGAATTGGCTGGGAGGGAAAGAGGCTGGAAATGTGTGTGAAAAGGCTTGGGGTAAGTTACATTTTTAAACTGAGTCAGCACGATGATATGGCTGCCAAAAAAGCTTAACATGCTCCTACTCTGGGCTGATAGCAGAACAAAGACTAGGAGGAGGCCGGTCGGTGGTGGTCCTGAATCCCTTAGTCCCGCTGTCCACGGAGTGCTGCTGGTTGGCTGTCCTGCCCTGCAAGAGGACGCAGACACAAACTGAAATTCACTGCGAGAGAGTGAAGCAACTCAAGATGTTATGGGGTGGTGGTGGGTGAGGGGGTTCTAAAGGTACATAAGCACTAGCCCAGAGGAGAAAATCCTCAGGGGTGTAAAGAAATGAGGGAGTGAAGGATAATGGCCTGCAAAAATCTGAAGGACTATCACATGAAAGGAGGACAATTGGCTTGGCTTGGCTCCAGGTGGGATCCATAGGTGAAGTAAGTGAAAGAGGAAGTATGTTTGTATCTAGTGCAGGGATAAACTGCTCTGTGGCTGACATTCATCAGCCAGGAGACAGTGAGCTGTCTCTGCTGTCACAACAGTTGGATGACTATTTCACAGGAAAGATGTTTAGGAAATTTCTGTTTCAGTTTGAATCTTAGAAAAAGTGGTTGGTTCCTCCTAAACTTTTTAAAACACCTTTATTGAGGTATAATTGACATAAATAAACTGTGCCTCTTTGAAGTGTACCATTTGATCAATTTTGACATGTATCCTTATCAGAATTATTGTCCTATAAATTTTCCTCTTTGAAATCAGAGAGGACATTTTGAGTAACTTGCCACAATAACTATTTTGTCTAAATTTCACACCCACGAAACCATCACCACAGTCAAGATAATGAACATCACCACCACTGCCAGAAGTTTCCCCATGCCCCTTGGTGAAGCCTTAAAATCTCCCTCTCATCCTGTCCCTGTTGCCAGGCATCCATTGGTCCCCATTCTGTCACTATAGATTTGTGTGCGTTTCCAAGACTATATATAAGTAGAATCATACTTTTAATTTTTTAAATTTCCCTTTCTGACTTTGTGAGACATGTTTAGCTGAATTAACAGTAAAATTAACAACATTATCCTTTTCCATTGCGTTAGAACAGTTTTGTGACTGTGGATGAAGCCTTAAAACAATGTTGGTGCCTTTCAGTAGCACATCTGTGTTTTCCCCTTTTATTTCCCTGTTAGGCCTGGGCCTCTGCAGAGAGGCCTCAGTTCCCAGAGCTCAGATGGCGAGCTGCGTAAGAGAACCTGCACCTCTGCTGTGAGCTGCTCGAAGGGCACGTGCACATGTGGCATCCGTATGTCCAGCCGCAATGCCATTACCAGTTCCTACACTTCTACTGGAGGCATCTCTCAGGTACACGCACCTGGTGATGTGGCAGAAGTGGGTTCTTTGCATTTATTAGTTGATTATGCAGTGTTTACTAGCCACCTTCTGTCAGATGCTGAGATCACCTCTAAGCTAACAGCAGTTACCAACCCTTGAATGATCGCTATGGACCAGGGGAACAAACTAGAAAGCCCAGAATGCCTATGTGGAAACCTGACACAAGACAGAGCCATTATTATAGATAAATAGACAAAGGATGAATAATTCAAAAAATGGTACTAATTTGATTAAAAAGGTAGATTGAGTCTGAATTGCATTGGGTCGTAAATTCATCCTCTAGGCACTGGGCATTTAATGAAAGTTTTAAAAATAAGTGGTTATAATTATTTTTAGAAAGGATGTAGTGTAGACTGGAGAACAGATCAAGTTTTGCTACCAGAATGACTTGGGTTCAAATCTTGGCTTTGGCACTTAGTAGCTATAGACTCGTGGGCAGGTAAATGACTTAAACTCTCTTTTTCTCATCTCTAAAGGATTTTTATAAAGATTGAAGGTAATGTTTGAAAAGCACCCATTACAGTGCTTGTCAGTAAGCAGGCACCCAATATATAGGAGCTGGAAAAAAACTAAGACATGCGTGAAGGAGGTTTTTGAGAGGAGAAAGAATTTGACATAAGTTTTCATCCATACAGAAGGCTCTTAGGGTAATATAAATGACACATTAATGATAAATGACAAATACAGGAGATGAAGGCCCCGGCCAAGCAGTTATGACAATGCAGAGCATAATAGTACGAAGCTTTACCTGGATCTATTCTGCACTAGGCCCTCTGCTGAGCATTGTACACACATTTCCTCAATCAGTGATCACAACAAACCTGACATACATAGTCATTGCCCCTTCTTACAATTTTATATCAAATGTCATACATACACAAAAGGAAGGAAAAATATCATAATGAACCTCCATGTGGCTCCAGCAGTTAACAGTGTTTTGTCAGTCCTGATCCATCAACACCCCCACCCCAAATTGGTTTTCCTCTTGTGTTTTAAAGTACAAACACGTTGTTTCACCTGTAGGTACTTCAGTGTATTTTCAAAACATTTTGAATATTAATAACCACAATGCCTCTATTCCTCTTAATAATAAAGACTTAACGTTAGTTATCATTGCTCCAATTTGCCCTTCTTACCCTCCCTGTCTTATTACAGTTACTTTGAATCAGGGACCAAAAATCAACTCATTGTGTTTGGTTCACATGTCTCTTAGACTCTTTTTTTTTGAGCATTAAAGGTATTTAATTCATATATGTAACAAAAAATCTGAAGGTAAGGTTGTACACTTATGGAAATAATGATTTTGACCTACTTCATAGGATAGTTGTGAGGCAGTACATGTAAAGTGTTCATGCGTCTACACTGTCCATAGTAAGCATTCAAGAAGTGCCACCAAAATAAGTACTGAAATTTACATTTCAGGGGACTTAATTCACACTCAGCGCTTCAGACCTAGCATTATACAAGGTTGTATCTGATGGCCTAACAAGGAGACAGGGTAAAAATAATAAACTTTTTAACAGGCCTGGGCGGAGCGAAGATGCTCGAGGCACTGCGCCAGGGGCGGGGCTCCAGGGGCTGGGCGCCAGGACGCCGGGGGTGGTCGGGGCGAGGGACGCGCCCTACACCGCCCGTGGGTCCACCGGGGGCGGAGCCCGCGTTCCCACTGCCCGCCACGCTGCTCAGGCCGGCTGGGTGGCCCGGCAAACTCCCCGCGGTGGCAGAACCCCTCCGCGGTCCTGGGGCGCGCCACACACAGCCCCGGGGTGCGCGGGCCCCGCCAGGATGCCGGCTCTCCCGGCTGCTGGGCCCCGGCTCCCACGCCTCGGCCCGTCCGAGGAGCCGCAGGCGGCAGGTCACTGGCCTCACAGCGCGGCCTCCCCGGGCGCTCCTGGCCCGCGCGGCCGGCTCCCCCTGGCGGCCTCCAGCTGTCAGGCTTCCCCCGCGGGCTGTCGCGGCTGTTGCCGCTGCCGCCGCAGGCGCGGAGCACCCGGGATGGGGCGGCGGCTGCGCGCGCCCTCCCCCGCAGCGGGGACGTCAGGCCTCTCTTAGACTCAATCAACGGTACTACTACTATGCTTTTTCTTAACTTTTGAAAAGTCTGTGTCATTATGTTCTATAGAATTTACTACATTCTGGATTTTGTTTTCGTCATGGTGCCATTTTGACAATTACTCTCTCCCTATTTTCCCTGTAAATGGGCAGTTGACTCCTGAGGCTTGATGAGTTTCGAGTTTAGTGATTCGGGCAGAGGTGCTGCTGTGCACTTCTGATCGCATCACATCGGGAGCACGTGCTGTGTGGTTGCCTCCCACTGGGCTCAGGGGTCAGTCTGATCCTTCACTTTATTGTTCCTATGAGCTTTTCACCTGCTGATTTTAGCAGCCATTTTTTGCCTTTGTCTATGTCCATTGTGGCAAAATGGTGATGTTCTAATTCTGTCCTTCCTTCTGCATTTGTTAACTGAAGTTCTGTGTAATTCTAGATAGAAGAACAAACCCTATCTATAGGAGTGGCAGGATAATAAGCAGGCACTGATTCAGTAGTTAACACCAAAGGTGACCAATATGATTCTTGCTGTGTTATCTTTATGAACTGATGATATTTTATAAACATTTCATGATCCTCAGTATAGTGTAGCTGCTCTTTCTGATGCAACTTTTCCAACTTTGGCCAATGACAACAACCCTTTCAAATACTGGCAATTGACTCACTTTTCAGAAGCCCCACTTCAGAAAGAAATGTGTTTTTAGTCACTTGAAAAGGAGACTTTATATACAGTGATGGATTAGAGCCACAGAATTATGTTGAAGGTCAGATTCTATGTTCTTCCCAAGGTCAGTCACATAACTTGTGTTTGGCTTTTAGCTCTGGAAGAGGCGTCCCAGTGCCTCATCCTTCTCCAGTCCAGCCTCCTCCCGCTCACAGACACCAGGGAGTCCAGAAAAGAAAATGAGGTAATCGGTGATTTCCTGTGTGGATTAATGAGAGGGTGGGAAAGGAGGGAAATTTACTTGGCTCTTAGGCTTTCTGAGACTCCGATTTGGAGAATCAAAATGGTTCACATCTAAAGGGCAGAGATGGTGCTGCCCTGAATCGCTCTCGTCTCTTGCAGTCGTCACATAGTGTGACCACACCGGCCTCTGCTTCCCCTCATGCTGCAGCGTGAGGGGCTGGGGCGTAAGGGGAAGGGCTTGCACGGGACAGAGTGAACAGAGTGACTGATGGGGGTGGGCAGCAGGCTTCACATTCTAGACCCCAGCTGACCCCCTAGGTGCCTGACTAGAATGCCGCTTTCTTGGAGATAGAGGTGTGACTAGGACTCTCAGAAACTTGGCAGGTTGTATGTAAGGTTCTGAAGATTGTTTTCTGCTTGTTTTAAGACAAAGGTGTCTCTATGGCTTCTGTGAACTGCCTCCCTTCATTTCTTTAGGAATTTTCTTTGCTTCTTTTTGTTGTCTTGACACACTGAGATCTTAGTCATGGTTGTTCTAGACTTTGGTCAGTTGGTAGTTAGGAGGGTGTAAGAAGTTATCCAGTGCTTTTCTAAACTTCATTGTGCCTCTTCCTCCTACAGAGAAGAGGACGGTCCTCAGGGATCTGGCTCTTCTGCTCCGCCGGTAAACAAGGAGTCCCAGGGTGAACAGGGTAAGTTGATGAACGCGTGGCATGTGTTGGCGGTAGTGTATGGAGGGCACATGGACCACAACCCACTGGAAACACGTACTGAGCCTTGATTTGTGTGGGGCTTGGTAGTTACAGAGAGAGATGTTCCTGTCCTTCGGGGTTTATGGTCTGGTCAGGGAGAAAGGTGGCCCAGACTCGTAGAGCATAACCCAGGCCACCTGGGGGGTTTGTTGTAAGGTAAGCCTAGGTGGAGGAATCTGAGCAGACCAGGCAATTTCTGTCCAGTAAGCAACCATGTGCACGCATTTGGAGCAATGACCACTTCACGTCGTCTTGACTGTTAGAAATAATCTTGCCAACACCATCCAAGTGCCCAAACCATAGAAGATAGAATCTCAGAGATACCTAGTGACAGTTCAGTATTAAAAACTAGGCTGGATAGACAAACCTCTCCATTTCTGGAAGAGAGCAGGAAGAAAGGAAGTCTGATACTTTATTTGCAGATACAACCACATGTAGGGAGCAGAACTCCTGGGATTCTCCACCTACACCCAGCAGCTCCCAGCCACACAGACGCAAGGTTCCCCTGGTGCCCTCCAGGCGAGGGATCCTGCTGATCTTGGTATGATCTGTCCACCCACCCCTGCCCGCCCCAGTCTGACTCCCCTGCGTCTCAGGAATGGAAGGGTCAGTACAAGTTTCTTTCACTTCCTTCTGACTGGCTTGGCTTCTCCTTTTTCTCTTGGTAGCCTCCAGCTCCCTGGATCAGCGGCTCGATCACGGTCGAAGAGTATTACCAGGAGAAGCAAGCTCAGTCACAGTGGCTGAAGAGGATCTTCGAGGATAAGACTGGTAAGGAATATGGGTTAATTTCACACTCCAGAGACAGTTCCCAGAGTCATATTTGTTGACTGCTGAATCCCTGGCCCAGCAAGGCTTCTAGAGCACCAAATACCATCACGTTTGAGATACCATAGTTGACATTTTCTGTTCTTCTTCCTAGAATCTGCTGCAGTGGCAATGTTGGGTGGGAGGCATTGTGTATTTTCTTCTGTTCTTGTCCCCGCCATGACAAAGAACTGAAGGGCAGAGACACAGTAGTGAAACAGAGTAAAAGTTTTATTTAAAGTTACTTAGCCAGAAAGAAGTGCAGGTGACCTCAGAGAGGGAGGAGTGCCCTGAAAGGTTGGAGAGCAAGACTTTAAGATTAAAAGGTCACACACTTAGAAAGTGTGGGTGACTTCAGAGAGAGGAGTGCCCTGAAAGGTTGGGAAGAGTTGAAGTTATGCACTTAGGAAGTGCAGGTGACCTCAGAGAGAGGAGTGCAGCACCCTGAAAGGTTGAAAAGAGGGAGTTTAAAGTTAAAAGGTTATGCACTTAGAAAGTGCAGGTGACCTCACATAGGAGCACACTGAAAGGTTGGGGGTTCCCCCTTTTAAGGATTTTTCAGGAATGTGACAGAGGGCTCGGGTGTGGGCTTGTTAAGTGGTCTCAAGTATCTTTGATGAGACATTAAGTTACTCATCAGTCCTCTAGGTAATTCTGCAAAATTAGCTTATCAAGACTGTCTGCCTTTCCTCCAAGGTGGGCAGAGTTATTTGTTTGCTAAGGAGTATGTTAAGAATCTTTCTTCTGAAACTTCCTAGTTTTTTTAAAATACAATTTTGGCTTTAAGTTGGGATCTCCCCGTCTTTTCTTTGCTGTTTATAGGTGGGCCTTTTAGCAGGCTAGAGTTAATCATACAAGGATCTAATGGACACAATGAAGACACGGGCTGTGCTCAGATAGTTTTATCTGGGAAATATTCGAACCTTCAAGGCCAAGTTTCTCTTGACCTTTTGAGCTTTAACTGATTAACTCACTAACTCTGAATCTTTTCCGGATTTCTAAGTTTAACTGGTTAACTGAGTCCTTTCTAGGGGGCTTTGCTGACCCTGTACTCTTTCCACCCCACTCATATGTATTTCCCTGCCTAACAGCCACGCCCATGGCCCTTTTGCCCCTGCAGACACCTGGCCTTCTGGGCCCTCTTGGCTCTTTACAGCCAGGGTCCCTCCCCGGCCCTCCTCAGACTCCAGGTACACAGCCCCTTTCTCGGGGATGACCCCTGCCTCTCCCGCAATACCAGCCAGTGATGCCACCAACTCACCTCCAGCCTCTCAGGCTGAGACATCTGCCAAACCCCAGGCCCCGCCTGCCGCAGCCCCCACCCTGAAGCCCAGTGTTCTCTTTGGAACGCTGAGCAGACCACCTGCTAACCCTTCTGCCTCGGCAGCTCCTGCTGTGTCTTCAGCACGTCCCACGTTCAAGCCCATCTTTGTGGCTCCACCTAAAAGTGGGAAGGAGGGTCCTGTGCCATCCAGCCATTCCCAAGTCACAACGGAGGCATATTCCAGCTCTGCCCACACCCCGACTACCAGCAGCCTCCCCTCACTTTCAGTCCTGTTTTTAGCAGCACAGGGCTACCTACATCTTTGCCCTTGTCAACTCCTTCCTCCTTCAGTCAGACAACTACTTCAGGCACTAGCATGAATACCCCTCTGTACCCTGGCCCTTTCAGTGTCAGCATCCCCTCAGCAGCGGCTTGGGGGACCACCACCGGCACAGCCGCAGACTCTGCCCAGAAGCCTGTCTTTGGCTTTGGTGTGAGCAGTGTGACCAGCACTGCGAGCAGCATGACCAGCCCCACTGCTTCCACTGCCCAGCCTGTCTTCTTTGGGTCCCCCCTTGCCTCTGCTGCCAGCTCTGCCCAGCCATGGGCTCCATACTCCAGTTTGGCAGGCTCAGGCCATGCCTGATCCAACAACAGCCGTCACCTTCAGCCAGTCCCTGCCCGGCGCCATCCAGACAGCTGCTGGCAGCAGCACCGCCGGTTTCGGTGGCTTCAGTGGCACCCTCACGACCTCTGCCCCCATCGCCCCGAGCCAGCCTGCACTGACATTAAGCAGCACTGCCACCCCAGCCTTCAACACTCCCTTTGGTTCCGGCACCAGGCCCCCCGTCCCGTCCTATCCCGGAGTCACCCCACAGCACACGTTCGGAGCCACTGTCAGACAACAGATGTGGACTGCCAGCCAGCACTGGCCCCCAGCTTCGGCAGCTCCTTTCCTTTTGGAAGCTCAGCAGCCCTGGCCCCACCCCAGCCAGCCTTTGGCACCACCGTGTGGTCAGGTTTTCGTGGATTGAAACCCGCAGCCTCTCTTTTTGGCACCATCTCCAGCACCCAGTCAGCCTTTGGCAGCACCACAGCTGTTTCCTCCAATTTTTTAATTTTGTGGTATCATTAATCTGCAATTATTTGAGGAACATTATGTTTACTAGACTCCCCTCGTCACCAAGTCCCCCCCACATACCCCAGTAGTCACTGTTCATCAGCCTAGTAAGATGCTGCAAAATCACTACTTGTCTACTACGTGTTGCACAGCCCTCCCCGTGCCCCCCCCAAATTATACATGTTAATCATAAGGCCCCCTTTCTTCTTCCACCCCTTCTCCCTCCCTTTCCACCTATCCTCCCCAGTCCCTTTCTATTTGGTAATTGTGAGTCCTTTCTTGGGTTCTGTGATTCTGCTGCTGTTTTATTCCTTCTGTTTTTCCTTTGTTCTTATACTCCAGAGATGAGTGAAATCATCTGGTACTTGTCTTTTTCCACCTGGCTTATTTCACTGACCATAATACCCTCTAGCTCCATCCATGTTGACAAAAATGGTAGGATTTGTTTTCTTCTTATGGCTGAGTAGTATTCCATTGTGCATATGTACCACATCTTCTTTATCCATTCATCTACTGATGGACACTTAGGTTCCTTCCATTTCTTGGCTATTGAAAATAGTGCTGCGATAAATATAGGGGTGCTTCTGTCTTTTTAAAATTGGGCTGCTGTATTCTTAGGGTAAATTCCTAGAGGTGGTATTCCTGGGTCAAATGGTATTTCTATTTTGAATATTTGAGGAACCTCCATACTGCTTTCCACAGTGATTGAACTAAATTACATTCCCACCAATAGGGGAGGAGGGTTCCCCTTTCTCCTCATCCTCGCCAGCATTTGTTGTTGTTTGTCTTTTGGATGGTGGCGATCCTTACTGGTGTGAGGTGATATCTCATTGCGGTTTTAATTTGCATTTCTCTGATGACTAGTGATGTGGAGCATCTTTTCATGTGCCTGTTGGCCATCTGGATTTCTTCTTTGGAGAACTGTCTGTTCAGCTCCTCTGCCCATTTTTAAATTGGATTATTTGCTCTTTGTTGAGGTGTGTGAGCTCTTTATACATTGTTGATGTCAACCCTTTATTAGATCTGTCATTTATGAATATATTCTCCCATACTGTAGGATGCCTTTTTGTTCTATTGATGGTGTCCTTCCCTGTACAGAAGCTTTTCAGCTTGATATAGTCCTATATGTTCATTTTTGCTTTTGTTTCCCTTGCCGGGGTAGATATGTTCATGAAGAAGTCACTCATGTTTATGTCCAAGAGACGTTTGCTTATGTTTTTTCTAAGAGTTTTATGTTTTCATGGCTTACATTCAGGTCTTTGATCCATTTCAAATATACTTTTGTGTGTAGGGTTAGACAGTGATCCTCATTTCCTTCTCTTTTGCAGCCACCACCTCGGACGTTGAAGCTGTGACCCAGACCACCAGCAGTGGTGGCAGCACCACCTCATCCCATGTCACATCCGGGGTGTCAGCAGGCCCCGCTGGCAGCGGGGTCTTTGGGATGAGCCTGTCAGCCCCCCACAGCAGCTCCACCACTGGGGTATTCAACTTTGTGCCAGGATGGAGTGGGAGAACTGGTGACACAGCCCCTTTCTGGGGATGCCTGTGTCAGAACTCCCTGGGTGCAGCTGGCCAGAGCACACTGTTTGCCATCTACATGGCCAGCACACCTCAGAACACATCTGTGCTTGCAGGTGAGATTTGGAATGGGCTCGGTCTGCAGAGCCAGGTGCTGTTTTAAGTACCAACATAGTCTACACTCTTGGAGCTCTACGCTGTAGTGAAGGCACAGATGTTATCTGTAAACAGCATCAGGTAGCAGTGTGACTCATGACCGGAGGAGCTTGTAGGTAGGCAGTGGGAGCCTTTCTGAGACAATAGCAAACTGAGGCCATGGCTGCAGTTCCAGAGTTGGGAGCAGGGACAGCGGCTGGGGGTGAGGGCATTCCAGGCACAGGAGCAAAGGCCCGAAGTCAGAGACGAGCTTATGTTTTAATGATCAGAGAAGAGCCAGGTGTGGCTAGAGGTTTAAAAAGGAAAGTGGGATAAAATGACATTAAGAGACGGGCAGTAAGGAAGATCACTCACGGCCTTTTAAAATGTTTTATTTTTTGGTATTAATCTACAATTACAAGAAGAACATTATGTTTACTAGGCTTCCCCCTTCAACAAGTCCCCCCCATGAACCCTATTATAGTCACTGTCCATCAGTGTAGTAAGATGCTGTAGAATTACCACGTGTCTTCTCTGTGTTGGGCATGCCCTCCCTTTGCCCCCCGCCCACGTTATTTATGCAATTTGTAATGCCCCCTTTCTTTTTCCCGCCTTTATCCCTCCCTTCTCACCCATTATGCTCAGCCCTTTCCCTTTAGTCCATTTCAATAGGTAGTCCATTCTTGGGTTCTGTGATTCTGCTGCTGTTTTGTTCCTTCAGTTTTTCTTTGCTCTTATGCTCCACATATGAGTGAAATCATTTGGTACTTGCCTTTCTCCACCTGGCTTATTTCACTGAGCATAATACCCTCCAGCTTCATCGCTGTTGTTGCAAATGGTAGGATTTGTTTTCTTCTTTAGGCTGAATAATATTCCATTGTGTATATGTACCACATCTTCTCTATCCATTCATCTACTGACGGACATTTAGGTTGCTTCCATTTCTTGGCTATTGTAAATAGTGCTGAGATAAACATAGGGGTGCATCTGTCTTTTACAAATTGGGCTGCTGCATTCCTTAGTGTAAATTCCTACAAGTGGGATTCCTCGGTCAAATGGGATTTCTATTTTGACCTTTTTAAGGAAGCTCCATACTGCTTTCCACAATGGTTGAACTAATTTACATTCCCAAGAGCAGTGTAGGAGGGTTCCCCTTTCTCCACAACCTGGCCAACATTGGTTGTTGTTTGTCTTTTGGATGGTGGCGATCCTTACTGGTGTGAAGGGATATCTCATTGTGGTTTTAATTTGTATTTCTCTGATGACTAGCAATGTGGAGAAATTTCTTCTTTGGAGAACTGTTCAACTATTCTGCCCATTTTTTTTTTATTTATTAACAATTTCTATTTTATTTAACAAAATGAAGAACTGTATGTTCCTTTTACGTATTTTTAAAATTTTGTTATCATGAATTTACAATTACATGAGGAACATTATGTTCCCTAGGCTCACCCTTTCACCAAGTCCATGCCACACACCCCATTATACTCCCTATCCAACAGCATAGTAAGATGTTCTAGAATCACTACTTGTCTTCTCTGTGTTGCACAGACGTCCCCATGGCCAACCCTACATTATAAGTGCTATTCTTTTCCAAGACCCTTACCCCTAGCTTCCCTCCCATCTTCCCCAGTCCCTTTCCCTTTGGTAACTATTAGTCCATTCTTGGGTTCTGTGATTCCAGTGCTGTTTTGTTACCTCACTTTTTCTTTGTTCTTATACTCCACATATGAGTAAAATCATTTCGTGTTTTTCTTCCTCTGCCTGGCATATTTCACTGAGCATAATACCCTCTAGCTCCAAGCATGTTCTTGTAAATGGTAGGATTTGTTTACTTCTTATGGGAGAATAATATTCCATTGTGTATATGTACCACATCTTCTTTATCCATTCATCTACTTATAAACACTTAGGTTGCCTCTGTTTCTTAGCTGTTGTAAATAATGCCGCAGTAAATATAGGGGGGCATCTGTCTTTTTCAAACTAGGCTGCTCCCATTTCTTTATTTTTCCTTTTCTATCCTTTCCCCAGACAGATATGTTCACGAAGAAGTCGCTCATGTTTATGTCCAAGATATTTTCGCCTGTCCTTCTCTAAGAGTTTTATGTTTTCATGGCTTCCATTCAGGGGTTCGATCAATTTTGAATTTACTTTTGTGTATGGGGTTAGACAATGATCCATGTTTCCTCCTTTTCTGCAGCCATCACCTCCGGCTCTGGAGCAGTGACCCAGACCACCAGCTGTGGGGCCAGTACATCAGGGTTTGGCAGCACCATCTCTGCGCCCTTCACATCCAGGGTGTCAGCAGGCCCCACTGGCAGTGGGGGCTTTGGGACAAGCGTGGCTGCCCCCCACAGCAGCTCCACCACTGGGGCATTTGGCTCTGCGTCAGGACGGAGTGGGAGAACTGGTCTCAAGAACCCTTTCTGGGGATCCTTGAATCCAGACTCCCTGGGTGCAGCTGGCCAGAGCACACCATCTGCTTTCCATGTGGCCAGCACGCAGCAGAACACGCCCGGGTTTTCAGGTGAGATTTGGAATGGGCTCGGTCTGCCGTGCCAGGCGCTGTCTTAAGTGCTGACACAGTCTCCGCTTTCGGAGCTGTATGCTGTGGTGAAGACTTAGATGTTATCACAGAAGTTATCTGTAAACAGCGTCAGGTAGCAGTGAAACCCATAACCGGAGGAGCTATTTAGGTAGTCAGCGGCAGCCTTTCTGAGACAATAGCAAACTGAGGCCATGGCCACAGTTCCAGGTTTGGGAGCAGGGACAGCGGCTGGGGGTGAGGACGTTGCAGGCACAGGAGCAGAGGCCCGAAGGCAGAGGTGAGCTTATGTTTTCATGAGCACCGAAGAGCCAGGTGTGGCTAGAGGTTATAAAGGAAAGTGGAACAAAATGACATTAAGAGACAGGCAGAAAGGAAGATCATTCACGGCCTTTTAAAATGTTCTATTCTTTTTGGTATCTATCTACAATTACCTTAAGAACCTTATGTTTATTTGGCTCCCCTCTTCACCAAGTACCCCCCCACAGACCCCATCAGAGTCACTGTCCATCAGCGTAGTAGCATGCTGTAGAATCACTACTTGTCTTCTCTGTGTAGCCTAGCCCTCCCCGTGCCCCACCACATTATACATGCTAATCATAACGCCCCCTTTCTTTTTCCCTGCCCTTATCCCTCCCTTCCCACCCATCCTCCTCAGTCCCTCTCTCTTTGGTAACTGTTAGTCCATTCTTGGGTTCTGTGATTGTGCTGCTGTTTTGTTCCTTCAGTTTTTCCTTTGCTCTTATACTCCAGAGATGAGTGAAATCATTTGGTACTTGTCTTTCTCCGCCTCGCTTATTTCACTGAGCATAATACCCTCTAGCTCCAAGCATGTGCTTGCAGACGGTAGGATTTGTTTTCTTCTTATGGCTGAATTATATTCCATTGTGCATACATTCATCTGCTGATGGACACGTAGGTTGTTTCCATTTCTTGGCTGTTGTAAATAGTGCTGCGATAATCATAGGGGTACATCTGTCTTTTTTCAAAACGGGCTGCTGTATTCGTAGGGTAAATTCCTAGGAGCGGTATTGCTGGGTGAAATGGTATTTCTACTTTGAGCTCTTCGAGGAACCTCCATATTGCTTTGCACGGAGGTTGAACGAATTTACATTGCCACCAACAGTGTAGGAGGGTTCCCCTCTCTCCACATGCTTGCCAACGTTTGTTGTGGTTTTTCTTTTGGATGGTGGCGATCCTTACTGGCGTGAGGTGATATCTGATTGTGCTTTTAATTAGCATTTCTCTGATGACAGGCCATGTGGTGCATCTTTTCATGTGTCTATTGGGCACCTGAATTTCTTCTTTGGACAACTGCCTGTTCAGCTCCCCTGCCCACATTTTTATTGGAATACTTGCTTTTTGTTTGTTGAGGTGTGTTAGCTCTTTCTATATTTTGGATGTCAACCCTTCATCGGATCTGTCATTTATGAATATATTCTCCCATACTGGAGGATGCCCTTTTGTTCTGTTGATGGTGCCCTTTACTGAACGGAAGCTTTCAAGCTTGATATAGTCCCATTTGTTCATTTTTGCTTTTCTTTCCCTGGAGAGATATGTTCACGAAGAAGTCGCTCATGTTTATGTCCAAGATATTTTCGCCTGTCCTTCTCTAAGAGTTTTATGTTTTCATGGCTTCCATTCAGGGGTTCGATCAATTTTGAATTTACTTTTGTGTATGGGGTTAGACAATGATCCATGTTTCCTCCTTTTCTGCAGCCATCACCTCCGGCTCTGGAGCAGTGACCCAGACCACCAGCTGTGGGGCCAGTACATCAGGGTTTGGCAGCACCATCTCTGCGCCCTTCACATCCAGGGTGTCAGCAGGCCCCACTGGCAGTGCGGGCTTTGGGACAAGCGTGGCTGCCCCCCACAGCAGCTCCACCACTGGGGCATTTGGCTCTGCGTCAGGACGGAGTGGGAGAACTGGTCTCAAGAACCCTTTCTGGGGATCCTTGAATCCAGACTCCCTGGGTGCAGCTGGCCAGAGCACACCATCTGCTTTCCATGTGGCCAGCACGCAGCAGAACACGCCCGGGTTTTCAGGTGAGATTTGGAATGGGCTCAGTCTGCCGTGCCAGGCGCTGTCTTAAGTGCTGACACAGTCTCCGCTTTCGGAGCTGTATGCTGTGGTGAAGACTTAGATGTTATCACAGAAGTTATCTGTAAACAGCGTCAGGTAGCAGTGAAACCCATAACCGGAGGAGCTATTTAGGTAGTCAGCGGCAGCCTTTCTGAGACAATAGCAAACTGAGGCCATGGCCACAGTTCCAGGTTTGGGAGCAGGGACAGCGGCTGGGGGTGAGGACGTTGCAGGCACAGGAGCAGAGGCCCGAAGGCAGAGGTGAGCTTATGTTTTCATGAGCACAGAAGAGCCAGGTGTGGCTAGAGGTTATAAAGGAAAGTGGAACAAAATGACATTAAGAGACAGGCAGAAAGGAAGATCATTCACGGCCTTTTAAAATGTTCTATTCTTTTTGGTATCTATCTACAATTACCTTAAGAACCTTATGTTTATTTGGCTCCCCTCTTCACCAAGTACCCCCCCACAGACCCCATCAGAGTCACTGTCCATCAGCGTAGTAGCATGCTGTAGAATCACTACTTGTCTTCTCTGTGTAGCCTAGCCCTCCCCGTGCCCCACCACATTATACATGCTAATCATAACGCCCCCTTTCTTTTTCCCTGCCCTTATCCCTCCCTTCCCACCCATCCTCCTCAGTCCCTCTCTCTTTGGTAACTGTTAGTCCATTCTTGGGTTCTGTGATTGTGCTGCTGTTTTGTTCCTTCAGTTTTTCCTTTGCTCTTATACTCCAGAGATGAGTGAAATCATTTGGTACTTGTCTTTCTCCGCCTCGCTTATTTCACTGAGCATAATACCCTCTAGCTCCAAGCATGTGCTTGCAGACGGTAGGATTTGTTTTCTTCTTATGGATGAATTATATTCCATTGTGCATACATTCATCTGCTGATGGACACGTAGGTTGTTTCCATTTCTTGGCTGTTGTAAATAGTGCTGCGATAATCATAGGGGTACATCTGTCTTTTTTCAAAACGGGCTGCTGTATTCGTAGGGTAAATTCCTAGGAGCGGTATTGCTGGGTGAAATGGTATTTCTACTTTGAGCTCTTCGAGGAACCTCCATATTGCTTTGCACGGAGGTTGAACAAATTTACATTGCCACCAACAGTGTAGGAGGGTTCCCCTCTCTCCACATGCTTGCCAACGTTTGTTGTGGTTTTTCTTTTGGATGGTGGCGATCCTTACTGGTGTGAGGTGATATCTGATTGTGCTTTTAATTAGCATTTCTCTGATGACAGGCCATGTGGTGCATCTTTTCATGTGTCTATTGGGCACCTGAATTTCTTCTTTGGACAACTGCCTGTTCAGCTCCCCTGCCCACATTTTTATTGGAATACTTGCTTTTTGTTTGTTGAGGTGTGTTAGCTCTTTCTATATTTTGGATGTCAACCCTTCATCGGATCTGTCATTTATGAATATATTCTCCCATACTGGAGGATGCCCTTTTGTTCTGTTGATGGTGCCCTTTACTGAACGGAAGCTTTCAAGCTTGATATAGTCCCATTTGTTCATTTTTGCTTTTCTTTCCCTGGAGAGATATGTTCACGAAGAAGTCGCTCATGTTTATGTCCAAGATATTTTCGCCTGTCCTTCTCTAAGAGTTTTATGTTTTCATGGCTTCCATTCAGGGGTTCGATCAATTTTGAATTTACTTTTGTGTATGGGGTTAGACAATGATCCATGTTTCCTCCTTTTCTGCAGCCATCACCTCCGGCTCTGGAGCAGTGACCCAGACCACCAGCTGTGGGGCCAGTACATCAGGGTTTGGCAGCACCATCTCTGCGCCCTTCACATCCAGGGTGTCAGCAGGCCCCACTGGCAGTGGGGGCTTTGGGACAAGCGTGGCTGCCCCCCACAGCAGCTCCACCACTGGGGCATTTGGCTCTGCGTCAGGACGGAGTGGGAGAACTGGTCTCAAGAACCCTTTCTGGGGATCCTTGAATCCAGACTCCCTGGGTGCAGCTGGCCAGAGCACACCATCTGCTTTCCATGTGGCCAGCGTGCAGCAGAACACGCCCGGGTTTTCAGGTGAGATTTGGAATGGGCTCGGTCTGCCGTGCCAGGCGCTGTCTTAAGTGCTGACACAGTCTCCGCTTTCGGAGCTGTATGCTGTGGTGAAGACTTAGATGTTATCACAGAAGTTATCTGTAAACAGCGTCAGGTAGCAGTGAAACCCATAACCGGAGGAGCTATTTAGGTAGTCAGCGGCAGCCTTTCTGAGACAATAGCAAACTGAGGCCATGGCCACAGTTCCAGGTTTGGGAGCAGGGACAGCGGCTGGGGGTGAGGACGTTGCAGGCACAGGAGCAGAGGCCCGAAGGCAGAGGTGAGCTTATGTTTTCATGAGCACAGAAGAGCCAGGTGTGGCTAGAGGTTATAAAGGAAAGTGGAACAAAATGACATTAAGAGACAGGCAGAAAGGAAGATCATTCACGGCCTTTTAAAATGTTCTATTCTTTTTGGTATCTATCTACAATTACCTTAAGAACCTTATGTTTATTTGGCTCCCCTCTTCACCAAGTACCCCCCCACAGACCCCATCAGAGTCACTGTCCATCAGCGTAGTAGCATGCTGTAGAATCACTACTTGTCTTCTCTGTGTAGCCTAGCCCTCCCCGTGCCCCACCACATTATACATGCTAATCATAACGCCCCCTTTCTTTTTCCCTGCCCTTATCCCTCCCTTCCCACCCATCCTCCTCAGTCCCTCTCTCTTTGGTAACTGTTAGTCCATTCTTGGGTTCTGTGATTGTGCTGCTGTTTTGTTCCTTCAGTTTTTCCTTTGCTCTTATACTCCAGAGATGAGTGAAATCATTTGGTACTTGTCTTTCTCCGCCTCGCTTATTTCACTGAGCATAATACCCTCTAGCTCCAAGCATGTGCTTGCAGACGGTAGGATTTGTTTTCTTCTTATGGATGAATTATATTCCATTGTGCATACATTCATCTACTGATGGACACGTAGGTTGTTTCCATTTCTTGGCTGTTGTAAATAGTGCTGCGATAATCATAGGGGTACATCTGTCTTTTTTCAAAACGGGCTGCTGTATTCGTAGGGTAAATTCCTAGGAGCGGTATTGCTGGGTGAAATGGTATTTCTACTTTGAGCTCTTCGAGGAACCTCCATATTGCTTTGCACGGAGGTTGAACGAATTTACATTGCCACCAACAGTGTAGGAGGGTTCCCCTCTCTCCACATGCTTGCCAACGTTTGTTGTGGTTTTTCTTTTGGATGGTGGCGATCCTTACTGGTGTGAGGTGATATCTGATTGTGCTTTTAATTAGCATTTCTCTGATGACAGGCCATGTGGTGCATCTTTTCATGTGTCTATTGGGCACCTGAATTTCTTCTTTGGACAACTGCCTGTTCAGCTCCCCTGCCCACATTTTTATTGGAATACTTGCTTTTTGTTTGTTGAGGTGTGTTAGCTCTTTCTATATTTTGGATGTCAACCCTTCATCGGATCTGTCATTTATGAATATATTCTCCCATACTGGAGGATGCCCTTTTGTTCTGTTGATGGTGCCCTTTACTGAACGGAAGCTTTTAAGCTTGATATAGTCCCATTTGTTCATTTTTGCTTTTCTTTCCCTGGAGAGATATGTTCACGAAGAAGTCGCTCATGTTTATGTCCAAGATATTTTCGCCTGTCCTTCTCTAAGAGTTTTATGTTTTCATGGCTTCCATTCAGGGGTTCGATCAATTTTGAATTTACTTTTGTGTATGGGGTTAGACAATGATCCATGTTTCCTCCTTTTCTGCAGCCATCACCTCCGGCTCTGGAGCAGTGACCCAGACCACCAGCTGTGGGGCCAGTACATCAGGGTTTGGCAGCACCATCTCTGCGCCCTTCACATCCAGGGTGTCAGCAGGCCCCACTGGCAGTGCGGGCTTTGGGACAAGCGTGGCTGCCCCCCACAGCAGCTCCACCACTGGGGCATTTGGCTCTGCGTCAGGACGGAGTGGGAGAACTGGTCTCAAGAACCCTTTCTGGGGATCCTTGAATCCAGACTCCCTGGGTGCAGCTGGCCAGAGCACACCATCTGCTTTCCATGTGGCCAGCGTGCAGCAGAACACGCCCGGGTTTTCAGGTGAGATTTGGAATGGGCTCGGTCTGCCGTGCCAGGCGCTGTCTTAAGTGCTGACACAGTCTCCGCTTTCGGAGCTGTATGCTGTGGTGAAGACTTAGATGTTATCACAGAAGTTATCTGTAAACAGCGTCAGGTAGCAGTGAAACCCATAACCGGAGGAGCTATTTAGGTAGTCAGCGGCAGCCTTTCTGAGACAATAGCAAACTGAGGCCATGGCCACAGTTCCAGGTTTGGGAGCAGGGACAGCGGCTGGGGGTGAGGACGTTGCAGGCACAGGAGCAGAGGCCCGAAGGCAGAGGTGAGCTTATGTTTTCATGAGCACAGAAGAGCCAGGTGTGGCTAGAGGTTATAAAGGAAAGTGGAACAAAATGACATTAAGAGACAGGCAGAAAGGAAGATCATTCACGGCCTTTTAAAATGTTCTATTCTTTTTGGTATCTATCTACAATTACCTTAAGAACCTTATGTTTATTTGGCTCCCCTCTTCACCAAGTACCCCCCCACAGACCCCATCAGAGTCACTGTCCATCAGCGTAGTAGCATGCTGTAGAATCACTACTTGTCTTCTCTGTGTAGCCTAGCCCTCCCCGTGCCCCACCACATTATACATGCTAATCATAACGCCCCCTTTCTTTTTCCCTGCCCTTATCCCTCCCTTCCCACCCATCCTCCTCAGTCCCTCTCTCTTTGGTAACTGTTAGTCCATTCTTGGGTTCTGTGATTGTGCTGCTGTTTTGTTCCTTCAGTTTTTCCTTTGCTCTTATACTCCAGAGATGAGTGAAATCATTTGGTACTTGTCTTTCTCCGCCTCGCTTATTTCACTGAGCATAATACCCTCTAGCTCCAAGCATGTGCTTGCAGACGGTAGGATTTGTTTTCTTCTTATGGATGAATTATATTCCATTGTGCATACATTCATCTGCTGATGGACACGTAGGTTGTTTCCATTTCTTGGCTGTTGTAAATAGTGCTGCGATAATCATAGGGGTACATCTGTCTTTTTTCAAAACGGGCTGCTGTATTCGTAGGGTAAATTCCTAGGAGCGGTATTGCTGGGTGAAATGGTATTTCTACTTTGAGCTCTTCGAGGAACCTCCATATTGCTTTGCACGGAGGTTGAACGAATTTACATTGCCACCAACAGTGTAGGAGGGTTCCCCTCTCTCCACATGCTTGCCAACGTTTGTTGTGGTTTTTCTTTTGGATGGTGGCGATCCTTACTGGCGTGAGGTGATATCTGATTGTGCTTTTAATTAGCATTTCTCTGATGACAGGCCATGTGGTGCATCTTTTCATGTGTCTATTGGGCACCTGAATTTCTTCTTTGGACAACTGCCTGTTCAGCTCCCCTGCCCACATTTTTATTGGAATACTTGCTTTTTGTTTGTTGAGGTGTGTTAGCTCTTTCTATATTTTGGATGTCAACCCTTCATCGGATCTGTCATTTATGAATATATTCTCCCATACTGGAGGATGCCCTTTTGTTCTGTTGATGGTGCCCTTTACTGAACGGAAGCTTTCAAGCTTGATATAGTCCCATTTGTTCATTTTTGCTTTTCTTTCCCTGGAGAGATATGTTCACGAAGAAGTCGCTCATGTTTATGTCCAAGATATTTTCGCCTGTCCTTCTCTAAGAGTTTTATGTTTTCATGGCTTCCATTCAGGGGTTCGATCAATTTTGAATTTACTTTTGTGTATGGGGTTAGACAATGATCCATGTTTCCTCCTTTTCTTCAGCCATCACCTCCGGCTCTGGAGCAGTGACCCAGACCACCAGCTGTGGGGCCAGTACATCAGGGTTTGGCAGCACCATCTCTGCGCCCTTCACATCCAGGGTGTCAGCAGGCCCCACTGGCAGTGCGGGCTTTGGGACAAGCGTGGCTGCCCCCCACAGCAGCTCCACCACTGGGGCATTTGGCTCTGCGTCAGGACGGAGTGGGAGAACTGGTCTCAAGAACCCTTTCTGGGGATCCTTGAATCCAGACTCCCTGGGTGCAGCTGGCCAGAGCACACCAACTGCTTTCCATGTGGCCAGCACGCAGCAGAACACGCCCGGGTTTTCAGGTGAGATTTGGAATGGGCTCGGTCTGCCGTGCCAGGCGCTGTCTTAAGTGCTGACACAGTCTCCGCTTTCGGAGCTGTATGCTGTGGTGAAGACTTAGATGTTATCACAGAAGTTATCTGTAAACAGCGTCAGGTAGCAGTGAAACCCATAACCGGAGGAGCTATTTAGGTAGTCAGCGGCAGCCTTTCTGAGACAATAGCAAACTGAGGCCATGGCCACAGTTCCAGGTTTGGGAGCAGGGACAGCGGCTGGGGGTGAGGACGTTGCAGGCACAGGAGCAGAGGCCCGAAGGCAGAGGTGAGCTTATGTTTTCATGAGCACAGAAGAGCCAGGTGTGGCTAGAGGTTATAAAGGAAAGTGGAACAAAATGACATTAAGAGACAGGCAGAAAGGAAGATCATTCACGGCCTTTTAAAATGTTCTATTCTTTTTGGTATCTATCTACAATTACCTTAAGAACCTTATGTTTATTTGGCTCCCCTCTTCACCAAGTACCCCCCCACAGACCCCATCAGAGTCACTGTCCATCAGCGTAGTAGCATGCTGTAGAATCACTACTTGTCTTCTCTGTGTAGCCTAGCCCTCCCCGTGCCCCACCACATTATACATGCTAATCATAACGCCCCCTTTCTTTTTCCCTGCCCTTATCCCTCCCTTCCCACCCATCCTCCTCAGTCCCTCTCTCTTTGGTAACTGTTAGTCCATTCTTGGGTTCTGTGATTGTGCTGCTGTTTTGTTCCTTCAGTTTTTCCTTTGCTCTTATACTCCAGAGATGAGTGAAATCATTTGGTACTTGTCTTTCTCCGCCTCGCTTATTTCACTGAGCATAATACCCTCTAGCTCCAAGCATGTGCTTGCAGACGGTAGGATTTGTTTTCTTCTTATGGCTGAATTATATTCCATTGTGCATACATTCATCTGCTGATGGACACGTAGGTTGTTTCCATTTCTTGGCTGTTGTAAATAGTGCTGCGATAATCATAGGGGTACATCTGTCTTTTTTCAAAACGGGCTGCTGTATTCGTAGGGTAAATTCCTAGGAGCGGTATTGCTGGGTGAAATGGTATTTCTACTTTGAGCTCTTCGAGGAACCTCCATATTGCTTTGCACGGAGGTTGAACGAATTTACATTGCCACCAACAGTGTAGGAGGGTTCCCCTCTCTCCACATGCTTGCCAACGTTTGTTGTGGTTTTTCTTTTGGATGGTGGCGATCCTTACTGGTGTGAGGTGATATCTGATTGTGCTTTTAATTAGCATTTCTCTGATGACAGGCCATGTGGTGCATCTTTTCATGTGTCTATTGGGCACCTGAATTTCTTCTTTGGACAACTGCCTGTTCAGCTCCCCTGCCCACATTTTTATTGGAATACTTGCTTTTTGTTTGTTGAGGTGTGTTAGCTCTTTCTATATTTTGGATGTCAACCCTTCATCGGATCTGTCATTTATGAATATATTCTCCCATACTGGAGGATGCCCTTTTGTTCTGTTGATGGTGCCCTTTACTGAACGGAAGCTTTCAAGCTTGATATAGTCCCATTTGTTCATTTTTGCTTTTCTTTCCCTGGAGAGATATGTTCACGAAGAAGTCGCTCATGTTTATGTCCAAGATATTTTCGCCTGTCCTTCTCTAAGAGTTTTATGTTTTCATGGCTTCCATTCAGGGGTTCGATCAATTTTGAATTTACTTTTGTGTATGGGGTTAGACAATGATCCATGTTTCCTCCTTTTCTGCAGCCATCACCTCCGGCTCTGGAGCAGTGACCCAGACCACCAGCTGTGGGGCCAGTACATCAGGGTTTGGCAGCACCATCTCTGCGCCCTTCACATCCAGGGTGTCAGCAGGCCCCACTGGCAGTGGGGGCTTTGGGACAAGCGTGGCTGCCCCCCACAGCAGCTCCACCACTGGGGCATTTGGCTCTGCGTCAGGACGGAGTGGGAGAACTGGTCTCAAGAACCCTTTCTGGGGATCCTTGAATCCAGACTCCCTGGGTGCAGCTGGCCAGAGCACACCATCTGCTTTCCATGTGGCCAGCGTGCAGCAGAACACGCCCGGGTTTTCAGGTGAGATTTGGAATGGGCTCGGTCTGCCGTGCCAGGCGCTGTCTTAAGTGCTGACACAGTCTCCGCTTTCGGAGCTGTATGCTGTGGTGAAGACTTAGATGTTATCACAGAAGTTATCTGTAAACAGCGTCAGGTAGCAGTGAAACCCATAACCGGAGGAGCTATTTAGGTAGTCAGCGGCAGCCTTTCTGAGACAATAGCAAACTGAGGCCATGGCCACAGTTCCAGGTTTGGGAGCAGGGACAGCGGCTGGGGGTGAGGACGTTGCAGGCACAGGAGCAGAGGCCCGAAGGCAGAGGTGAGCTTATGTTTTCATGAGCACAGAAGAGCCAGGTGTGGCTAGAGGTTATAAAGGAAAGTGGAACAAAATGACATTAAGAGACAGGCAGAAAGGAAGATCATTCACGGCCTTTTAAAATGTTCTATTCTTTTTGGTATCTATCTACAATTACCTTAAGAACCTTATGTTTATTTGGCTCCCCTCTTCACCAAGTACCCCCCCACAGACCCCATCAGAGTCACTGTCCATCAGCGTAGTAGCATGCTGTAGAATCACTACTTGTCTTCTCTGTGTAGCCTAGCCCTCCCCGTGCCCCACCACATTATACATGCTAATCATAACGCCCCCTTTCTTTTTCCCTGCCCTTATCCCTCCCTTCCCACCCATCCTCCTCAGTCCCTCTCTCTTTGGTAACTGTTAGTCCATTCTTGGGTTCTGTGATTGTGCTGCTGTTTTGTTCCTTCAGTTTTTCCTTTGCTCTTATACTCCAGAGATGAGTGAAATCATTTGGTACTTGTCTTTCTCCGCCTCGCTTATTTCACTGAGCATAATACCCTCTAGCTCCAAGCATGTGCTTGCAGACGGTAGGATTTGTTTTCTTCTTATGGATGAATTATATTCCATTGTGCATACATTCATCTGCTGATGGACACGTAGGTTGTTTCCATTTCTTGGCTGTTGTAAATAGTGCTGCGATAATCATAGGGGTACATCTGTCTTTTTTCAAAACGGGCTGCTGTATTCGTAGGGTAAATTCCTAGGAGCGGTATTGCTGGGTGAAATGGTATTTCTACTTTGAGCTCTTCGAGGAACCTCCATATTGCTTTGCACGGAGGTTGAACGAATTTACATTGCCACCAACAGTGTAGGAGGGTTCCCCTCTCTCCACATGCTTGCCAACGTTTGTTGTGGTTTTTCTTTTGGATGGTGGCGATCCTTACTGGTGTGAGGTGATATCTGATTGTGCTTTTAATTAGCATTTCTCTGATGACAGGCCATGTGGTGCATCTTTTCATGTGTCTATTGGGCACCTGAATTTCTTCTTTGGACAACTGCCTGTTCAGCTCCCCTGCCCACATTTTTATTGGAATACTTGCTTTTTGTTTGTTGAGGTGTGTTAGCTCTTTCTATATTTTGGATGTCAACCCTTCATCGGATCTGTCATTTATGAATATATTCTCCCATACTGGAGGATGCCCTTTTGTTCTGTTGATGGTGCCCTTTACTGAACGGAAGCTTTCAAGCTTGATATAGTCCCATTTGTTCATTTTTGCTTTTCTTTCCCTGGAGAGATATGTTCACGAAGAAGTCGCTCATGTTTATGTCCAAGATATTTTCGCCTGTCCTTCTCTAAGAGTTTTATGTTTTCATGGCTTCCATTCAGGGGTTCGATCAATTTTGAATTTACTTTTGTGTATGGGGTTAGACAATGATCCATGTTTCCTCCTTTTCTTCAGCCATCACCTCCGGCTCTGGAGCAGTGACCCAGACCACCAGCTGTGGGGCCAGTACATCAGGGTTTGGCAGCACCATCTCTGCGCCCTTCACATCCAGGGTGTCAGCAGGCCCCACTGGCAGTGCGGGCTTTGGGACAAGCGTGGCTGCCCCCCACAGCAGCTCCACCACTGGGGCATTTGGCTCTGCGTCAGGACGGAGTGGGAGAACTGGTCTCAAGAACCCTTTCTGGGGATCCTTGAATCCAGACTCCCTGGGTGCAGCTGGCCAGAGCACACCAACTGCTTTCCATGTGGCCAGCACGCAGCAGAACACGCCCGGGTTTTCAGGTGAGATTTGGAATGGGCTCGGTCTGCCGTGCCAGGCGCTGTCTTAAGTGCTGACACAGTCTCCGCTTTCGGAGCTGTATGCTGTGGTGAAGACTTAGATGTTATCACAGAAGTTATCTGTAAACAGCGTCAGGTAGCAGTGAAACCCATAACCGGAGGAGCTATTTAGGTAGTCAGCGGCAGCCTTTCTGAGACAATAGCAAACTGAGGCCATGGCCACAGTTCCAGGTTTGGGAGCAGGGACAGCGGCTGGGGGTGAGGACGTTGCAGGCACAGGAGCAGAGGCCCGAAGGCAGAGGTGAGCTTATGTTTTCATGAGCACAGAAGAGCCAGGTGTGGCTAGAGGTTATAAAGGAAAGTGGAACAAAATGACATTAAGAGACAGGCAGAAAGGAAGATCATTCACGGCCTTTTAAAATGTTCTATTCTTTTTGGTATCTATCTACAATTACCTTAAGAACCTTATGTTTATTTGGCTCCCCTCTTCACCAAGTACCCCCCCACAGACCCCATCAGAGTCACTGTCCATCAGCGTAGTAGCATGCTGTAGAATCACTACTTGTCTTCTCTGTGTAGCCTAGCCCTCCCCGTGCCCCACCACATTATACATGCTAATCATAACGCCCCCTTTCTTTTTCCCTGCCCTTATCCCTCCCTTCCCACCCATCCTCCTCAGTCCCTCTCTCTTTGGTAACTGTTAGTCCATTCTTGGGTTCTGTGATTGTGCTGCTGTTTTGTTCCTTCAGTTTTTCCTTTGCTCTTATACTCCAGAGATGAGTGAAATCATTTGGTACTTGTCTTTCTCCGCCTCGCTTATTTCACTGAGCATAATACCCTCTAGCTCCAAGCATGTGCTTGCAGACGGTAGGATTTGTTTTCTTCTTATGGCTGAATTATATTCCATTGTGCATACATTCATCTGCTGATGGACACGTAGGTTGTTTCCATTTCTTGGCTGTTGTAAATAGTGCTGCGATAATCATAGGGGTACATCTGTCTTTTTTCAAAACGGGCTGCTGTATTCGTAGGGTAAATTCCTAGGAGCGGTATTGCTGGGTGAAATGGTATTTCTACTTTGAGCTCTTCGAGGAACCTCCATATTGCTTTGCACGGAGGTTGAACGAATTTACATTGCCACCAACAGTGTAGGAGGGTTCCCCTCTCTCCACATGCTTGCCAACGTTTGTTGTGGTTTTTCTTTTGGATGGTGGCGATCCTTACTGGTGTGAGGTGATATCTGATTGTGCTTTTAATTAGCATTTCTCTGATGACAGGCCATGTGGTGCATCTTTTCATGTGTCTATTGGGCACCTGAATTTCTTCTTTGGACAACTGCCTGTTCAGCTCCCCTGCCCACATTTTTATTGGAATACTTGCTTTTTGTTTGTTGAGGTGTGTTAGCTCTTTCTATATTTTGGATGTCAACCCTTCATCGGATCTGTCATTTATGAATATATTCTCCCATACTGGAGGATGCCCTTTTGTTCTGTTGATGGTGCCCTTTACTGAACGGAAGCTTTCAAGCTTGATATAGTCCCATTTGTTCATTTTTGCTTTTCTTTCCCTGGAGAGATATGTTCACGAAGAAGTCGCTCATGTTTATGTCCAAGATATTTTCGCCTGTCCTTCTCTAAGAGTTTTATGTTTTCATGGCTTCCATTCAGGGGTTCGATCAATTTTGAATTTACTTTTGTGTATGGGGTTAGACAATGATCCATGTTTCCTCCTTTTCTGCAGCCATCACCTCCGGCTCTGGAGCAGTGACCCAGACCACCAGCTGTGGGGCCAGTACATCAGGGTTTGGCAGCACCATCTCTGCGCCCTTCACATCCAGGGTGTCAGCAGGCCCCACTGGCAGTGGGGGCTTTGGGACAAGCGTGGCTTCCCCCCACAGCAGCTCCACCACTGGGGCATTTGGCTCTGCGTCAGGACGGAGTGGGAGAACTGGTCTCAAGAACCCTTTCTGGGGATCCTTGAATCCAGACTCCCTGGGTGCAGCTGGCCAGAGCACACCATCTGCTTTCCATGTGGCCAGCGTGCAGCAGAACACGCCCGGGTTTTCAGGTGAGATTTGGAATGGGCTCGGTCTGCCGTGCCAGGCGCTGTCTTAAGTGCTGACACAGTCTCCGCTTTCGGAGCTGTATGCTGTGGTGAAGACTTAGATGTTATCACAGAAGTTATCTGTAAACAGCGTCAGGTAGCAGTGAAACCCATAACCGGAGGAGCTATTTAGGTAGTCAGCGGCAGCCTTTCTGAGACAATAGCAAACTGAGGCCATGGCCACAGTTCCAGGTTTGGGAGCAGGGACAGCGGCTGGGGGTGAGGACGTTGCAGGCACAGGAGCAGAGGCCCGAAGGCAGAGGTGAGCTTATGTTTTCATGAGCACAGAAGAGCCAGGTGTGGCTAGAGGTTATAAAGGAAAGTGGAACAAAATGACATTAAGAGACAGGCAGAAAGGAAGATCATTCACGGCCTTTTAAAATGTTCTATTCTTTTTGGTATCTATCTACAATTACCTTAAGAACCTTATGTTTATTTGGCTCCCCTCTTCACCAAGTACCCCCCCACAGACCCCATCAGAGTCACTGTCCATCAGCGTAGTAGCATGCTGTAGAATCACTACTTGTCTTCTCTGTGTAGCCTAGCCCTCCCCGTGCCCCACCACATTATACATGCTAATCATAACGCCCCCTTTCTTTTTCCCTGCCCTTATCCCTCCCTTCCCACCCATCCTCCTCAGTCCCTCTCTCTTTGGTAACTGTTAGTCCATTCTTGGGTTCTGTGATTGTGCTGCTGTTTTGTTCCTTCAGTTTTTCCTTTGCTCTTATACTCCAGAGATGAGTGAAATCATTTGGTACTTGTCTTTCTCCGCCTCGCTTATTTCACTGAGCATAATACCCTCTAGCTCCAAGCATGTGCTTGCAGACGGTAGGATTTGTTTTCTTCTTATGGCTGAATTATATTCCATTGTGCATACATTCATCTGCTGATGGACACGTAGGTTGTTTCCATTTCTTGGCTGTTGTAAATAGTGCTGCGATAATCATAGGGGTACATCTGTCTTTTTTCAAAACGGGCTGCTGTATTCGTAGGGTAAATTCCTATGAGCGGTATTGCTGGGTGAAATGGTATTTCTACTTTGAGCTCTTCGAGGAACCTCCATATTGCTTTGCACGGAGGTTGAACGAATTTACATTGCCACCAACAGTGTAGGAGGGTTCCCCTCTCTCCACATGCTTGCCAACGTTTGTTGTGGTTTTTCTTTTGGATGGTGGCGATCCTTACTGGTGTGAGGTGATATCTGATTGTGCTTTTAATTAGCATTTCTCTGATGACAGGCCATGTGGTGCATCTTTTCATGTGTCTATTGGGCACCTGAATTTCTTCTTTGGACAACTGCCTGTTCAGCTCCCCTGCCCACATTTTTATTGGAATACTTGCTTTTTGTTTGTTGAGGTGTGTTAGCTCTTTCTATATTTTGGATGTCAACCCTTCATCGGATCTGTCATTTATGAATATATTCTCCCATACTGGAGGATGCCCTTTTGTTCTGTTGATGGTGCCCTTTACTGAACGGAAGCTTTCAAGCTTGATATAGTCCCATTTGTTCATTTTTGCTTTTCTTTCCCTGGAGAGATATGTTCACGAAGAAGTCGCTCATGTTTATGTCCAAGATATTTTCGCCTGTCCTTCTCTAAGAGTTTTATGTTTTCATGGCTTCCATTCAGGGGTTCGATCAATTTTGAATTTACTTTTGTGTATGGGGTTAGACAATGATCCATGTTTCCTCCTTTTCTGCAGCCATCACCTCCGGCTCTGGAGCAGTGACCCAGACCACCAGCTGTGGGGCCAGTACATCAGGGTTTGGCAGCACCATCTCTGCGCCCTTCACATCCAGGGTGTCAGCAGGCCCCACTGGCAGTGGGGGCTTTGGGACAAGCGTGGCTGCCCCCCACAGCAGCTCCACCACTGGGGCATTTGGCTCTGCGTCAGGACGGAGTGGGAGAACTGGTCTCAAGAACCCTTTCTGGGGATCCTTGAATCCAGACTCCCTGGGTGCAGCTGGCCAGAGCACACCATCTGCTTTCCATGTGGCCAGCGTGCAGCAGAACACGCCCGGGTTTTCAGGTGAGATTTGGAATGGGCTCGGTCTGCCGTGCCAGGCGCTGTCTTAAGTGCTGACACAGTCTCCGCTTTCGGAGCTGTATGCTGTGGTGAAGACTTAGATGTTATCACAGAAGTTATCTGTAAACAGCGTCAGGTAGCAGTGAAACCCATAACCGGAGGAGCTATTTAGGTAGTCAGCGGCAGCCTTTCTGAGACAATAGCAAACTGAGGCCATGGCCACAGTTCCAGGTTTGGGAGCAGGGACAGCGGCTGGGGGTGAGGACGTTGCAGGCACAGGAGCAGAGGCCCGAAGGCAGAGGTGAGCTTATGTTTTCATGAGCACAGAAGAGCCAGGTGTGGCTAGAGGTTATAAAGGAAAGTGGAACAAAATGACATTAAGAGACAGGCAGAAAGGAAGATCATTCACGGCCTTTTAAAATGTTCTATTCTTTTTGGTATCTATCTACAATTACCTTAAGAACCTTATGTTTATTTGGCTCCCCTCTTCACCAAGTACCCCCCCACAGACCCCATCAGAGTCACTGTCCATCAGCGTAGTAGCATGCTGTAGAATCACTACTTGTCTTCTCTGTGTAGCCTAGCCCTCCCCGTGCCCCACCACATTATACATGCTAATCATAACGCCCCCTTTCTTTTTCCCTGCCCTTATCCCTCCCTTCCCACCCATCCTCCTCAGTCCCTCTCTCTTTGGTAACTGTTAGTCCATTCTTGGGTTCTGTGATTGTGCTGCTGTTTTGTTCCTTCAGTTTTTCCTTTGCTCTTATACTCCAGAGATGAGTGAAATCATTTGGTACTTGTCTTTCTCCGCCTCGCTTATTTCACTGAGCATAATACCCTCTAGCTCCAAGCATGTGCTTGCAGACGGTAGGATTTGTTTTCTTCTTATGGCTGAATTATATTCCATTGTGCATACATTCATCTACTGATGGACACGTAGGTTGTTTCCATTTCTTGGCTGTTGTAAATAGTGCTGCGATAATCATAGGGGTACATCTGTCTTTTTTCAAAACGGGCTGCTGTATTCGTAGGGTAAATTCCTAGGAGCGGTATTGCTGGGTGAAATGGTATTTCTACTTTGAGCTCTTCGAGGAACCTCCATATTGCTTTGCACGGAGGTTGAACGAATTTACATTGCCACCAACAGTGTAGGAGGGTTCCCCTCTCTCCACATGCTTGCCAACGTTTGTTGTGGTTTTTCTTTTGGATGGTGGCGATCCTTACTGGTGTGAGGTGATATCTGATTGTGCTTTTAATTAGCATTTCTCTGATGACAGGCCATGTGGTGCATCTTTTCATGTGTCTATTGGGCACCTGAATTTCTTCTTTGGACAACTGCCTGTTCAGCTCCCCTGCCCACATTTTTATTGGAATACTTGCTTTTTGTTTGTTGAGGTGTGTTAGCTCTTTCTATATTTTGGATGTCAACCCTTCATCGGATCTGTCATTTATGAATATATTCTCCCATACTGGAGGATGCCCTTTTGTTCTGTTGATGGTGCCCTTTACTGAACGGAAGCTTTTAAGCTTGATATAGTCCCATTTGTTCATTTTTGCTTTTCTTTCCCTGGAGAGATATGTTCACGAAGAAGTCGCTCATGTTTATGTCCAAGATATTTTCGCCTGTCCTTCTCTAAGAGTTTTATGTTTTCATGGCTTCCATTCAGGGGTTCGATCAATTTTGAATTTACTTTTGTGTATGGGGTTAGACAATGATCCATGTTTCCTCCTTTTCTGCAGCCATCACCTCCGGCTCTGGAGCAGTGACCCAGACCACCAGCTGTGGGGCCAGTACATCAGGGTTTGGCAGCACCATCTCTGCGCCCTTCACATCCAGGGTGTCAGCAGGCCCCACTGGCAGTGGGGGCTTTGGGACAAGCGTGGCTTCCCCCCACAGCAGCTCCACCACTGGGGCATTTGGCTCTGCGTCAGGACGGAGTGGGAGAACTGGTCTCAAGAACCCTTTCTGGGGATCCTTGAATCCAGACTCCCTGGGTGCAGCTGGCCAGAGCACACCATCTGCTTTCCATGTGGCCAGCGTGCAGCAGAACACGCCCGGGTTTTCAGGTGAGATTTGGAATGGGCTCGGTCTGCCGTGCCAGGCGCTGTCTTAAGTGCTGACACAGTCTCCGCTTTCGGAGCTGTATGCTGTGGTGAAGACTTAGATGTTATCACAGAAGTTATCTGTAAACAGCGTCAGGTAGCAGTGAAACCCATAACCGGAGGAGCTATTTAGGTAGTCAGCGGCAGCCTTTCTGAGACAATAGCAAACTGAGGCCATGGCCACAGTTCCAGGTTTGGGAGCAGGGACAGCGGCTGGGGGTGAGGACGTTGCAGGCACAGGAGCAGAGGCCCGAAGGCAGAGGTGAGCTTATGTTTTCATGAGCACAGAAGAGCCAGGTGTGGCTAGAGGTTATAAAGGAAAGTGGAACAAAATGACATTAAGAGACAGGCAGAAAGGAAGATCATTCACGGCCTTTTAAAATGTTCTATTCTTTTTGGTATCTATCTACAATTACCTTAAGAACCTTATGTTTATTTGGCTCCCCTCTTCACCAAGTACCCCCCCACAGACCCCATCAGAGTCACTGTCCATCAGCGTAGTAGCATGCTGTAGAATCACTACTTGTCTTCTCTGTGTAGCCTAGCCCTCCCCGTGCCCCACCACATTATACATGCTAATCATAACGCCCCCTTTCTTTTTCCCTGCCCTTATCCCTCCCTTCCCACCCATCCTCCTCAGTCCCTCTCTCTTTGGTAACTGTTAGTCCATTCTTGGGTTCTGTGATTGTGCTGCTGTTTTGTTCCTTCAGTTTTTCCTTTGCTCTTATACTCCAGAGATGAGTGAAATCATTTGGTACTTGTCTTTCTCCGCCTCGCTTATTTCACTGAGCATAATACCCTCTAGCTCCAAGCATGTGCTTGCAGACGGTAGGATTTGTTTTCTTCTTATGGCTGAATTATATTCCATTGTGCATACATTCATCTACTGATGGACACGTAGGTTGTTTCCATTTCTTGGCTGTTGTAAATAGTGCTGCGATAATCATAGGGGTACATCTGTCTTTTTTCAAAACGGGCTGCTGTATTCGTAGGGTAAATTCCTAGGAGCGGTATTGCTGGGTGAAATGGTATTTCTACTTTGAGCTCTTCGAGGAACCTCCATATTGCTTTGCACGGAGGTTGAACGAATTTACATTGCCACCAACAGTGTAGGAGGGTTCCCCTCTCTCCACATGCTTGCCAACGTTTGTTGTGGTTTTTCTTTTGGATGGTGGCGATCCTTACTGGTGTGAGGTGATATCTGATTGTGCTTTTAATTAGCATTTCTCTGATGACAGGCCATGTGGTGCATCTTTTCATGTGTCTATTGGGCACCTGAATTTCTTCTTTGGACAACTGCCTGTTCAGCTCCCCTGCCCACATTTTTATTGGAATACTTGCTTTTTGTTTGTTGAGGTGTGTTAGCTCTTTCTATATTTTGGATGTCAACCCTTCATCGGATCTGTCATTTATGAATATATTCTCCCATACTGGAGGATGCCCTTTTGTTCTGTTGATGGTGCCCTTTACTGAACGGAAGCTTTTAAGCTTGATATAGTCCCATTTGTTCATTTTTGCTTTTCTTTCCCTGGAGAGATATGTTCACGAAGAAGTCGCTCATGTTTATGTCCAAGATATTTTCGCCTGTCCTTCTCTAAGAGTTTTATGTTTTCATGGCTTCCATTCAGGGGTTCGATCAATTTTGAATTTACTTTTGTGTATGGGGTTAGACAATGATCCATGTTTCCTCCTTTTCTTCAGCCATCACCTCCGGCTCTGGAGCAGTGACCCAGACCACCAGCTGTGGGGCCAGTACATCAGGGTTTGGCAGCACCATCTCTGCGCCCTTCACATCCAGGGTGTCAGCAGGCCCCACTGGCAGTGCGGGCTTTGGGACAAGCGTGGCTGCCCCCCACAGCAGCTCCACCACTGGGGCATTTGGCTCTGCGTCAGGACGGAGTGGGAGAACTGGTCTCAAGAACCCTTTCTGGGGATCCTTGAATCCAGACTCCCTGGGTGCAGCTGGCCAGAGCACACCAACTGCTTTCCATGTGGCCAGCACGCAGCAGAACACGCCCGGGTTTTCAGGTGAGATTTGGAATGGGCTCGGTCTGCCGTGCCAGGCGCTGTCTTAAGTGCTGACACAGTCTCCGCTTTCGGAGCTGTATGCTGTGGTGAAGACTTAGATGTTATCACAGAAGTTATCTGTAAACAGCGTCAGGTAGCAGTGAAACCCATAACCGGAGGAGCTATTTAGCTATCAGCGGCAGCCTTTCTGAGACAATAGCAAACTGAGGCCATGGCCACAGTTCCAGGTTTGGGAGCAGGGACAGCGGCTGGGGGTGAGGACGTTGCAGGCACAGGAGCAGAGGCCCGAAGGCAGAGGTGAGCTTATGTTTTCATGAGCACAGAAGAGCCAGGTGTGGCTAGAGGTTATAAAGGAAAGTGGAACAAAATGACATTAAGAGACAGGCAGAAAGGAAGATCATTCACGGCCTTTTAAAATGTTCTATTCTTTTTGGTATCTATCTACAATTACCTTAAGAACCTTATGTTTATTTGGCTCCCCTCTTCACCAAGTACCCCCCCACAGACCCCATCAGAGTCACTGTCCATCAGCGTAGTAGCATGCTGTAGAATCACTACTACAGAACGAATTTACATTGCCACCAACAGTGTAGGAGGGTTCCCCTCTCTCCACATGCTTGCCAACGTTTGTTGTGGTTTTTCTTTTGGATGGTGGCGATCCTTACTGGTGTGAGGTGATATCTGATTGTGCTTTTAATTAGCATTTCTCTGATGACAGGCCATGTGGTGCATCTTTTCATGTGTCTATTGGGCACCTGAATTTCTTCTTTGGACAACTGCCTGTTCAGCTCCCCTGCCCACATTTTTATTGGAATACTTGCTTTTTGTTTGTTGAGGTGTGTTAGCTCTTTCTATATTTTGGATGTCAACCCTTCATCGGATCTGTCATTTATGAATATATTCTCCCATACTGGAGGATGCCCTTTTGTTCTGTTGATGGTGCCCTTTACTGAACGGAAGCTTTCAAGCTTGATATAGTCCCATTTGTTCATTTTTGCTTTTCTTTCCCTGGAGAGATATGTTCACGAAGAAGTCGCTCATGTTTATGTCCAAGATATTTTCGCCTGTCCTTCTCTAAGAGTTTTATGTTTTCATGGCTTCCATTCAGGGGTTCGATCAATTTTGAATTTACTTTTGTGTATGGGGTTAGACAATGATCCATGTTTCCTCCTTTTCTGCAGCCATCACCTCCGGCTCTGGAGCAGTGACCCAGACCACCAGCTGTGGGGCCAGTACATCAGGGTTTGGCAGCACCATCTCTGCGCCCTTCACATCCAGGGTGTCAGCAGGCCCCACTGGCAGTGGGGGCTTTGGGACAAGCGTGGCTGCCCCCCACAGCAGCTCCACCACTGGGGCATTTGGCTCTGCGTCAGGACGGAGTGGGAGAACTGGTCTCAAGAACCCTTTCTGGGGATCCTTGAATCCAGACTCCCTGGGTGCAGCTGGCCAGAGCACACCATCTGCTTTCCATGTGGCCAGCACGCAGCAGAACACGCCCGGGTTTTCAGGTGAGATTTGGAATGGGCTCGGTCTGCCGTGCCAGGCGCTGTCTTAAGTGCTGACACAGTCTCCGCTTTCGGAGCTGTATGCTGTGGTGAAGACTTAGATGTTATCACAGAAGTTATCTGTAAACAGCGTCAGGTAGCAGTGAAACCCATAACCGGAGGAGCTATTTAGGTAGTCAGCGGCAGCCTTTCTGAGACAATAGCAAACTGAGGCCATGGCCACAGTTCCAGGTTTGGGAGCAGGGACAGCGGCTGGGGGTGAGGACGTTGCAGGCACAGGAGCAGAGGCCCGAAGGCAGAGGTGAGCTTATGTTTTCATGAGCACAGAAGAGCCAGGTGTGGCTAGAGGTTATAAAGGAAAGTGGAACAAAATGACATTAAGAGACAGGCAGAAAGGAAGATCATTCACGGCCTTTTAAAATGTTCTATTCTTTTTGGTATCTATCTACAATTACCTTAAGAACCTTATGTTTATTTGGCTCCCCTCTTCACCAAGTACCCCCCCACAGACCCCATCAGAGTCACTGTCCATCAGCGTAGTAGCATGCTGTAGAATCACTACTTGTCTTCTCTGTGTAGCCTAGCCCTCCCCGTGCCCCACCACATTATTCATGCTAATCATAACGCCCCCTTTCTTTTTCCCTGCCCTTATCCCTCCCTTCCCACCCATCCTCCTCAGTCCCTCTCTCTTTGGTAACTGTTAGTCCATTCTTGGGTTCTGTGATTGTGCTGCTGTTTTGTTCCTTCAGTTTTTCCTTTGCTCTTATACTCCAGAGATGAGTGAAATCATTTGGTACTTGTCTTTCTCCGCCTCGCTTATTTCACTGAGCATAATACCCTCTAGCTCCAAGCATGTGCTTGCAGACGGTAGGATTTGTTTTCTTCTTATGGCTGAATTATATTCCATTGTGCATACATTCATCTGCTGATGGACACGTAGGTTGTTTCCATTTCTTGGCTGTTGTAAATAGTGCTGCGATAATCATAGGGGTACATCTGTCTTTTTTCAAAACGGGCTGCTGTATTCGTAGGGTAAATTCCTAGGAGCGGTATTGCTGGGTGAAATGGTATTTCTACTTTGAGCTCTTCGAGGAACCTCCATATTGCTTTGCACGGAGGTTGAACGAATTTACATTGCCACCAACAGTGTAGGAGGGTTCCCCTCTCTCCACATGCTTGCCAACGTTTGTTGTGGTTTTTCTTTTGGATGGTGGCGATCCTTACTGGTGTGAGGTGATATCTGATTGTGCTTTTAATTAGCATTTCTCTGATGACAGGCCATGTGGTGCATCTTTTCATGTGTCTATTGGGCACCTGAATTTCTTCTTTGGACAACTGCCTGTTCAGCTCCCCTGCCCACATTTTTATTGGAATACTTGCTTTTTGTTTGTTGAGGTGTGTTAGCTCTTTCTATATTTTGGATGTCAACCCTTCATCGGATCTGTCATTTATGAATATATTCTCCCATACTGGAGGATGCCCTTTTGTTCTGTTGATGGTGCCCTTTACTGAACGGAAGCTTTCAAGCTTGATATAGTCCCATTTGTTCATTTTTGCTTTTCTTTCCCTGGAGAGATATGTTCACGAAGAAGTCGCTCATGTTTATGTCCAAGATATTTTCGCCTGTCCTTCTCTAAGAGTTTTATGTTTTCATGGCTTCCATTCAGGGGTTCGATCAATTTTGAATTTACTTTTGTGTATGGGGTTAGACAATGATCCATGTTTCCTCCTTTTCTGCAGCCATCACCTCCGGCTCTGGAGCAGTGACCCAGACCACCAGCTGTGGGGCCAGTACATCAGGGTTTGGCAGCACCATCTCTGCGCCCTTCACATCCAGGGTGTCAGCAGGCCCCACTGGCAGTGGGGGCTTTGGGACAAGCGTGGCTGCCCCCCACAGCAGCTCCACCACTGGGGCATTTGGCTCTGCGTCAGGACGGAGTGGGAGAACTGGTCTCAAGAACCCTTTCTGGGGATCCTTGAATCCAGACTCCCTGGGTGCAGCTGGCCAGAGCACACCATCTGCTTTCCATGTGGCCAGCACGCAGCAGAACACGCCCGGGTTTTCAGGTGAGATTTGGAATGGGCTCGGTCTGCCGTGCCAGGCGCTGTCTTAAGTGCTGACACAGTCTCCGCTTTCGGAGCTGTATGCTGTGGTGAAGACTTAGATGTTATCACAGAAGTTATCTGTAAACAGCGTCAGGTAGCAGTGAAACCCATAACCGGAGGAGCTATTTAGGTAGTCAGCGGCAGCCTTTCTGAGACAATAGCAAACTGAGGCCATGGCCACAGTTCCAGGTTTGGGAGCAGGGACAGCGGCTGGGGGTGAGGACGTTGCAGGCACAGGAGCAGAGGCCCGAAGGCAGAGGTGAGCTTATGTTTTCATGAGCACAGAAGAGCCAGGTGTGGCTAGAGGTTATAAAGGAAAGTGGAACAAAATGACATTAAGAGACAGGCAGAAAGGAAGATCATTCACGGCCTTTTAAAATGTTCTATTCTTTTTGGTATCTATCTACAATTACCTTAAGAACCTTATGTTTATTTGGCTCCCCTCTTCACCAAGTACCCCCCCACAGACCCCATCAGAGTCACTGTCCATCAGCGTAGTAGCATGCTGTAGAATCACTACTTGTCTTCTCTGTGTAGCCTAGCCCTCCCCGTGCCCCACCACATTATACATGCTAATCATAACGCCCCCTTTCTTTTTCCCTGCCCTTATCCCTCCCTTCCCACCCATCCTCCTCAGTCCCTCTCTCTTTGGTAACTGTTAGTCCATTCTTGGGTTCTGTGATTGTGCTGCTGTTTTGTTCCTTCAGTTTTTCCTTTGCTCTTATACTCCAGAGATGAGTGAAATCATTTGGTACTTGTCTTTCTCCGCCTCGCTTATTTCACTGAGCATAATACCCTCTAGCTCCAAGCATGTGCTTGCAGACGGTAGGATTTGTTTTCTTCTTATGGCTGAATTATATTCCATTGTGCATACATTCATCTACTGATGGACACGTAGGTTGTTTCCATTTCTTGGCTGTTGTAAATAGTGCTGCGATAATCATAGGGGTACATCTGTCTTTTTTCAAAACGGGCTGCTGTATTCGTAGGGTAAATTCCTAGGAGCGGTATTGCTGGGTGAAATGGTATTTCTACTTTGAGCTCTTCGAGGAACCTCCATATTGCTTTGCACGGAGGTTGAACGAATTTACATTGCCACCAACAGTGTAGGAGGGTTCCCCTCTCTCCACATGCTTGCCAACGTTTGTTGTGGTTTTTCTTTTGGATGGTGGCGATCCTTACTGGTGTGAGGTGATATCTGATTGTGCTTTTAATTAGCATTTCTCTGATGACAGGCCATGTGGTGCATCTTTTCATGTGTCTATTGGGCACCTGAATTTCTTCTTTGGACAACTGCCTGTTCAGCTCCCCTGCCCACATTTTTATTGGAATACTTGCTTTTTGTTTGTTGAGGTGTGTTAGCTCTTTCTATATTTTGGATGTCAACCCTTCATCGGATCTGTCATTTATGAATATATTCTCCCATACTGGAGGATGCCCTTTTGTTCTGTTGATGGTGCCCTTTACTGAACGGAAGCTTTTAAGCTTGATATAGTCCCATTTGTTCATTTTTGCTTTTCTTTCCCTGGAGAGATATGTTCACGAAGAAGTCGCTCATGTTTATGTCCAAGATATTTTCGCCTGTCCTTCTCTAAGAGTTTTATGTTTTCATGGCTTCCATTCAGGGGTTCGATCAATTTTGAATTTACTTTTGTGTATGGGGTTAGACAATGATCCATGTTTCCTCCTTTTCTGCAGCCATCACCTCCGGCTCTGGAGCAGTGACCCAGACCACCAGCTGTGGGGCCAGTACATCAGGGTTTGGCAGCACCATCTCTGCGCCCTTCACATCCAGGGTGTCAGCAGGCCCCACTGGCAGTGGGGGCTTTGGGACAAGCGTGGCTGCCCCCCACAGCAGCTCCACCACTGGGGCATTTGGCTCTGCGTCAGGACGGAGTGGGAGAACTGGTCTCAAGAACCCTTTCTGGGGATCCTTGAATCCAGACTCCCTGGGTGCAGCTGGCCAGAGCACACCATCTGCTTTCCATGTGGCCAGCGTGCAGCAGAACACGCCCGGGTTTTCAGGTGAGATTTGGAATGGGCTCGGTCTGCCGTGCCAGGCGCTGTCTTAAGTGCTGACACAGTCTCCGCTTTCGGAGCTGTATGCTGTGGTGAAGACTTAGATGTTATCACAGAAGTTATCTGTAAACAGCGTCAGGTAGCAGTGAAACCCATAACCGGAGGAGCTATTTAGGTAGTCAGCGGCAGCCTTTCTGAGACAATAGCAAACTGAGGCCATGGCCACAGTTCCAGGTTTGGGAGCAGGGACAGCGGCTGGGGGTGAGGACGTTGCAGGCACAGGAGCAGAGGCCCGAAGGCAGAGGTGAGCTTATGTTTTCATGAGCACAGAAGAGCCATGTGTGGCTAGAGGTTATAAAGGAAAGTGGAACAAAATGACATTAAGAGACAGGCAGAAAGGAAGATCATTCACGGTCTTTTAAAATGTTCTATTCTTTTTGGTATCTATCTACAATTACCTTAAGAACCTTATGTTTATTTGGCTCCCCTCTTCACCAAGTACCCCCCCACAGACCCCATCAGAGTCACTGTCCATCAGCGTAGTAGCATGCTGTAGAATCACTACTTGTCTTCTCTGTGTAGCCTAGCCCTCCCCGTGCCCCACCACATTATACATGCTAATCATAACGCCCCCTTTCTTTTTCCCTGCCCTTATCCCTCCCTTCCCACCCATCCTCCTCAGTCCCTCTCTCTTTGGTAACTGTTAGTCCATTCTTGGGTTCTGTGATTGTGCTGCTGTTTTGTTCCTTCAGTTTTTCCTTTGCTCTTATACTCCAGAGATGAGTGAAATCATTTGGTACTTGTCTTTCTCCGCCTCGCTTATTTCACTGAGCATAATACCCTCTAGCTCCAAGCATGTGCTTGCAGACGGTAGGATTTGTTTTCTTCTTATGGCTGAATTATATTCCATTGTGCATACATTCATCTACTGATGGACACGTAGGTTGTTTCCATTTCTTGGCTGTTGTAAATAGTGCTGCGATAATCATAGGGGTACATCTGTCTTTTTTCAAAACGGGCTGCTGTATTCGTAGGGTAAATTCCTAGGAGCGGTATTGCTGGGTGAAATGGTATTTCTACTTTGAGCTCTTCGAGGAACCTCCATATTGCTTTGCACGGAGGTTGAACGAATTTACATTGCCACCAACAGTGTAGGAGGGTTCCCCTCTCTCCACATGCTTGCCAACGTTTGTTGTGGTTTTTCTTTTGGATGGTGGCGATCCTTACTGGTGTGAGGTGATATCTGATTGTGCTTTTAATTAGCATTTCTCTGATGACAGGCCATGTGGTGCATCTTTTCATGTGTCTATTGGGCACCTGAATTTCTTCTTTGGACAACTGCCTGTTCAGCTCCCCTGCCCACATTTTTATTGGAATACTTGCTTTTTGTTTGTTGAGGTGTGTTAGCTCTTTCTATATTTTGGATGTCAACCCTTCATCGGATCTGTCATTTATGAATATATTCTCCCATACTGGAGGATGCCCTTTTGTTCTGTTGATGGTGCCCTTTACTGAACGGAAGCTTTTAAGCTTGATATAGTCCCATTTGTTCATTTTTGCTTTTCTTTCCCTGGAGAGATATGTTCACGAAGAAGTCGCTCATGTTTATGTCCAAGATATTTTCGCCTGTCCTTCTCTAAGAGTTTTATGTTTTCATGGCTTCCATTCAGGGGTTCGATCAATTTTGAATTTACTTTTGTGTATGGGGTTAGACAATGATCCATGTTTCCTCCTTTTCTGCAGCCATCACCTCCGGCTCTGGAGCAGTGACCCAGACCACCAGCTGTGGGGCCAGTACATCAGGGTTTGGCAGCACCATCTCTGCGCCCTTCACATCCAGGGTGTCAGCAGGCCCCACTGGCAGTGGGGGCTTTGGGACAAGCGTGGCTGCCCCCCACAGCAGCTCCACCACTGGGGCATTTGGCTCTGCGTCAGGACGGAGTGGGAGAACTGGTCTCAAGAACCCTTTCTGGGGATCCTTGAATCCAGACTCCCTGGGTGCAGCTGGCCAGAGCACACCATCTGCTTTCCATGTGGCCAGTGTGCAGCAGAACACGCCCGGGTTTTCAGGTGAGATTTGGAATGGGCTCGGTCTGCCGTGCCAGGCGCTGTCTTAAGTGCTGACACAGTCTCCGCTTTCGGAGCTGTATGCTGTGGTGAAGACTTAGATGTTATCACAGAAGTTATCTGTAAACAGCGTCAGGTAGCAGTGAAACCCATAACCGGAGGAGCTATTTAGGTAGTCAGCGGCAGCCTTTCTGAGACAATAGCAAACTGAGGCCATGGCCACAGTTCCAGGTTTGGGAGCAGGGACAGCGGCTGGGGGTGAGGACGTTGCAGGCACAGGAGCAGAGGCCCGAAGGCAGAGGTGAGCTTATGTTTTCATGAGCACAGAAGAGCCAGGTGTGGCTAGAGGTTATAAAGGAAAGTGGAACAAAATGACATTAAGAGACAGGCAGAAAGGAAGATCATTCACGGCCTTTTAAAATGTTCTATTCTTTTTGGTATCTATCTACAATTACCTTAAGAACCTTATGTTTATTTGGCTCCCCTCTTCACCAAGTACCCCCCCACAGACCCCATCAGAGTCACTGTCCATCAGCGTAGTAGCATGCTGTAGAATCACTACTTGTCTTCTCTGTGTAGCCTAGCCCTCCCCGTGCCCCACCACATTATACATGCTAATCATAACGCCCCCTTTCTTTTTCCCTGCCCTTATCCCTCCCTTCCCACCCATCCTCCTCAGTCCCTCTCTCTTTGGTAACTGTTAGTCCATTCTTGGGTTCTGTGATTGTGCTGCTGTTTTGTTCCTTCAGTTTTTCCTTTGCTCTTATACTCCAGAGATGAGTGAAATCATTTGGTACTTGTCTTTCTCCGCCTCGCTTATTTCACTGAGCATAATACCCTCTAGCTCCAAGCATGTGCTTGCAGACGGTAGGATTTGTTTTCTTCTTATGGCTGAATTATATTCCATTGTGCATACATTCATCTACTGATGGACACGTAGGTTGTTTCCATTTCTTGGCTGTTGTAAATAGTGCTGCGATAATCATAGGGGTACATCTGTCTTTTTTCAAAACGGGCTGCTGTATTCGTAGGGTAAATTCCTAGGAGCGGTATTGCTGGGTGAAATGGTATTTCTACTTTGAGCTCTTCGAGGAACCTCCATATTGCTTTGCACGGAGGTTGAACGAATTTACATTGCCACCAACAGTGTAGGAGGGTTCCCCTCTCTCCACATGCTTGCCAACGTTTGTTGTGGTTTTTCTTTTGGATGGTGGCGATCCTTACTGGTGTGAGGTGATATCTGATTGTGCTTTTAATTAGCATTTCTCTGATGACAGGCCATGTGGTGCATCTTTTCATGTGTCTATTGGGCACCTGAATTTCTTCTTTGGACAACTGCCTGTTCAGCTCCCCTGCCCACATTTTTATTGGAATACTTGCTTTTTGTTTGTTGAGGTGTGTTAGCTCTTTCTATATTTTGGATGTCAACCCTTCATCGGATCTGTCATTTATGAATATATTCTCCCATACTGGAGGATGCCCTTTTGTTCTGTTGATGGTGCCCTTTACTGAACGGAAGCTTTTAAGCTTGATATAGTCCCATTTGTTCATTTTTGCTTTTCTTTCCCTGGAGAGATATGTTCACGAAGAAGTCGCTCATGTTTATGTCCAAGATATTTTCGCCTGTCCTTCTCTAAGAGTTTTATGTTTTCATGGCTTCCATTCAGGGGTTCGATCAATTTTGAATTTACTTTTGTGTATGGGGTTAGACAATGATCCATGTTTCCTCCTTTTCTGCAGCCATCACCTCCGGCTCTGGAGCAGTGACCCAGACCACCAGCTGTGGGGCCAGTACATCAGGGTTTGGCAGCACCATCTCTGCGCCCTTCACATCCAGGGTGTCAGCAGGCCCCACTGGCAGTGGGGGCTTTGGGACAAGCGTGGCTGCCCCCCACAGCAGCTCCACCACTGGGGCATTTGGCTCTGCGTCAGGACGGAGTGGGAGAACTGGTCTCAAGAACCCTTTCTGGGGATCCTTGAATCCAGACTCCCTGGGTGCAGCTGGCCAGAGCACACCATCTGCTTTCCATGTGGCCAGCACGCAGCAGAACACGCCCGGGTTTTCAGGTGAGATTTGGAATGGGCTCGGTCTGCCGTGCCAGGCGCTGTCTTAAGTGCTGACACAGTCTCCGCTTTCGGAGCTGTATGCTGTGGTGAAGACTTAGATGTTATCACAGAAGTTATCTGTAAACAGCGTCAGGTAGCAGTGAAACCCATAACCGGAGGAGCTATTTAGGTAGTCAGCGGCAGCCTTTCTGAGACAATAGCAAACTGAGGCCATGGCCACAGTTCCAGGTTTGGGAGCAGGGACAGCGGCTGGGGGTGAGGACGTTGCAGGCACAGGAGCAGAGGCCCGAAGGCAGAGGTGAGCTTATGTTTTCATGAGCACAGAAGAGCCAGGTGTGGCTAGAGGTTATAAAGGAAAGTGGAACAAAATGACATTAAGAGACAGGCAGAAAGGAAGATCATTCACGGCCTTTTAAAATGTTCTATTCTTTTTGGTATCTATCTACAATTACCTTAAGAACCTTATGTTTATTTGGCTCCCCTCTTCACCAAGTACCCCCCCACAGACCCCATCAGAGTCACTGTCCATCAGCGTAGTAGCATGCTGTAGAATCACTACTTGTCTTCTCTGTGTAGCCTAGCCCTCCCCGTGCCCCACCACATTATACATGCTAATCATAACGCCCCCTTTCTTTTTCCCTGCCCTTATCCCTCCCTTCCCACCCATCCTCCTCAGTCCCTCTCTCTTTGGTAACTGTTAGTCCATTCTTGGGTTCTGTGATTGTGCTGCTGTTTTGTTCCTTCAGTTTTTCCTTTGCTCTTATACTCCAGAGATGAGTGAAATCATTTGGTACTTGTCTTTCTCCGCCTCGCTTATTTCACTGAGCATAATACCCTCTAGCTCCAAGCATGTGCTTGCAGACGGTAGGATTTGTTTTCTTCTTATGGCTGAATTATATTCCATTGTGCATACATTCATCTACTGATGGACACGTAGGTTGTTTCCATTTCTTGGCTGTTGTAAATAGTGCTGCGATAATCATAGGGGTACATCTGTCTTTTTTCAAAACGGGCTGCTGTATTCGTAGGGTAAATTCCTAGGAGCGGTATTGCTGGGTGAAATGGTATTTCTACTTTGAGCTCTTCGAGGAACCTCCATATTGCTTTGCACGGAGGTTGAACGAATTTACATTGCCACCAACAGTGTAGGAGGGTTCCCCTCTCTCCACATGCTTGCCAACGTTTGTTGTGGTTTTTCTTTTGGATGGTGGCGATCCTTACTGGTGTGAGGTGATATCTGATTGTGCTTTTAATTAGCATTTCTCTGATGACAGGCCATGTGGTGCATCTTTTCATGTGTCTATTGGGCACCTGAATTTCTTCTTTGGACAACTGCCTGTTCAGCTCCCCTGCCCACATTTTTATTGGAATACTTGCTTTTTGTTTGTTGAGGTGTGTTAGCTCTTTCTATATTTTGGATGTCAACCCTTCATCGGATCTGTCATTTATGAATATATTCTCCCATACTGGAGGATGCCCTTTTGTTCTGTTGATGGTGCCCTTTACTGAACGGAAGCTTTTAAGCTTGATATAGTCCCATTTGTTCATTTTTGCTTTTCTTTCCCTGGAGAGATATGTTCACGAAGAAGTCGCTCATGTTTATGTCCAAGATATTTTCGCCTGTCCTTCTCTAAGAGTTTTATGTTTTCATGGCTTCCATTCAGGGGTTCGATCAATTTTGAATTTACTTTTGTGTATGGGGTTAGACAATGATCCATGTTTCCTCCTTTTCTGCAGCCATCACCTCCGGCTCTGGAGCAGTGACCCAGACCACCAGCTGTGGGGCCAGTACATCAGGGTTTGGCAGCACCATCTCTGCGCCCTTCACATCCAGGGTGTCAGCAGGCCCCACTGGCAGTGGGGGCTTTGGGACAAGCGTGGCTGCCCCCCACAGCAGCTCCACCACTGGGGCATTTGGCTCTGCGTCAGGACGGAGTGGGAGAACTGGTCTCAAGAACCCTTTCTGGGGATCCTTGAATCCAGACTCCCTGGGTGCAGCTGGCCAGAGCACACCATCTGCTTTCCATGTGGCCAGCGTGCAGCAGAACACGCCCGGGTTTTCAGGTGAGATTTGGAATGGGCTCGGTCTGCCGTGCCAGGCGCTGTCTTAAGTGCTGACACAGTCTCCGCTTTCGGAGCTGTATGCTGTGGTGAAGACTTAGATGTTATCACAGAAGTTATCTGTAAACAGCGTCAGGTAGCAGTGAAACCCATAACCGGAGGAGCTATTTAGGTAGTCAGCGGCAGCCTTTCTGAGACAATAGCAAACTGAGGCCATGGCCACAGTTCCAGGTTTGGGAGCAGGGACAGCGGCTGGGGGTGAGGACGTTGCAGGCACAGGAGCAGAGGCCCGAAGGCAGAGGTGAGCTTATGTTTTCATGAGCACAGAAGAGCCATGTGTGGCTAGAGGTTATAAAGGAAAGTGGAACAAAATGACATTAAGAGACAGGCAGAAAGGAAGATCATTCACGGTCTTTTAAAATGTTCTATTCTTTTTGGTATCTATCTACAATTACCTTAAGAACCTTATGTTTATTTGGCTCCCCTCTTCACCAAGTACCCCCCCACAGACCCCATCAGAGTCACTGTCCATCAGCGTAGTAGCATGCTGTAGAATCACTACTTGTCTTCTCTGTGTAGCCTAGCCCTCCCCGTGCCCCACCACATTATACATGCTAATCATAACGCCCCCTTTCTTTTTCCCTGCCCTTATCCCTCCCTTCCCACCCATCCTCCTCAGTCCCTCTCTCTTTGGTAACTGTTAGTCCATTCTTGGGTTCTGTGATTGTGCTGCTGTTTTGTTCCTTCAGTTTTTCCTTTGCTCTTATACTCCAGAGATGAGTGAAATCATTTGGTACTTGTCTTTCTCCGCCTCGCTTATTTCACTGAGCATAATACCCTCTAGCTCCAAGCATGTGCTTGCAGACGGTAGGATTTGTTTTCTTCTTATGGCTGAATTATATTCCATTGTGCATACATTCATCTACTGATGGACACGTAGGTTGTTTCCATTTCTTGGCTGTTGTAAATAGTGCTGCGATAATCATAGGGGTACATCTGTCTTTTTTCAAAACGGGCTGCTGTATTCGTAGGGTAAATTCCTAGGAGCGGTATTGCTGGGTGAAATGGTATTTCTACTTTGAGCTCTTCGAGGAACCTCCATATTGCTTTGCACGGAGGTTGAACGAATTTACATTGCCACCAACAGTGTAGGAGGGTTCCCCTCTCTCCACATGCTTGCCAACGTTTGTTGTGGTTTTTCTTTTGGATGGTGGCGATCCTTACTGGTGTGAGGTGATATCTGATTGTGCTTTTAATTAGCATTTCTCTGATGACAGGCCATGTGGTGCATCTTTTCATGTGTCTATTGGGCACCTGAATTTCTTCTTTGGACAACTGCCTGTTCAGCTCCCCTGCCCACATTTTTATTGGAATACTTGCTTTTTGTTTGTTGAGGTGTGTTAGCTCTTTCTATATTTTGGATGTCAACCCTTCATCGGATCTGTCATTTATGAATATATTCTCCCATACTGGAGGATGCCCTTTTGTTCTGTTGATGGTGCCCTTTACTGAACGGAAGCTTTTAAGCTTGATATAGTCCCATTTGTTCATTTTTGCTTTTCTTTCCCTGGAGAGATATGTTCACGAAGAAGTCGCTCATGTTTATGTCCAAGATATTTTCGCCTGTCCTTCTCTAAGAGTTTTATGTTTTCATGGCTTCCATTCAGGGGTTCGATCAATTTTGAATTTACTTTTGTGTATGGGGTTAGACAATGATCCATGTTTCCTCCTTTTCTGCAGCCATCACCTCCGGCTCTGGAGCAGTGACCCAGACCACCAGCTGTGGGGCCAGTACATCAGGGTTTGGCAGCACCATCTCTGCGCCCTTCACATCCAGGGTGTCAGCAGGCCCCACTGGCAGTGGGGGCTTTGGGACAAGCGTGGCTGCCCCCCACAGCAGCTCCACCACTGGGGCATTTGGCTCTGCGTCAGGACGGAGTGGGAGAACTGGTCTCAAGAACCCTTTCTGGGGATCCTTGAATCCAGACTCCCTGGGTGCAGCTGGCCAGAGCACACCATCTGCTTTCCATGTGGCCAGTGTGCAGCAGAACACGCCCGGGTTTTCAGGTGAGATTTGGAATGGGCTCGGTCTGCCGTGCCAGGCGCTGTCTTAAGTGCTGACACAGTCTCCGCTTTCGGAGCTGTATGCTGTGGTGAAGACTTAGATGTTATCACAGAAGTTATCTGTAAACAGCGTCAGGTAGCAGTGAAACCCATAACCGGAGGAGCTATTTAGGTAGTCAGCGGCAGCCTTTCTGAGACAATAGCAAACTGAGGCCATGGCCACAGTTCCAGGTTTGGGAGCAGGGACAGCGGCTGGGGGTGAGGACGTTGCAGGCACAGGAGCAGAGGCCCGAAGGCAGAGGTGAGCTTATGTTTTCATGAGCACAGAAGAGCCAGGTGTGGCTAGAGGTTATAAAGGAAAGTGGAACAAAATGACATTAAGAGACAGGCAGAAAGGAAGATCATTCACGGCCTTTTAAAATGTTCTATTCTTTTTGGTATCTATCTACAATTACCTTAAGAACCTTATGTTTATTTGGCTCCCCTCTTCACCAAGTACCCCCCCACAGACCCCATCAGAGTCACTGTCCATCAGCGTAGTAGCATGCTGTAGAATCACTACTTGTCTTCTCTGTGTAGCCTAGCCCTCCCCGTGCCCCACCACATTATACATGCTAATCATAACGCCCCCTTTCTTTTTCCCTGCCCTTATCCCTCCCTTCCCACCCATCCTCCTCAGTCCCTCTCTCTTTGGTAACTGTTAGTCCATTCTTGGGTTCTGTGATTGTGCTGCTGTTTTGTTCCTTCAGTTTTTCCTTTGCTCTTATACTCCAGAGATGAGTGAAATCATTTGGTACTTGTCTTTCTCCGCCTCGCTTATTTCACTGAGCATAATACCCTCTAGCTCCAAGCATGTGCTTGCAGACGGTAGGATTTGTTTTCTTCTTATGGCTGAATTATATTCCATTGTGCATACATTCATCTACTGATGGACACGTAGGTTGTTTCCATTTCTTGGCTGTTGTAAATAGTGCTGCGATAATCATAGGGGTACATCTGTCTTTTTTCAAAACGGGCTGCTGTATTCGTAGGGTAAATTCCTAGGAGCGGTATTGCTGGGTGAAATGGTATTTCTACTTTGAGCTCTTCGAGGAACCTCCATATTGCTTTGCACGGAGGTTGAACGAATTTACATTGCCACCAACAGTGTAGGAGGGTTCCCCTCTCTCCACATGCTTGCCAACGTTTGTTGTGGTTTTTCTTTTGGATGGTGGCGATCCTTACTGGTGTGAGGTGATATCTGATTGTGCTTTTAATTAGCATTTCTCTGATGACAGGCCATGTGGTGCATCTTTTCATGTGTCTATTGGGCACCTGAATTTCTTCTTTGGACAACTGCCTGTTCAGCTCCCCTGCCCACATTTTTATTGGAATACTTGCTTTTTGTTTGTTGAGGTGTGTTAGCTCTTTCTATATTTTGGATGTCAACCCTTCATCGGATCTGTCATTTATGAATATATTCTCCCATACTGGAGGATGCCCTTTTGTTCTGTTGATGGTGCCCTTTACTGAACGGAAGCTTTTAAGCTTGATATAGTCCCATTTGTTCATTTTTGCTTTTCTTTCCCTGGAGAGATATGTTCACGAAGAAGTCGCTCATGTTTATGTCCAAGATATTTTCGCCTGTCCTTCTCTAAGAGTTTTATGTTTTCATGGCTTCCATTCAGGGGTTCGATCAATTTTGAATTTACTTTTGTGTATGGGGTTAGACAATGATCCATGTTTCCTCCTTTTCTGCAGCCATCACCTCCGGCTCTGGAGCAGTGACCCAGACCACCAGCTGTGGGGCCAGTACATCAGGGTTTGGCAGCACCATCTCTGCGCCCTTCACATCCAGGGTGTCAGCAGGCCCCACTGGCAGTGGGGGCTTTGGGACAAGCGTGGCTGCCCCCCACAGCAGCTCCACCACTGGGGCATTTGGCTCTGCGTCAGGACGGAGTGGGAGAAGTGATCTCAAGAACCCTTTCTGGGGATCCTTGAATCCAGACTCCCTGGGTGCAGCTGGCCAGAGCACATCCTCTCCCATCCACATGGCCAGGTCAAGTCAGAACACGTCTGGTATTGCAGGTGAGATTTCTAATGGGCTCCGTCAGCAGTGGCAGTTGCTGTTTTAAATGCTGAGATAGTCTCCGCCTTTGGAGCTGTACACTCTGGTCCAGATTTAGATGTTGTTACAGACGTTATGTTTAAAGAGAATCAGGTACCAGTGTAACTCATCACCAGAGGAGGTATTTAGGTTTTTAGCAGCAGCCTTCATGAGATAATAGGAAACTGAGACAATGGCCCCAAATCTAGAGTTGGGAGCTGGGCCATCGGGTGGAGTTGAGGACTTTTCTGGGACAGGAGCAATGGCGCCACGGCAGAGACGAGCTTATATTTTCATGAGCAGAGAAGAGCCAGTGTGGCTAGAGGTTTAAAAAGGAAGGTGGGATAAAATGACATTAAAAAACAGACAGAAAGGAATTTCATTCACGGCCCTTTAAAATGGTGTTTTTTTTTTGTTAAACTACAATTACCTTAAGAACATTATGTTTATTTGGCTCCCCCCTTCACCAAGTATCCCGCACAGACTACATTAGAATCACTGTCCATCAGTGTAGTAACATGCTGTAGAATCACTACTTGTCTTCTCTGTGTAGCCTAGCCCTACCCGTGCCTCCCCACATTATACATGCTAATCATAATGCCCCCTATCTTTTTCCCTGCCCTTATCCCTCCCTTCCCATCCATCCTCCTCAGTCTCTTTCTGTTTGGTAACTGTTAGTCCATTCTTGGGTTCTGTGATTGTGGTCCTGTTTTGTTCCTTCAGTTTTTCCTTTGCTCTTATACTCTAGAGATGAGTGAAATCATTTGGTACTTGTCTTTCTCCACCTCACTTATTTAACAGAACATAATACCCTCTAGCTCCATCCATGTTGTTGCAAATGCTAGGATTTGTTTTCTTCTTATAGGTGAATTATATTCCATTGTGCATATGTATCAAATCTTTTTTATGCATTTGTCTACTGATAGACACTTAGTTTGTTTCCATTTCCTGGCTGTTGTAAATAGCACTGTGACAAATATTGGGGTGCATCTGTCTTTTTTCAAACTGGGCAGCTGTATTCTTAGGGTAAATTAGTTGGTTTGGAATTCCTCGGTCAAATGTATTTCTATTTTGAGCTTTTTGAGTAACCTCCATATTGCTTTTCACAAAGGTTAAACGAATTTACATTCCCACCAACAGTGTAGAAGGATTTCCCTTTCTCCACAACCTCACCAACGTTTGTTGTTGTTTGTGTTTTTGATGGCGGCGATCCTTACTGGTGTGAGGTGATATCTCATTGTGGTCTTTATTGGCATTTCTCTGATGACAAGCAATATGATGCATGATTTCATGTGTCTATTGGCCATCTGAATTTCCTCTTTGGAGAAGTGTCTGTTTAGCTCCCATGCCCATTTTTTAATTGGAATATTTGCTTTTTATTTGTTGAGCTGTGTTTGCTCATTGTATATTTTGGATGTCAACCCTTAACCAGATCTGTCATTTATGAATATATTCTCCCATGCTGTAGGATGTCCTTTTGTTGTGTTGATGGTGTTCTTTACTTTACAGACGCTTTTAAGCTTGATATAGTCCCATTTGTTCATTTTTGCTTTTGTTTCCTTTGCCTGAAGAGAGACGTTCAAGAAGAAGACGCTCATGTTTATGTCCAAGAGATTTTTGCCTGTCTTTCTCTAAGAGTTTTATGGTTTCATGGCTTAGATTCAGGTCTTTGATCCATTTCAAATTTACTTTTGTCTATGCATTAGACAATGATCCATGTTTCTTCCTATTTTGCAGCCATCACCTCGGCCTTTGCAGCTATGACCCTGACCACCACCAGCGGGACCAGTACCTCAGTGTTCGGTGGCACTACGTTAACGCCCTTCACGTCCAGGGTGTCAGCAGGGCCCGCTGGCAGTGGAGGTTTTGTGATCAGTATGGCTGCCCCCCACAACAGCTCCACCACTGGCTCATTCAGATTTGGGTCAGGACGGACTGGGAGAACTGGTCTCAAGAACCCTTTCTGGGGATCCTTGAATCCAGACTCCCTGGGTGCAGCTGGCCAGAGCACACCCTCTACCATCCACGTGGCCAGGACACCTCAGGACACGTCTGAGATTGCAGGTGAGATTTGGAATGGGCTCGGTCTGCAGTGCAAGGCACTGTTTTAAGTGGTGAGACAGTCTTCGCTTCTGGAGCTGTACCCTCTGTTGAAAATTTAGATGTTATCACAGAAGTTATCCATAAACAGTACCAGGTAGCAGTTTAACTCATGACTGGATGAGCTATTTAGTTAGACAGCGGCAGCCTTTTAGAGACAGTAGAAACCTGAGGCCTTCGCCGCAGTTCCAGAGATGGGAGCAGGGACAGCAGCTGGGGGTGAGGACATTGCAGGCACAAGAGCAAAGGCCAGAAGGCAGAGATGAGCTTATGTTTTCATGAGCAGAGAAGAGGCTGGTGTGGCTAGAGGTTTAAAAAGGAAACTGGGGTAAAATGACATTAACAGACAGGCAGAAAGGAAGATCATTCATAGCCTTTAAAATTTTTTTTCGTTTTTTGGTATCTATCTACAATTACCTGAAAAACAGTAAGTTTACTTGGTTCTCCCCTTCCCCAAGTACCCCACACAAACCCCATTAGTGTCCCTGTCCGTCAGCCTAGTAAGATGCTGTACAGTCACTACTTGTCTTCTCTGTGTAGCCTAGCCCCCCCCCGTTCACCCCCACATTATGTATGCTAATCATAATGCCCCGTTTCTTTTTCCCTGCCCTTATCCCTCCCTTCCCACCCATCCTCCTCAGTCCCTTTCCCTTTGGTAACTGTTAGTCCATTCTTGGGCTCTGTGATTCTGCTGCTGTTTTGTTCCTTCAGTTTTTCCTTTGTTCTTATACTCCAGAGATGAGTGAAATCATGTGGTACTTGTCCTTCTCCACCTGGCTTATTTCACTGAGCATATTACCCTCCAGCTACATCTATGTTGTTTCAAATGGTAGAATTTGTTTTCTTCTTATGGCTGAATTATATTCCATTGTGCATATGTATCACATCTTTTTTATCCATTCATCTACTGGTGGACACATAGGTTTTTTCTTTTTCTTGGCTGTTGTAAACAGTGCTGCGATAAACATAGGGGTGCATCTGTCTTTTTCAAACTGGGCTGTTGTATTCTTAGTGGAAATTCCTTGGAGTGATATTCCTGGGTCAAATGGTATTTCCTTTTTGAGCTTTTTGAGGCACCTCCATATTGCTTTCCACAATGGTAGAACAAATTTACATTCCCACGAACAGTGTAGGAGGGTTCTCCTTTCTCCACAACCTCGCCAACATTTGTTGTTGGTTGTTTTGGATGGTAGCTGTCCTTACTGGTGTGAGGTGATATCTCATTGTGGTTTTAATTTACATTTCTCTGATGAGAAGCAATGTGGCCCATATTTTCATGTGTCTATTGGCCATCTGAATTTCTTCTTTGGAGACCTGTCTGTTCAGCTCCCCTGCCCATTTTTTAATTGGATTATTTGCTTTTTGTTTGTTGAGGTGTGTTAGCTCTTTCTATATTTTGGATGTCAACCCTTTATCGGATCTGTCATTTATGAATATATTCTCCCATACTGGAGGATGACCTTTTGTTCTATTGATGGTTTTCTGTACTGTACAGAAGCTTTAAAGTTTGATATGGTCCTATTTGTTCATTTTTGCTTTCCTTTCCCTTGCCTGGGAAGATATGTTCATGAAGGCACTCATGTTTGTGTCCAAGAGATCTTTTCCTGTTGTTTTCTAAGTGTTTTATGGTTTCATGACTTACATTCAGGTCTTTGATCCATTTCAAAATTATTTTGTCTATGGGGTTAGACAATGATCCATGTTTCCTCCTTTTTTGCAGTCATCACCTCGGCCTTTGCAGCTATGACCCTGAACACCAGCAGTGGGACCAGTAGCTCCATGTTTGGCGTTACCACCTCATCGCCTTTCACGTCTGGGGTGTGAGCAGGTCCCGCTGGCAGTGGGGGCTTTAGGATGAGCATGGCTGCCCCCCACAGCAGCTCCACCACTGGGACATTCAGCTTTACGTCAGGACGGACTGGGAGAACTGGTCTCAAGAACCCTTTCTGGGGAGGGTTGAATCCGAACTCCCTGGGTGCAGCTGGCCAGAGCACACCCTTTCCCTTCCACACGGCCAGCACGCCTCAGAACACGTCTGGGATTGCAGGTGAGATTTGGAATTGTCTCGGTCTGCAGTGCAAGGCACTGTTTTAAGTGCTGACCCAGTCTCTGCTTTTGGAGCTGTATGCTGTGGTGAAGATTTAGATGTTATGACAGAAGTTATTCATAAACAGCATCAGGTAGCAGTGTAACTCATGACAGGAGGAGCTATTTAGGTAGACAGTGGCCACCTTTCTGAGACAATAGCAAACCGAGGCCATGGTCGCAGTTCCAGAGTTGGTAGCAGGGACAGCGGCTGGGGGTGAGGACGTTGCAGGCACAAGAGGAACGGCCCGAAGGCAGAGACGAGCTTATGTTTTCATGAGCAGAGAAGAGGCCGGTGTGGCTAGAGGTTTAAAAAGGAAAGTGGGATAAAATGATATTAAGAGACAGGCAGAAAGGAAGATCATTCATGGCCTTCAAAAATTTTTTTCTTTTTTTGGTATCTATCTACAATTACCTGAAAAACAGTAAGTTTACTTGGTTCCCCCCTTCCCCACGTACCCCGCACAAACCCCATTAGTATCCCTGTCCGTCAGCCTAGTAAGATGCTGTACAATCACTACTTGTCTTCTCTGTGTAGCCTACCCTCCCCGTTCACCCGCACATTATGTATGCTAATCATAACGCCACCTTTCTTTTTCTCTGCCCTTCTCCCTCCCTTCCCACCCATCCTCCTCAGTCCCTTTCCCTTTGGTAACTGTTAGTCCATTCTTGGATTCTGTGATTCTGATGCTGTTTTGTTCCTTCAGTTTTTCCTTTGTTCTTATACTCCAAAGATGAGTGAAATCATGTGGTACTTGTCTTTTTTCGCCTGGCTTATTTCACTGAGCATATTATCCTCCAGTTCCATCTATGTTGTTTCAAATGGTAGGATTTGTTTTCTTCTTATGGCTGAATTATATTCCATTGTGCATATGTATCACATCTTTTTTATACATTCATCTACTGGTGGACACGTAGGGTTTTTCCTTTTCTTAGCTGTTGTAAACAGTGCTGCGATAAACATAGGGGTACATCTGTCTTTTTCAAACTGGGCTGTTGTATTCTTAGTGGAAATTCCTTGGAGTGATATTCCTGGGTCAAATGGTATTTCCTTTTTGAGCTTTTTGAGGTACCTCCATATTGCTTTCCACAATGGTAGAACAAATTTACATTCCCACGAACAGTGTAGGAGGGTTCTCTTTTCTCCACAACCTCGCCAACATTTGTTGTTGCTTGTGTTTTGGATGGTAGCTGTCCTTACTGGTGTGAGGTGATATCTCATTGTGGTTTTAATTTCATTTCTCTGATGAGAAGCAATGTGGCCCATTTTTCATGTGTCTATTGGCCATCTGAATTTCCTCTTTGGAGACCTGTTCAGCTCCCCTGCCCATTTTTTAATTGGATTATTTCCTTTTTGTTTTTGAGGTGTGTTAGCCCTTTCTATATTTTGGATGTCAACCCTTTATTGGATCTGTCATTTATGAACATATTCTCCCATGCTGTAGGATGCCCTTTTGTTCTGTTGATGGTGTCCTTTACTGTACAGAAGCTTTAAAGCTTGATATGGCCCCATTTGTTCATTTTCGCTTTCCTTTCCCTTGCCTGGTAAGATATGTTCATGAAGAAGTCACTCATGTTTGTGTCCAAGAGATTTTTTACTGTTGTTTCCTAAGTGTTTTATGGTTTCATGGCTTAGATTCAGGTCTTGATCCATTTGAAATTTACTTTGTCTATGGGGTTAGACAATGATCCATGTTTCCTCCTTTTTTGCAGCCATCACCTCGGCCTTTGCAGCTATGACCCTGACCACCAGCAGTGGGACCAGTAGCTCTGTGTTTGGCGTTACCACCTCATTGCCCTTCACGTCTGGGGTGTGAGCAGGTCCCGCTGGCAGTGGGGGCTTTAGGATGAGCATGGCTGCCCCCCACAGCAGCTCCACCACTGGGACATTCAGCTTTACGTCAGGACGGACTGGGAGAACTGGTCTCAAGAACCCTTTCTGGGGAGGGTTGAATCCGAACTCCCTGGATGCAGCTGGCCAGAGCACACCCTTTCCCTTCCACACGGCCAGCACGCCTCAGAACACGTCTGGGATTGCAGGTGAGATTTGGAATTGTCTCGGTCTGCAGTGCAAGGCACTGTTTTAAGTGCTGACCCAGTCTCTGCTTTTGGAGCTGTATGCTGTGGTGAAGATTTAGATGTTATGACAGAAGTTATTCATAAACAGCATCAGGTAGCAGTGTAACTCATGACAGGAGGAGCTATTTAGGTAGACATTGGCTGCCTTTCTGAGACAATAACAAACTGAGGCCATGGCCCCAGTTCCAGAGTTGGGAGCAGGGACAGCGCCTGGGGGTGAGGACGTTGCAGGCAGAAGAGCAAAGGCCCGAAGACAGAGATGAGCTTATATTTTCATGAGCAGAGAAGAGGCTGGTGTGGCTAGAGGTTTAAAAAGGAAAATGGGTTTAAATGACATTAAGAGACAGGAGAAAGGAAGATCATTCATGGCCGTTAATATTTTTTTTCTTTTTTTGGTATCTATCTACAATTACTTGGTTCCCCCCTTCCCCACGTACCCTGCACAAACCCCAATAGTATCCCTGTCCGTCAGCCTGGTAAGATGCTGTACAATCACTACTTGTCTTCTCTGTGTAGCCTAGCCCTCCCCATTCACCCCCACATTATGTATGCTAATCATAAGGCCCCCTTTCTTTTTCTCTGCCCTTCTCCCTCCCTTCCCACCCATCCTCCTCAGTCTCTTTCCCTTTGGTAACTGTTAGTCCATTCTTGGGTTCTGTGATTCTGCTGCTGTTTTGTTCCTTCAGTGTTTCCTTTGTTCTTATACTCCAGAGATGAGTGAAATCATTTGGTACTTGTCTTTTTTCGCCTGGCTTATTTCACTGAGCATATTACCCTCCAGCTCCATCCATGTTGTTGCTAATCATAGGACTTGTTTTCTTTTTATGGCGGAATTATATTCAATTGTACATATGTATCACATCTTTTCTATCCATTCATGTACTGATGGACAGTTAGGTTCCTTCCATTTCTTGGCTATTGTAAACAGTGCTGTGAGAAAAATAGGGATGCATATGTCTTTTTCAGGTTTTTGCCTGTTTTTTTCTAAGAGTTTTATGGTTTCATGACTTATATTCAGGTGTTTTATCCATTTTGTATGTACTTTTGTCTATGGGGTTAGACTATGATCTATGTTTCCTCTTTTTTTGCAGCCACCACCTCGGGCTTCGGAGGTATGACCCTCACCACCAGCAGTGGAACCAGTAGTTCTGTGTTTGGCAGCACTACCTCATCGCCCTTCACGTCTGGGCTGTCAGCGCGCCCTGCTCACAGTGGGGACTTTGGGTTGAGCGTGGCTAACCCCCACAGCAGCTCCACCACTGGGGCGTTCGGCTTTGGGGAGGACAGAGTGGGAGCACTGGTGGCACGACCCCTTTCTGGGGTGGCTTGAGTAAGAACTCCCTGGGTGCAGCTGGCCAGAGCACACCCTTTCCCTTCCACGTGGCCAGCATGCCTCAGAACACGTCTGTGTTTGCACATCAGATTTGGTATGGGCTCGGTGTCGGAGTCCAGCTCCAGCTGAGGTGTGGGTCACGAAGGAAAGGACAGTGTCAGCGAGTGAGATCAATGAGGAGACGAAACACCCAATTAAAGTTGTAACATCTCCTGACATCAAGCGGCAGGGTCTTTATTTTTGTATCTTTTTACGGTTTACATAATGTTGAACATTTTTTAAAATTATGAATAATACAATCCTTTTTCTGTCAGTTTACATAATTTCAGCTTATCACCCTTAAGTAAATATTACTATTTCTTCTAATAGTAGCCATTTAACATTTAATTTTTAACTTTCCCCTAGTCTATTGTGATTAGTAATTCATGTAAGCTATGTGGTAGGTGCTAAACAGAAAATGGCGTAAGACAGTGTGTGGGTTAAGCATGTGGGCTATGATTTTTACTTTAAGTGTGTAAGATTATATAGACTTTTAGATATGTGTCTAAGGCTATATAAAGTTTAAGCAGGTTATATAAAATGCAAGCCATATGCCTTTTGGTTATTAAGTGTAACTATATTATTAATTAAATCCTATCCTACACGTGGGTAGAGGCTTACATCTAAAATCTAGGGCTGATACTCCTATCACCCATTCCTTAACATTCCTATGAATACAACAAAAACACCTTATTCTTTTATAATATTCATTCCACAATTTCAGATGTTTACACCTTTCCTCCTGCATCTACAGGCACCAGGGCCTTGCAGTCAGTCCTCTTTATCCTTTATATAAGAACACTAAATTTGCTCTTACTACCTTACTATTAATATAGTAATATTTTATAAATTTATCATAAACTTTTATATATGGGATATTTGTAAATATAAATTTTATTTTGCTCATAAATTCTTTCTATGAGAGCGTTACCAGAGGTGTCTTCTAATATTAAAAGCAACATAAGTGGGGCCCTGGGCAGTGGGGACTATTAATCTTTATTACTTTGCTGTTTCATATATGTTTCTTGGAAGAATGGGTTTTTCCATGGCCTAGGTTCCAATAACTCCTTGTCTGCCAATATTCTAAAGAAATCCCAGTTAGTCATGTTTGAATTGTTACAAAGGGGAGGACAAACTGCATCTAGGTTTAAGAGAGGCCTGGGTTGTTCCACCTCACTTATTTGTGGCAGTATGCCTGGAACAGTTGGTCCCATAACACTGCTTTCATTTCCGGAATTGCTGCTTTGATCAATATTGTGGCTTATGTTGTTTACTAAAGATGAATAATCTTAAGTACATAAGATTTCCCATATATGAGCCCAATCACCATCATAACTGCAAAAATAAGTGCGGGAATTAGCAGGGGCCAGCTATGAGGTTTCTGTTTTCAGGATTCCTCCTCGTGCCTGGACCTTGTCAAACACTGCCCCAGCTCGGTCTACAGTGCCAGGTGCTGTTTTAAGTGCCGACACGGTCTCTGCTCTAGGAGGTGTATGCTGTGGTGGAGAGAGAGATGTTATCACAGATGTTATCTGTAAACAGTTTCAGGTAGCGGTGTAACTCATGACCGGAGGAGCTATTTAGGTGGTCAGCGGCAGCCTTTCTGAGACAATAGAAAACAGAGGCCATGGCCATAGTTCCAGAGTTGGGAGCAGGGACAGCGGCTGGGGTTGAGGACGTTGCAGGCACAGGAGCAAAGGCCCAAAGGCAGACACGAGCCTAATGTTTTCATGAGCAGAGAAGAGCCAGCTGTGGCCAGAGGCTTCAAAAGGAAGGTGGGATAAAATGACATTAAAAGACAGCAGAAAGGAAGATCTTTCATGGCCTTTTAAAATGCTTTTCTTAAAGTACTAATGGAAGTCACTATAGAATTTCAGGCAGAAGTGATTTTATTTCCATTTGGAAGATGCATGATAAGTAGTTTGGGCCCTGGTAGCTTCCATTTTCCTCACTGAATAGAAAAGCTCCTTGGCGTGGGTTAGGGGGAGATGTATACCAAGGAGGGCCTCTCTCAGTAGTCATTTTGGAGAGGGGGAGAAAACGACGTGTGAGAGCTGTGCCGGGCAGTTCTGAAGTCTGGGAAATTGTGGTTAGGAATTTGAAGCAAGGCCGGTCAGCACAGTTGTGTCTGCCCAGCAACATTCAGTCTTGAGGTGTGGACCTAAAATCAGTGGATAGAGAGTAAACCCAACCTGGTTAAATGGCACAGGGAGCAGGAGGGGCAGGGGGCTGACTACAGGCCCTGATGAGGCAGAGGATCTGGAGTGGGTGCGGTTGGCACGGGAGCAGGGACAGCACTGTGCTCGCAGCTGAGATCTGGGAGCAAGAGCAGTTCCTGGTTGCGATAAGGTGTGACCCCCCAGAGGTTGGGTGTGGGGGAAGATTACGTGCAAGGTCAGCACCTCGGGGGGGCACCCTCCCCACCTCAGGCCTAGACAGATACAGTTACATGTGAGAGGATCTTCCCAGAGAGCCGCTGTGGAGGGTAGCCCAGCACTGGGCAGGAGTCTCCATGAGGGCAAGCATGTGCAGGAGACCGAGTTCGAGTGGGCCTGTGGGAGGATGGGGGCTGACTCTGGGGTGGGGCTGTGGTGAAGTAAAGGAGCGGTGGCAGGCAAATGGGGAGGAGACATAACATTAGTCCTGAGAGAAGAGAGGTCCACTCAGTGTCCCACTCAGCTGCGTTGTGGTGCCCAAGGGAGTGCAAAGCTTCTCCTCAGGTGGCCAAAGGACAGCTCGGGCTCTGCTGCAGTTGTGGGTGGGGGGCTGGGCAGGCTCACCTGGAGCACAGAGGTTAGGACCCAGTCACCCCATGTGCTTCCTTACCAAGGGGTGAGCTGGATAGCGGTGAGGGCTAAGGGATCCTGTGGGGATGCGTTTGCAAGCAGACCTCCCCCCAGTTCATTATCACCTGCTTTGACACCTTTTGCTTGTGGGCCTAGTTTTCAGTTCTTTGCAGTCTCTCCATTCTAGGCACATTCACACCCACCTTTGGTCAGAACACCCCTGGAGTAGGTGCATCAGGCAGCAGCCTCTCCTCTGTGGTGTCCTCAGCACCTGCCCAGGGCTTTGCTGGACCTGGAACCTTTGGTAAGCTGCAAGTCTCTCTAGTCAGGGTGACCTGCATATTCCTTGAAGATGGGGTGGGGTTGTTGGGGAAGCACTGTCTATTTTCCTTGGTCCTTGTCCCCACCGCAAAAAAGAATCAAAAGGCAGAGACACAGTAGTGAAGCAGAGGAAAAGTTTTATTTAAAGTTACTTACAGAAAAAGTGCAGGCAACTTCAGAGAGAGACAGCACCCTGAAAGGTTGAAAAGAAAGTTTAAAGTGAAAAGGTTATGCCCTTAGGAAGTGCAGGCGACCTCAGGGAGAGGAGCACCCTGAGAGCTTGCGGGTTCCCCCTTTTAAGGATTCTTCAGGAATGTGACTAAGGGCTGGGGTTGCAGAGCTGTTAGGTGGTCTCTGAATAATACTTAGAACTAACTTAACACAAGCAACTTCCTGCTGTGATTTCTCCCTGGGAGCTGAGCCTTCTTGGTCTGGGAGCATATCAAACAAGACTGCTTCCCCTGCCCCCAGGGTGGGCCGAGTTATTGTCTGTTTGCTAAAGAGTAAGTTAAGAATCTTCTCAACTTCCTGGGTATTAAAACACAATCTTATTTTTAAGATGAAATCCTTCCTGCCTGTGACTATGTTGTTTATGCTGGGCTTACTTGCCATTATTAATTGCCCAGACTGCAAACTACTTGATTAGGGCCAAAGGAGAAAAAAAAAAAAGCATGTAGGTTAAGTCAAAAAAATAAGCTGGGCCTGCATGATTAACACAATAAAGCCATGGGCTATGCTGACATATCCTCCTTTCTCTGGGGAATATTCAAACATTCCAGGTCAAGTTGCTCCAGGCTTTTTGAGCTTTAACTGATCCACTCTGGGTCATTTTTAGTGGGCTTTTTCCTGGCCTTATTCTCTTTCCATCCCACTCATATCTATTTTCCTGCCTAACAGGGTGTGGTCCCTTCCTCTCTGGGAAAAAAACAGGCTAATAAGCACAAGAAAGTTGTGACCTCGCTGGCAGTCAGGTGCCACTGAGGAGCCATTTCTGGCAGAACTTCTCCCAAGCCACTGGAAAGCCAGGTGGCCTCCTGCCTCCCAAGGAACCCAGCCTGGGAAGCCCTGTTGAAGCACCCAGGGTTCTGTTGGCCTGGCCCTCCACAGGGTACGGCACCCAGAGAAGCAGTCTCTGGTAGTAGCCTCCGAGATGAGGTCCTTTTCCACTGGTGCAGGATCAGGGATCCAAGAATTCCAACAGAAAACACAAGCAATAAGCACATCGGCAAGAGGTAGCCTACGTCCCTTGCCCCCACCCTGGACCCCTTACCTGGATAGGGAGTTCAAAATAAAAATCATCAACATTCTAATGGAGGTATGGAAAGACATTCAAGAACTCAGGAATGAATTCAGGTCAAAGATCCAATCGTTGAAGAGCACAATGGAGGGTACTAAAAGCAGGTTGGATATGGTGGAGGAGACAATGAATGAAATAGAAACTAGAGAAGAGGAATACAAAGAAGCTGAGGCACAGAGAGAAAAAAGAATCTCTAAGAATGAAAGAATATTGAGAGAACTGTGTGACCAATCCAAGCAGAACAATATTTGCATTATAGGAGCACCAGAAGAAGAAGAGAGAGACAAAGGGATAGAAAGTGTCTTTGAGGAGGTAGTTGCTGAAAACTTCCCCAATCTGGGGAAGGAGATAGTCTCTCAGGCCATGGAGATCCACAGATCTCCCAACACAAGGGACCCAAGGAAGACAACACCAAGACACATAGTAATTAAAATGGGAAAGATCAAGGATAAGGACAGACTGTTAAAAGCAGCCAGAGGCAGAAATAAGATCACATACAAAGGAAAGCCCATCAGGCTAACAACATCAGACTTCTCAGCAGAAACCTTACAGGACAGAAGGGAGTGGCATGATGTATTTAATGCCATGAAGCAGAAGGGCCTGGAACCAAGAATACTTTATCCGGCAAGATTATCATTTAAATTTGAAGGAGGGATTAAACAATTTCCAGTAAGCAAAAGCTGAGAGTTTACCTCCCACAAACCATCTCCGCAGTCTATTTTGGAGGGACTGCTATAGATGGAAGTGTTCCTAGGGTTGGGTAGCTGTCACCAGAGGTAGTAAAACAACAGTAGGGACGGTGGAGCAGCTGATAGCGAGGCAAATGCAAAATTAAAATGACTATCCCCAATGTCAATCAAGGGATAGACAAAAAGTACAGAATTTGATACCTAATATATAAAGAATGGAGGAGGAAGAAAAAGGAGGAGAAATAGAAAAGAACTTTTAGATTGTGTTTGTAACAGCATACTAAGTGAGTTAAGTTAGACTCTTAGATAGTAAGGAAAGTAACCTGGAACCTTTGGTAACCACAAATCTAAAGCCAGGGTATTATGCTCAGTGAAATAAGCCAAGCGGAGAAAGACAAATACCAAATGATTTCACTCATCTGTGGATTATAAGAACAAAGGAAAAACTGAAGGAACAAAACAGCAGCAGAATCACAGAACCCAAGAATGGACTAACAGTTACCAAAGGGAAAGAGACTGGGGAGAATGGAAGGGTAGGGAGGGTTAAGGGTGGGGAAGAAGAAGGGGTATTATGATTAGCATGTATAATGTGAGGGGTGGGGGAAAGGGGAGGGCTGTGCAACACAGAGAAGACAAGTAGTGATTCTACAACATCTTACTATGCTGATGGACAGTGACTGTAATGGGGTTTGTGAAAACAAAAAAAAGAAGAAATGGGTCTAATTTAGGAGGGATTAAAAATGAAAGGCCTTATCCTACAGTAGGGGAGAATATATTTGTAAATGACCCATATGATAAAGTGTTAACATCCAAAATATATGAACTCATATGCCTCAATACCAAAAAAACAATAACCCAATTAAAAACTGGGGGAAGGACATGAACAGACACTTCTCCAAAGAAGAAATCCAAAGGACCAACAGGCGCATGCAAAGATCCACATCACTAATCATAAGGGAAATGCAAATTAAAACCACACTGAGTATCACCTCACAGCAGCCAGGATGGCCACTATCTGAAGACAAGAAATAACAAATGCTGGTGAGGATGTGGAGAAAGGAGAACCCTCCTACGCTTTGGTGGGAATGTTTAAATTGGTGCAATTGCTGTGGAAAACAGTATGGAGGTTCCTCAAAAAACTGAAAATAGAAATACCATTTGACCCAGTAATTTATACCCCCCAAAAAAACAAAACCCCTGATTTGGAAAGACATATGCACCCCTATGTTTACTGCTGCACTATTTGCAATAACCAAGGTACGGAAGCAACCTAAGTGTCCATCAATAAAATAAAAGATAGATAAATTTAAATAGAATAAAGGATAGATAAATTTATCTATAGGATAAAGAAGATGTGGTACATATACATAATGGAATATTATTCAGCCATAGAAAGAAAAGAAATACTGCCATTTCCAACAACATGGATGGATCTCGAAGGTATTATGCTCAGGGAAACAAGCCAGACAAAGACAAATACTGTATGATTTCACTTATTTGTGGAATATAAAAACAAAGCAAAACAGAAGGAACAAAACAGCAGTAGACTCAGACACTGAGAAGTGACTAGCGGTTACCAAGCTGGTGGGGAATGAGGCTGAGGGGGATAAAAGGATACAATAACTCACAATCACAATATAATTTGGTCAGAATAGTACAGCATGGAGAACATAATCAATGATTATGTAACATTTTTCTACGTTGATTGACAGTAATCACACTAGAGGGGTGAGGATTTAATAATATGTGTAACTGTTGAACCACTGTGTTGTATATTTGAAACTAAAAGACTGTATATCAATGATACTTCAATTAAAAAAAGAAAAGCCTTTTAATTAAAAAGATTTTCAATATTAGAATACATTACTAAAGGTCAACCACGGTGTTTTCATATCTTCTAATCTCAGCATGTTAGCCAACCACCTATCTTTGATTATAAATTTAAGGAGTTGATGGATTAGAAAAATCTTTCCCCCATGCACCTAATTCAAGAACTGCTTTTCATTACTCCCAAGAAAATTATATTCAAAGCAGACTGACATTTCCTATAATCTAGGATTCTGTATTACTTTTTATAGAAAAATCTAAGAGACAGCTTTCATAAATACATTTATGTTCCTGGTGGTGATGACAGAAGATTTTAGAGAAGACCTAAATTCCATCAGAAAATACTAACAACGATCATACTGCAAAAATTACTTAACATCAGCTTTCCCTACAAGTAATGTCATTTTATTATTAATTTTTCTTAAGTTGGGGTAACCTGTTTTATCTCCTTTGTGTGAATGTTTGCAATGCCCAAAACATTCCATTAAATTCACTCTATTATTTCACAGAAAACACTTACATTATTTGTCCTCCAATGGTTGACTTGCCAGCATCTAAAAGTAATCATCAACAATGTGTAAACCAGGTGTAAAAGACAAAAACCCCAAATACCAACAATTAAATACACCAACAACTGAAGGCATCATTTAGCTGATATAATTACATCTTGCAACAGCAACTGAAATGATAGGAATTTGGGGCACACGCTCTGGCTAGTTACCTTCTTCTTTGTAAAATGAAGCTGCTAAGATCCCTGGCAGCTCAACAATGACTGAGAACTGCTTTACTGATAAACAAATGAATTTTTGGACAGATTCCTCCCTGACCGTTAGCTTAGAGCACAGCAACAACAGAATATAAATTACCCCAGCGGAGCCTCAGTGGACAGCAAGAGCAGACCAGGACTGAGAGCTCCATTTAGGTGGTCAGCCTGCCTTTCACTCTTAGCAGATACAGTTGTGCCTTTACAAATTTCAAAAGGGGGCTCGCTACTGAAAAAGGAGGGGAAGCCAGAGACAAAGAGAAGAAAAAAGGACACATAATCCTGTATTTTCCTTTCACAATTTTGGGAGTAAGTCAGAGAACACCTGAATAAATAAAATAGGGTTTTGTTTTGTGCTAAACCAGCAACCTGACTAGCATCCACAACTCACTCCAATTAATTTCTTACATTACGCAAAATCAAACTATGTAGTAAAGTGAATCCTAAAAAGTTAACAGAATAACTGAAGTTCACACAAAAAAATAGGCACATTTTCTAGACTGTTAATTAATAAATGTCATAATATGCTGAGCCATCATCAGTGGTCTAGAGACCAATTATGCATCATACAAATATACTGTAGCTTATTTTCTTCCAGCTTCTATTCCATTATACAACTGTTCATCAGCCCAACCTTCAAGAACAAAGTGCTGCCACTTTTTTGCCAGCTAAAAAATCAAGTTAAAAGTCAAGACATTTAGATCAATTCCAGTTTCACTAAACATCTCCAAGTAGCCAAGTAAGATGTTCTGTTTGTTGTACACAGTAATTCTGGTCATTTCTTATTGCTGTGAACCCAACTTACCTACATGCCCAATGAATACAACATTTACATGTTCCTTCTTAGGAGCACCTGGTGGTGCAACCACAGATTTGGGTTTTGGTATCTCCTCTTCCTCCTCCATCATCTCCTGGGCACCTTCCTCTGGGGGCCTTCCACCTCCCAAGGAGCCACCCACTGGCTCTGCTTCACTGATTTCTTCTTTGTGCTCCCGTGATTCTTCTGGGGACATTTCTGTCTCCCCATTTTCTACTGAAATAAGGTATTTTAACTCAGTATTCTGGTAAAAAAATTTAGAGTCTATACTTTAAAACACAGATGCTTTCAAACAACAAATAGAACTTTGCATATTTAGTTCCAGTTTCCAATGTCTAGTGACACATAGGAAAGTATCTTTCACAACAGAAATGGATAATAGCTTTCAAGCTGGCCTCACTGCTGACATCAGGGCTCTGACTCAGAGACTACAAGAGATTGCTATCTTTATAAAGCTCCATTTCATAAGGACAAACAAAATGTGAACAGGAGATGTATCATTCGTAACAGCCCAGTAACTCCAGCGTCAAAATGCCCTGACAGTGGAAAAAAGGGAAAGTTTAAAACCAGAACACAGGATTTAGGGGCTCCTTTCTTTTCCCTCTACAAGTAATATCTTTGGTATCAACTTTTTGGAAATATAAAACCCTTCAAATTAACAAAGTTACATAAAGGAAGGAATTTCTCACAAAGTAAATGGAACAAGTATAACTATTTAAACTGACTAGCATTCTTCCACCCAATTCCTCTATATTGACAACTACTAAATTTATCACAGCATGGTTAATCCAAACACAAAGATTCAATGCCAGTGTTAACTGTAGGGATTACAATAATCATAACACTTACATTTGCACCTTAAATCTTGAGAGTGAAAGAGTTTCATAATACTGTATTAATATGGTCAGAAATTTTCTTACCAACAGTTTCTGAAAGTTCCATGCTAACAGCTGAATTTGAACCTAGACAAGAAATTGAGATATAATATACATTTACAAAACAATATCTAGCTCTATATACTACAGACAACTTAAATGTTTTCTCAGTCAGATATTCAAAGAGTCATATTATAGATGCTTACCTACACACAACAATTGTTCCTCTTCAGAAGGTTCCACAGGTGCTATTTAATAGAAATAAGTTATATTAAAAATTGGAACTATACATCTATTTTATTTATGTTCTAAAATACAGTAAAAACGTAAGTTCAATAATCCAACAAAAATCTCAATAACCCAGACCTAACTAATGGCAACTAACTCAGGTTTCGAACTACAAATCTGTTTAACCTACTTCTAAAAACCTGCCAATCACAGCCAATTTTCAAACCTTTTAGTAACTGAAATGTACTCATAAAAGTATGCTTATTCTCATATTTTGCTTCAAAAACTTTTCTATCACAGATATTTAAAGAGTAATCGGCAGCATACACAGATCAGATTAGGAAGATTTTGCTCAACGAAGACACATTACTTCTCTAGTTTCTCTTGGTAGCTGTAGTCAAAGAAGGCTGTGATTAGCCCTTTTAAAAATTCTATAATCATACATGTTTTATCATCAAGATCCTTGAATAAATTCTATTTGATACCAATGAAGTTAAAAGGACATTCGTATAAAGTCCCTGAAATGTGTACGGGCCCTTATAACAAACATCTCAGAAAAGATGATTAAAATGACACTGGTTTTGTCCCTCTATTAGAATTGTAAGATCAAGCAACAATCCAGTTTCCACAATTGTCACACTGAAAATCTACTTTGATATCACTGAAAGAGATGTATGAGAAATATATACTGATACTTACATGTTTAAGTTTCTTTTTATATCTGAAAGCCTAATGATACTCTGGTATGAAAGTGCCCTTGCTTTAAAGAATCTCCAAGATGCAAAAAAGACACTGAAGAATTTGAAGTCACAGGAATCCCGCACACCAATAAACACTGAATTGATAATCTGTCAAAGTCATATTTAAAATCACTCCACGGAAAGTATTAAGACCTGTAAGTCAAGAAAAGTTTTCGGCCCAATCTTCTATAACGTGCACTAGTGAAGAAAGGAGTTTCTTGACCCTGAAAGGTAAAGGGCAACCAAGATCTCTTGAGAAGTGATATGCTTAGTGTCACTGCTGATGATCCCACACAGTGGTATTTGGATGACCTTTGAACGGAAAGACACCTCAGCCAGCAACAACAGCATGGCTTCCACCGCGGCGCAGTGCAGCTGGAGAGGAGAGGCTAAGCGCAGAGGTAACAGGGGTGACACCGGACAGGTGCAGGAAGGAAGAGTGAACGGTCTAAGACACCCCAACCTACGCGATTAGCAGGATGTTAACAGAAATGGAAAAAGCATTTGAACTAGGTTTGGAAGAAACAGGAATTGTACTTCACAAAAGACTTTTTTTCACTTCCTATTTCAAAGAAAAGTTTACAGGTATAGTAAGGAAAAATCACTCAACTTCCAGAGAAAGTCAGGCAGTGCTAGGTGATCAGGCGGACGTGCCAACCTCAGGATGGAGGAGGCAGCAGACGCTGGTGCTGAGAGGCCAGCACTGGGCTGACTCCTGGTTTTAAAGCCTAGAGTGTCATGTACAAGTTGTGAGAGGCAATTATTTCACTGAATCATGGAAATGACATGCCATCTGCCTGACAGGATTGCTCAGAGCACTGAATGAGAGTACACATCTGTTTAGTATCAATTAAAGAACTCCTCGCACCTAGGAGATATTCAACAAGTGACTCCCCACTCCCTAATATGTAATGAGCCGTCAGTTCAATTCTATCAACTAACATATACTGCACATCTATTATGGGTGCAGACAGGGATAGAAACACTCACAAATCCACACAGTGCTGGAGGCAGGGTTGGAGGTTGTGGCAAGTTACCCTAAATCCACTTAAATGTTTATTGAGCCCTCATGTGCTGATTGCTATCTTATTTAACCACCCCCCCAACCCTATGAAGTAAGCGGTAACTTACCTAACATTCTGACATATTAGAATGGGCTTCTCCAAGTTACACAAATGCCACCTTGCCCTTCCTCAGACAGCCCTTGCTGAAAATCCCTCAGTAAAAGTAAACTGAGTAAGTGATGACACAGTTAGGATGGTCAAGCATTTTAAGGCAAGGAAGACTGAGACAATCAGTATGGGGGCTCTCTCATCACTTATAAGACATCCCAAACTGCAAATGGGCATTATAAGACCGAACAGTACACACACCTCAACACCTGTTCTACAACCAAGTCTTAGATTTACAAATACACAATACATGCCTAAGGCTGTAAGGCACCTCTCAGGACAGTGACATCATGGCTGCATAATGCAGCATAATAACTGCTCATGGTTTTATTTTTCAAAACACCCTACATTTATAACACATTTGTCTTCAGTTTGTACAGCTTACAGAGGCAGAGACAGGGTCAAGTACAAACAGCAATTAAGTTATTAATATACACGTAATGATGACATTAAAGGGCCTCAAAATAAGAAGCTGACAGTAGTTTCCCCAGGATGGAAGAAAAAGAGCTTATCCTTGCATTCAGACCACGGATCACATTACAATTCAAATGACAATGGTAGCAACATCTGCGAACTGATGTTTTTGGAACAATGAACCAGAAAAATCAGATACAGCAACACGTTCTTTACATTTAAACTTATCAGTGTATTTGTACCCGTCTCTTCTCTCACACACATATGCATTCACACACATCTCCAACCCTTTCTCATTCTACTCCTATTATTCATAATATACATCACATCCAGATTTACTGGCTACTAATGCGCATAGGCTTAGAATTCTACCAGGTCCAAAGTTACTTATTCATGGCTGGCAAACATACCCATTAAGGGCTTGATTTTCAAGTCCTGCATGCTTCATATCTGCTAGTCGAGCAGAAGTTAGTAAACCTCCCAAGGAATGAAAACAGTTTCATATTTTCTAATGGTATCTCCATGTTCAGAAGATACATCCTCATCAGGAGCACACCCTCGTTCAAAAAAGAACAATTCTAATTAGGTGGGAAAGTTTATCAGAAGTGTACTAGTTTATAAAACTGCCATACCTCAAATTAAAAGAAACTAATGCTATAGTTGATGATAAAGGAAGATTAATGAACTGGCTGTGATACAAGGTACATTACCAAAAGTTTTAAAACAAGAAGTGAAAGTGTTTACCAAAAGACAGTCAGGCAACAGAACTGACTATGGTTTAACACAGACGATACTGTGAGTCTTAAAACTCTTAGTTAAAAGTTGATAATGGTGCAATAAGCCAGACACAAAAGATCACATGTACAATTCCATTCACATGAAATATTCAGAATAGGTAAATTCATACACTCAGAAAGTAGATTGGTGGTTGCCAAAAGCTGGGAAAAGGGGAGTATTAAATGACTGCTAAAGAGTATGATTTCCTTTGGAGGCGATGAGAACATCTGGAACCTTGAGGTAGTAAGCTGCACAACGCTGCGAATATACCAAATGCCACCGAACTGTTCACTTTCAAATGGCTAATTTCATGTCATATGGATTTCACCTCAATTTTTAAAAACACAAATTTTTTTTTTAAGATTTGATTATGGATCAAAGGACTTTAACACAGAGACTCTTACTTGGCCAGTTCATGTGAAGGCCACACTAGTGGTGGGCTGTGAAAGCCAGGTTTCAGTTCAAGTTATATTTTAAATATAACGTCTGGCCAATTCTTAAGGTGCTTAATCCACATAGTCCATAAATCAGCAATTTAAGTGTGTACTGCTTTAGATATATAAAACTAATCTTTCATCTCTTTACACACAAAACAACAATATGTAAAAGTCATCCTACTTAAATTTCTTAGTCCTGTTAGCTAAATGGTGTTCACTATTAATGAATAAAAACTTCAGTGCTGTCGCAAACGTCACAAGTGTCTTACACTACACTGAAGTAAGAAACTGTGTGACAAAATTCTGTCCAATACAAGCTTCTGCAATCATGGAAATGTTCTGTTTCTGTGCGGTGATATGACCGTCACTTAGCCACATGTGGCTATTAGGCACTTGAAGGTGGCTGTGAACAAGGAACTGACTTTTAAATTGAAACATTTAGTTTTAATTAAAGAGCCATAAGTGCACAGTTCTAGATCCCCTTAAGGATTCTCCTCAATTGTAATACAAAACTTTCCACTTTTATCCCACCACCCTGCCCACCCCATTACCCAGCTTAGGATGGCTCTTCTGAGCTCCTCTAGGGTAGGACCCTTCTTGCAGCTGTAAGCACACCTACACACAGATCTCAGTTCTGGTTTCCTAAGACATTAGAAACTTCCAGAATGACTGTGGTTTTCTGAAATACAGAGCCTTTTCCCACCTCCTGTAAAGTCTCCACAGGTTGAAACGGTGTACATACCGGTTAAGTATGTAATTCATTGTGCCTGGACTGTAGCCGTTTCTTTTGGTTTTCATAGGTCACTAGTTCCTTATAGTCTTATCACTTCAGTTTTCTCACCATCTGTAGCAGTCCACCTATATATTTACTGCATTTCCATCAGGGTTCAATAGACTGAAAACAACTTTGTATGTGTCAGTTTTCCAAGAAGGGGTTAGAGAAACAATACTGAAGAGATGCTGAAGTACAATTTGCATAAGGAACTAAAAATTCTCTAGCACCCAGATGACCATACACTCCCAACCAAATCTGCCTGCCTGAGGTATTTCTCTCCCACAGACAATACTGAAAACCAGTAAAGGCAGACATCACAGCCAAACGCCCACACAACACATGAAATGTCCATGGTTTTGCCTTAACTACCTATGCTCTCAAAATAAAAAGGTACAATGCTATAGCGGTGAAGAGAGCTGTTTCAAATTATCTCACATTATTTCCTAAAATGTAGGAAGAAGTAATTTCAAAGTAGGGCATTGCCTACTTATCACAATGTCATCCTGCTACTACTGAGACAGAACAGGGAGGTGGTGCCATAGGCCACAATCTCACAGACATGGTTTCTGAAAAAGTGTCTCAGCCAAAAAGACCTTTTCATAGCAAATAACAGGGAGAAGACTAGCTGAGTTACTATTACTAGAATAAACTTTGAAATCAGACATAGAGTTTAACCCTGGCTCCTCCACTTACTAGGAGATGTCACCTCATTTATTTAGCTTTTCTGAGCCTTAATTTTCTTATCTATAAAAGGACTCAACATAACCTCAATAACCTCAAGAGATTGTTGTGAAGATAAAAGCATATGAAGCAAGTAACTGCTCAATAAGTTTATTATTACAAGCTTTTCAAAGCCCCATATTAACAAAACTTTTGAAGAATAAACGCAAGAAAGGCAAATTCTAGGGCCTCTCTCAGGAAATCCATGCTGGTTGGTGGTCAAGATGTTAGCCCCAGGGATGCCCTTCTCCCCAGTCAACAGCACGGTATAATGGAAAGGGCACTAAGCTAGCAGTTGGCTAAAAGATTCCAGACTCCACTGTTGCTGAATCGGAGTCACTGAGTATCTGTAGGCTTCAGTTTGTTTCTCTGAAAAGACTGTACTACTTCCAGGGTCACTTCCAGCCCTAACATTCTACGAACTATTCATTCACTAAAAGCAATGACACACATCCACCTGAGTGGGCTTTCTGTAGAGTAACTAAGATCCACTATGTTTTTCAAACAACCGTAAAACATAGGTTTATTTATAATTTATACCCCATTTACTTAAAAAATACTGTAGGTGAACTTAAAATACTTTGCAGACAACCAACCATCCAAAGGAGCTGGACACACCACTGAGTAGTACAGTGGCCCACTGTGGTTCTATAGAAACGGTCAATGCAGAAATTGCCCCAACAGCATTCTAAGGCATGCACTTTCTGCTTGTTTCAAGGCGAGTGGCTTACAATTACCTGGTTGGAATGTGGTTTGGATTGCGTGTAACCACTCTTAGGTTAGGCTGGTGAAAGATGCTCAAGAAATCCTTACTGTTTCTCTCACCTAGAAAGCAGAATTATGATGGGGAACTGGCTCAACTTGGAGTACTGTGACAACTAGATTTCCTAAAACAAAGTCACTTAGGAAAAAAATACACCTACAGCCTAGCCTGCTTTGTTAAAATCTACTGAAAACAAGGACACCACTTTTAAGAAGCTTTGGTATGAATCAACAAACGACAGCTTAAAAGGAAGCCTAAGGATGTCAGAATAATCAAGAACTTTCACCTAGTGGCCATATTCTTGCTGCCCAATAATTTAAGAACTGTGAATTTAATGATGAAATTCTTAATTAACATGCCCAGTAGACATACCAGTAAATAAAAGCTGCTCCAAAGAGGGTCTATTCTCAATCAAAATTTCATAATGGCAGTAACTCACTGTTAGGTATGAGCACCAAGCAGTGTAAAAAGGTAACTGATGCTCTACTCTAGCAATTTCCTAGCAAGCTGAAATAAAACACCAAAACACAAGAAATGTAAATTTTATGTGAATTATATCTGAACTTAAAAAACACTATGGTATTAACAAAGAAGAGTACCAGAAAATGTATCTCTAGGTTTATGATTAGGATAAGATTGAAATGAGTTACAAAGGGCACCTATGAACAACTCCTCTGCTCAGCTTTGAAACCCTCTCAAGCATGTTATGTCTTCCATTAGAGTAAATTGGGGGTCTGACCCCTTTCTAGACTCCAGGACTACGATTAATTCATCTTGTGGTGTCACTTCAAGTGCCCAGCACAGTATCCTGCGTTCTGTAAACACAAACATGTTTGTTCATTAATTGCTATACATCATTCTGAGCAGAAACCAGACTTACATCTCAAAAAATTCCATTCTAATACTGCCAACTCACCAAAAAAGACTATTGAATCCTTTTCATTCCTTTCTCTTCGACTAGAAAAACAGTAATATTTTAACACTCTAAGACATTTCCTCCCCAGCAAACAAAAACAAAACAAGGCTTAAAATTTGTCATCTACTCTACTTCCCTAACTCGCCCTGAGAAATTTTAATCGCTATCTTTTCTTGCAGTACAATTTCAGAGGTGGTGAAAAACAAGGGACAGAAGAAAGCCATGTACAAAACCTGAAGTAAATAAAAGCTGCTCCAAAGAGGGTCTATTCTCAAGCAAAATTTCTTACCAGTTCAAATAGCTGCTCACAAGGAAAGCACTGGTTCATGTAATGCCTTCACTTACTCCCTAAATCCTCACACTGGAGCCATTGCAAGCATGTAAAATCACGAAATAAGAGCCCAAATCTAATAATTGGTTAAGTCAAGATAAGAAATAACTAGCTAGAAAACGAGGTAGGAAAAGAAATAACACTCCTGGAACAGTATTTCCCCCTCACCTTCTCTGCCTACTTTACTTACTGTCCCACTGAAGACTTTGTTACTGTAGAGATTTCAGTCTCATGGGAAAAGGAAAATCCAGTCAAGAACCTCATCTATCTTCTGTCTAAACTTATCTCTCAGTCAACAGGTATCACTTAAAATCATAATAAAGTCTAAGAGCCCTTCTGAACAAAACAATTACGTAAGATTCTGCACTCTACTCTGGTGACCCTGAAGAGGTCACTTTTGAGACTACTCAGTGATTAACAAGCAGCCACCACGTACTAGTGACGGTTGCATTAACTTTGTGCATATACTAAAAACCACTGAAGCATACACTTAATGGTGAATTCTGTGATATGTGATTATATCTCTGTCACTAAAAAAAGAAGAAAATCCCTTCCCCATAAAAAGACATCCATCAAAAACCAAGTACTATGAAACAGAACATTCCTCTTTAAAATTCAGATTCCATAATACTATGTGCTACGTTTTGGAGATAGTTCCTCCTCTGAGGGCTGCTGGTTTTATTCTATACTCATTTTTTACTGGCAGAGTTCTGAGAGATGTTAAGGGTGGGATGGTGAAAGGACACCACACCATTACTAGAGAAGCCTGGATGTTCTACAAGTCCAAGTTCTATGCTCTAAAACTTTTGTGTCCCCCTCAAAAATTCATATGTTGAAATTCTAATGCCCCATGTATTGGACTTAGGTGAGGTTTTCTGGAGGCCTTAAGTCATAACGGCAGAGCCATGACGAATGCATTTCACAAAACAGCTCCTTTATAAAAGAGGCCCCAGGGAGCTCCCTTGCCCCTTCCACCATGTGAGAACAAGAAGCCAGCAATCTGGTCTGAGAGAGGGAAGGAGGCCCTCATCTGACCAGGCTGGCACCCTGATCTCGGTCTTCCAGCCTCCTGAGCTGTGAGGGATAAATTTTGTTGTTTACAAGCTACCCAGTCTGTGGTACGGTACTACACAGCAGCCCAAATGGACCAAGACACCAAGTAATCCTGAATTAAATCGCTAAACTTACTTCTCATTCAACAATAAAAAAGAATGAACTGTGTGCAAATTGAAACTCAAAATAAGTACATTCTAGCATAGAAAATGTTTGTTCTCTTACACAGAACCCTTGTCCTCCACATTTTCATTCATTTCAGGACCTCTACTTTAAAGAGTATCACGTAGTCAATTTACTTGGATCCACAGAGAATTGAACTTAAATGAATTACACTTGGTTACACTTAATTTGTATTCTACTTAATCATTCTGTTGGAAACCTGTATTACTTTTTCAGAGAGCTAAGATCAACACTGAATCCCAAGTTTTTACTTGGGAGGCTGGAAACAGGCATAACCACCCAGCAGCATTCTACTTAAGGTGGATGACACTGTGCAAAAACTTTTATGGTGACTGGTTGCTCAAGGAACCACCAGAAAAACCCAACTAGCCTATTTTCAGGAGAAACGACAGATATTCATCCTGGACAGGAACACTTAAGAAGTCATTCAGTGTTCTACCTCTAGACTTCCTCCTTCAAGAGCTCTTCCTCCTATCCAGCTTAAAAACAGGGACCCTACCACAAATTTCAACAAGGGCTTAACAACCAAAGAAAACATGCTCCCCTTGTGTCTATTTCCTCACTATAAAAAAACTTGCAACTTTTATGGCTCCCCCTTTGTCAATTTCTAAGGACAAGTTTCCAATTTTTTCTCTGCTTCTTCCAGGCATAGTTCTCTGCTATGATGGTGGTACTTCATGGACCTGTATGGGTTCAAACATGCAATCCAACAGTCCCACATCTCTCTGGACCTCAATTTATAAACCATTCTTTTCCAAATAGACAACCCTAAAGAGGACACTTTTTAAAATATGAACTGGCATTTTGTAGAAGCAGTTGACAAAGTCAGTAACACCAAAATAGTTTGATAAAACTGAAAAAAACTGACCACCAAGTAACAAAGAAAGTACTTTTCTTATAACCGCTTCCTTACATATTTTTACATCTCCACTTCTAACAGTGTCACAGAGAAAAGGATTAAGAATAAACCAGCAAGTTGGCACATACCAGTAAGAGGAAAGACAGCTCTTCTACCTAACAGGTAAAGCCTAGTCACCCAACAATGTCTACTCCAGATCACTGCTCTGAGGATGGCTGTCCCTTCCTGACTCACTGGCTGATGGGTGGACAAGCTGGAAATGGAGTTCCAAGTCTAGCCAGAGTGGTGCTGGTGGCTCCAGAGTGAGGAGGGACGGCCAAAAAAGAAACAAGAAAATGGCTGGATAAAAGGAATCTGCATGATAAGGTATGGGGAACCGGGCACTTTTAGGGGTTGGTAAGTGAACTTTATTTAAGTAGGCCAGATGGCTTGATCTAAGCAAAGAAATAAAAGCTAAGCTTTCTTGTTCAAAGGCAAAACATCAAGTAAAATCAAACAACCAAATTCAAACTGTGCTCACATATGTACTTACTTCACAGAAGTACTTCTCCAAACTCTCTGCCTCTACACAGAAAACTGTAGCAAGTTTCTGAAGAAGCTAAAGTCCCAGAGCACTTTCATGATGTCCATTTACCTAGGAAATACAACGTGGAACTTCAAAGAGAAATCAACAATCTATTCTCACAAATTGCCAAGAACATCTGTGATCTGGTTCTCCAATACCCTGGCTCACCAAGGTACATTCCTTTCTCTCTTTAAGCCAATATTGACAGTTCCTAAAATAAGCACTTTTTTATACAGGGGAGAATAGTTAACTTCACTCATTGGACATTCCCAGAAGATCAGTACCCGAAAGCCTGTCATCCTATCACTTAAGCAGCCCCGAAATACAGAAAGCTTTTTAAAGACCAAACCTGACTTGAAACCACACAAAACATTCTACTAGCTATGGTCAGAATGGCACGTGAGAACTATTAAGCTATAATACCAAGTATCTGAACAGACTAATTACTGACACGTGAAAATAAAGAGTGACTTACAATACCAAGCAGCCTGAATAAGGTATCCGATTTTGACACGTTTAAAATTCTAAACGTGTCATTAAGGCGAGAAGTCCCACTTAAGAAAAAGGGAAAACAAATCAATGTAGTTTCCTATACACATTACGGGAGGAACTCTTACTTTTAACACTGTGAACTTCACAAGCTTACACAATGCTGAGGACTAAAAGATCTCTGAAGTGAGGGCCAACAGTTTCTGCCGGATCACAAGACTGCAATGCATCTTGGGATTCCTTCAGGACACTTCAGTGCCAGATACCCAAAACGTTAATTACAGTTTCAAAAATAGAAGTTGGAGCAAGAGACGCTCTCTCGCCTAGGCATAAGGTGGTGAAGGGAAAACTCGGGCGCTCGTCCTCCCAGCTCCTCGGGTCTGGCTCGCTCAACGTCCACCCACCTCCTGGTTCCATCTGTCCCACGTCTGGGCCTCGTGGCACTGATGGCCGCGGTCCCCTCTCCGTCCCATATGGTTCTCAGTTCTAGTGGGTAGCTGCGGTCCCCGGGGAAGGGACGGGCTCTAGATCCCTCCCGTGTCGCCGACACGCGGCTACCGCTCCTCCAGGCCCTCCGCTGCGCCCGGGCCGCCCCACCCAGGGCTGCCCGCGCCCGGCGCCGCTGTCAGCGCCCCACGTGCCGCCGGGCCTCGAGGCCGCGCGTTCCCCGCCCTGCGGGGCAAGCCGCAGACCCGTCCCCCCACCAAACCAAGGTGGGCTCCGGCCTCCCGCTCGGCTGCTCCCGCGTCCCGGCCCCTTTACCCGAAGGGCCTCCCGCGCCACTGTCGGCTCCGTGGTGGTGGGCGCCGGCGCAGCGCCAGCCGGGGGTGGCGACGGCTGGGCCGGGCCACGCAGGAAGGACGGCACGAACTCGGCGGCGTGGACGTTGGGCACGAAGGGCTTGGCATTGACGTTGAGCTGCCGGCTGAAGGCCGCGCTGAGGTGCTCACGCTGGGCCTCGGCGGCCGCCGCCGCCAAGGAGCCGCCGGCGCCGCTGCACGGGCCCGAACCGGGGGCTTCCATGTCCGCCTGGTCCCAGCAGTCGGGCGCTGAGTCGCTGCTGCTCCCGCCGCTGCTGCTCCCGCCGCTGCTGCCCGGATCCACGATCGGGGGTGGGGTGGGGGGGCGCGTGTGTGATGAAGAGAGGGCGGGAAATGGAGGAGGAGGCAACAAGCCGGGGAGGAGCAGGCCGCGCTGACCCCGGGAAGTGGGAGGCAGAAGGGCTGGGGGATAGCGACAGAGTCCCCGGAGTCCCTGCGGCAGCAGCTCCAGTCCCCACTCCGAACTCGCGACAACGGTGGCGGCGGCGGCAGCTCAACCCTGCTCGTGTGGACCAGCCGATATCCTCCCACCCAACCCAGGCACCTCCAACTGCCTCACCGGCCACCCCACGCCCGGCGCAGATTGTTCCTTCGCCGCCACCCTTACCTGAGCCTCGGTAGTTCTCGGCTCCGTTCGTCCCTGCTTCCGGCTATGAAGCACGGCCAAAGACGGAACTACGAGTTCCGACAGGGCCCGCGTGACCCCGTTGCGGTTTTCCCGGGGGCCGATGGGAGTCGGAGTTCCGTGGCCCGGAGCAACCGGAAGGGTCTCCGGCTCCCGGCAGGCAGCGCGAAGAGGCGGGGACCTGGTCGCCCTCGCGGCTCCACCTGTCACCGGGTGGGGCAGCGCAGGGTTGGGTCTTGGCGCCGGTCCGTGCGGGGCCTCCGATCCAGAGCCTTTCAGCTGTCGCCGGCGGTCCACTCTGTCCTGTGAGGCACAGGATGAGGGAAAACCGACAGCAGTTCTACGGGGGATAAAGCTTTCAACCACTGGACATCCCTTCCTTCCCTTTCACCGGCCTCTGAGCGTTCTCCGTCGCACAGTCTCCCTACGTTCATTCTCTTCCCACCTTTCTTCTCCCCGCCTCGAGCAAGATTTTGTCCTACATTATGACGCCCAACTTAGAGCGTCTCTCATTTCATGTATTCATTTGGTAGAACAGACAATAAACCGTAAGACATTATAACTTAACCTACAATGTGGCTCGTAAGGCGCTCGGGTCCAGGCTCAGCGCCAACAGAGGGCATTATTAACTGGAAGCCCCTGACGATTCACTGTCTGTTTGACGAGTCTTCCAAACTTTTCCATCCCTTCCTCCTCCCGGTCCAGGGCTTTGCAAATTAAACAGGATTGCCATATTCCATGACGTACCCAGCTGTACCCAACTATTAGGGTGAGTTTGGTGCGTCTAGCTTCTTTATGCACCATTAAATGAAGTGGTTTTCTTTTGAATGGCCAGATTTGCTGTAAGTATAACCGCAGTACTTCACTGACTGCATCTCACCGTGACTGGGTGCATTTAGGTAAATGTGGGAAAAGCACGAACGAAAGACAAAGATAAATACTTAGACCCAACTGCATGAAGTAGGAAAATAACGTTGCCCTGAGCATCTGTTGTTTTCCTGTAATTCACCCATGTGGAGTCCAAATCAGATAAAAACATTGTCGAGATTTTTCTGCAAGGAGTCTAGACAGAGTGCAACTAACCTTCTAAGAATTACAGAGCAAAGGCTTGGACACATGGAAAAGATGGTTCTTAACTTTATGTTAAGGTCCAAATCTCGATTTAGAGGTGAATTTTACTTTTTAATATTTGTATTTTAAGGATAAAAGGGAATTCAGCTTAATGAGGTAGGTCAAAAACGAAGCTGTCAGGTATGCATTAAAATAAGTCTTACACTAAAGTGGTTTGAAATTGTGTTTAACATTAAACTGGCAATTTTATGGATACTTTAAAAAATACACAACACTTAGGCAACTGTAACTGTAAAGAAACCTCTGTTATAATAGCAAAGCTGGCTTTCAGTGTCTCCTCAGGCCTGTGGTCTATAATCCCTGGAATCTGGACATTGATTTTTCCCTCCAATAATAGGTAATGTATTCCTCTGATTAATACAAAGTTCTGGTTACAGCTTATTAATATAGTTCTCTGAAGACCCAATAGAATCTTTCCTAAGAGTGTCCCACTTTCAAATGATCGTCCTCAGATTTACAGAAACATCTTAACAATTGACATAAAAATCAGACCTTCATATATGGGAAATCTGCTTTACTCTTGAATTAGTTAATATTTTTATCTTACACTCACAACAAAAATAAAATACAGTGTGTCTAAAGTAAAGCACCTTCTCACTCAAGGTTTGCACCCCATAACCTGCTCCTAAGAAAATGTCAACGCAAGCAGCTTACTCAAATAGTGAAGCTGCTTCACTATTTCACTGTAGGATGCCATACCTCAAGATATATCCCCCAAAGGGCTACATATGATCATGCTGATAGGTTAGTTCTTCACCTCTAATTAAATTAGTAGTGTTTCTTTGTGCCTGGTACTTTTTCTAGGGACAAGGACAGAAACGGCTAAGCCTGCAGATGAGAAAAGCAGTAGATGTCATTAACTTCCCTGTCCCTGAATAGAATAATTATGGATATTCAGGCAAGAATCCACTCCATTGATTTTCAAATGCTTTGACCTGCCAGGGTTGAGGCACTGCTCCAGCAGGAAAGTGAGAAGCTCTTCTTGATAATTACTGTCGTGCTAAAACTGAGCAACTCGAGGTCAGGGGCTTTTCTTCAACTTCTTTATGTTCCCAATGCCCAATAGAACGCCTTGCATAGAAAACATGCTTAGTAAGTGTTTAATGAATGAACGGGTGAATCAATACGGAGTTTAGGAGGACACTGCCCTTCTATACTCATCTAGGGCTGTTGAGACACAGGATGATCAACTTTAAGAGAGTTTTTTCAAGGACATCCTGCTATTTTTTGTGAATGTGCACACGGGGTTAGCTTAACAACAGCTTTACTTTGGAAAGCTATGCTTATTCATGGTCTGAGGCATTTTACGACACATCATTCCCATTGCCCAGTGCAAATTCCACCACCTGGCATTCCTAGTAGTTACTCTTGTTCTATGTGGTTTTCCTCTCCTCCCTTAGCTATTCAACCTTTAAATTTAATCAGGGTCTCAGCATTTGTAACTTTTAGTCAACTGCACAGTATTTTGTTTGTTTTTTAAATCTTTTTATCTTTTTTTTTTTGAAGCAGAGTAAATGTTTCATGTAAAGTTGGTTGCTAAACGAGAGAAAATGTGCAGGCGACCTCAAGGAGGACAGGCGCCTTGAAAGGTTTAAGTTTTATTTGAAGAAAGAAAGTGCACACTCAGAGAAAGGGGAGTGTGGGCTACTTCAGGGAGAGAGACACGCTGAAACATTGGGAAAAAGTTAAAAGTGCGGGTGGCCTCAGAGAGAGAAGCCAATCTTTTTTATCTTTTAAAAAATCTTTTTCTCTTTTATACTTCTGAACACAAGGCCAAATGAAGGTCCCAGGGTTTAGTGGGTGAAAACACATCCACGTGAATGGACCCTGATGCAGCAGTCCCAACTCCTGGGAATGTTTTCTATGCCCAAGGGTGAAAAGCTATCCTTTCCAGCATGTTTGCAGTAGCTCCAAACTTGAAACAACCTAAATGTCCCTCAACAGGGAAATGATTAGCTAAGTAATAGTATATGAATATTATGGAATAATATGCAGCTATTAAAGGACTGAAAGAGACAAGGTGCCAACATAGAAATACGTTTATAATTTATGGTAAAGCAGGGAAAGAACAATGACGTAGTAGTGTAATAAACAGTAAATCAATCTCTCTCATACAATCCTATTTCTTTAAAAGTATCTAGTTTTTCCCTCTCTGGAATGCTCTTTCCCTAGATCTTCACCTCTCTAGCTCATTCACATTCAACTCAGATACCGTGTCCTCAGCTCAGAGGCCTCTCCTAGCCACCCTGGCCCTCCACCAACCCACGTCACTCTCTATCTTCTTACCTAGTTTTATTTTTTCACAGCACTTACACAATCTGAAATTCCTACTGGTTCCCATGCTTACTGCCCTTTTCCTCCTACCAGAAAATTAATCGCATCAGACTGTGCTCCAGTCACCTGCATCATTGCCTGGCATGGATCAAGTGCTCAGTAAACATTTTGGAGAGAAAGAGACACATGCATCTTTTAGTACATCATAAAACTTTTAGAAATGTGGACAGTTAAATATTAAACAGTTAATGGAAGGTGTACTAATGGAGTGGGATTGGATGTGGAGAGGAGAGCAGCTGGGAGAAAAAGAAAGTGCAATTTTGTACTTATACTATTATGTTTGGGTTTTCCTACAATAAGCAAATTGCTTTTTCCAAAACTTTTTAATGAGGTGAAATTTATATAACATAAAATTAACCACTTTAAAGTGAACAAGTCAGTGGTGTTTAGTGTAATCACAATGTTTGTGCAGCTTCCACCTTCATCTAGTTCCCCAACATTTTCACCGTGGCACACGGGCTCCCGTAATCATTATATGAACGCTTCCCATTCCCGTGGGAACTCGCTCCCCTCTCTCCTGTCCTCCTTGTCCCCATATCCACCAATCTCATTTCTGTCTCTAGGATTCACCCATTCCAGTCATTTCATACTAATGGAATCATACAATAGATCATCTTCTGTGTCTGGCTGCCTTCACCAGCATCATATTTTCACGGTTCATCCATGTTGTAACAGATGTAAGAGCTACATTCCATTTTATGGCCAAATGATATTCCATGGATGTACCACTTCTTATTTATCCATTCTTCCGTTGATGAGCAACTTGCTTTTGTAACTTCAAGACATTAAAAATAAAAGAAAGGATAAACAGGTGAATCACAGTAAGGTACACAGTCTACTTAATTGTATCAGGGCAATGTCAATTTCTTGGTATTGATAGTGTATTATAGTTACATAAGGTGTTACCATTGGGGAAAGTAGGGTGATAGGGGACCTCCTGTAATATTTTTGCAATTTCTGGGGAGTCTTTAATTATTTCCAAATAAAAAGTTAGAATGTTAAAAATGCTCATACCAACAAAAAAGAGAAGTTTTCTGAACAAGTAAAGCCCACTTGTAATTAAACTGACTTTAGCCTTGATTGCTATGTCTTTATTGAAGGTTTTTTCTGCCTTCCTTAGTTAAATTTGTTTGGGCCATGGATAGCCCTGGGGAAAGGATCTTCTTTTCACTTTGAGAATTTGTAAATATAGAACAGTATCAAGAATCACAAACACCTACCTATGTAGAATCCCCAGATTGTCCATTGTTAGCATCTGATCACCTTGTTTTATGTTTTAAGATCAGAAATAAAGTAGTTCTAATACATATGTTGCCTCTTTTACTCCCATCCCAGTCAAATTCTACCCTCCCCAACAGGCTATCATGTATGAAATGTGATTCATTTAATCTATTTAGAAACATTCACATATACAACATATAAATCAATGAAAACCACCTTATTGTTTTAAAATTCATATATCATACATAAAACCTGTTTTCATGCCATGTGTTTGTCTCTTAACTGTGATAGAGTAACTCCATCGATGTTTATACCTCTTCTTTATTCACCCATTTCCCTTTTAGGCTTTTATGTTATTTCCAAATTTTTGTTATACCCACAGTATTTGTACAAATGTGTCTGGATACTGTCAGAGGCAAGTTACAGAAATTTAACTGGATTTAATCAGAAGAAATGTATTACCTTACATAACCATGTTAAAAAACAAAATTCAAGTGAATAAATTTTCAATACCTTATTGTCACTATTCAACAATTCATGAATCGGGCAGCATCCAATGGAGCAGATAGAATGGAGCTCTGGGGAGTTAAACCAAAGGAAGGACTTTTATGGGCAGAAGGGAGCAAGAACAAAGCAGTTACACTAGCAACAGGTGGATTGGTGTGGCAAGTTTTATGCTCTCAAGGGATGGCAGAGGTCTATCAGGCAGGGTATATCAGTAGTGTTGACCAGGTGAGCCCTGACTGACTGTTTTCAGATCGTATTTCTGGGGGAGCTGAAACTGTAACTAAGTTTCAGTTTGGTTATGTGGGGCTTAGGATAAATGACTCCATTTTGGACCTAATGTCCTGTTTCTAACAACCATAAGCCCTTAGATAAGACTGACTTGAGTCCATTGTATCAGGAGCTTAATGACCTCAAGGACTTACACCTTTTCATCTGTCTGCTGCCCTGCGTGTTGGCTTCATCATTAGGCTGGTTCCCAGACGGCTAGAGTCCTAGATGTTAGGTCTGGAGAAGCAAGGGAGTGCATCTCATCCTGCAGCTGTCTTCTAGGATCAGGAAACTTTTCTCAGAAGCCCACCAGGAGCTATCTCCTCCCATGTCATTGGCCTGAATTGGGTCACATACCCAATCTTGAAAAGGAGATCTCTCTCTCCTTATTGTGGTTAAATATACATAACATCATATTGTTTCCTCATTGGCTGTACCATTACACATTCTCACCAGCAACATTATTACCCATTTTGCACAAGCGTTCTGATTTCTCCACATCCTCTCCAGCACTTGTTATTTCCTGTTTTGTTTGTTTTTAGTAACAGTCATCCTAATGGATGTGAAGTGGTATCTCCCTGTGCAAAGGCGATCTCTTAAACCAGTGGTTTACACTGGTGGTTGTACATTAAAATTGCCCCAGGAAATTTTACACCTAACCCACCTCTAGACTCTGATTTAACGGGTATTGGTTAGGACCTAGGCATTGATACATTTGAAATACACCCCACTGTAGGGCCTCTGATTGAGGCCAAGCTTGAGAACCACTAGCCAGAGACAAATGTTCCAGCAAAAAAGGGATGTTGGGGAATCAATTGCAGTGTTCAATACTACTCAGAAGTAAAATTGCTGAGTCCTCAGCTGGATTTCTGTACTTACTTTGTAGATCCAAGTCTGAATTATTCTTAGAAATTTAGAACCAGAAGTAAGTAGTCTGTTAACCCAGGTAAGTATCAGGGACAGAAAATACACTGCTTGCTGCTTAATTTCCTCACCCAGCAAACTTTGTTTTTGTCTGAATTGGCAGCAAATTAATACATTTCTTTACTTCAGTGGTTCCACTGGTGAGGCTGGACAGAATCCAAGAAACATCTGTAATATGGTTCACTTTACTTCCCCAACTCGTTTAGTGTATAAGCTTCATCAGGCGGCCTCCCTCTCCCCACCTGCCAGAGCCATCTTCGCCGGAGGGTGCCAGGTCCAGCCCTGGCCCACCTGCAGCAGCTCTGATGTGCATCTGATGGGGTCGGGGAAGTGGTTTATCCCTGAAGCTTTACCGTGCTGGGCTAGCAACTGGTTTTCCTCTGGTCCCTTAAGGGGACTTTTGTTTCCCCATTTCTTGCTGCTTTGCCCCTCACTGGGTCCTTGTAGGATCTCTCTTTAAATAATCTTGAATCTGGCTTTGCCTTGGAGACCTGTGTGGGTGGTGCCACCTGTGCTGTTCTGCTTCCTCCTTCCAAGTCCAAGTCGGTGTTTTGCCCCAACCCTCTGCCAGTTTGGCCCCTAAAAGCTTGGTGGTTCAAGACTGTTAGCCTGGCAGATCCTGGGGCAATGCCTCGATCCAAGGAGGGAAGCCCTTGGGGCAGGCAGGGTGCCTGCCATCACTTTCAGCTGCCGCCTGGCCCACCTTGCCACAGGCCTCACCAGGCTCAGCTGCCTCCCCGGATTGTATGTGTAAAGCTTTGTCCTGGTACTTTGTCTGATGCTTGTCTATTGCTCTTTAAATTGAGTTTACAGGAAGAATCAAATTGTGTGAGTGACGGCATGTTGGTAATGCTGGACTTAACTGTTTCAAGTTTCTGGGGCCTAGAATTCAAAGTGGACAGTAGCACCACTTTACAGCTATTAAATGGTGTTTTGACTTTTAAGGGCTGGCAGCCCAAGAGGATGGGGCTGAGGGGACACAAAGACCTCTTCCCTCTGTTGTTTCTCCCACCTACCTGAACTCACTCTAGGCCAGATGGCCCCGAGTATGTGTTAGGAAACCACACTTAAAAATTCTTAAGTTTTTTTCCCTATAGGGCCTTCAGCCCTTCCCCATTCTTCCATCATTCCAAAACCACACATCCCGGGCCCATGAGCCATACTGCCGTGCCCGACCTCTTCGGGAGAAGTATGAATGCGTGTGTCTCAAGTTAATAAAAGAATATTTAAACATTGTTTAACAAAATAAAATTTTATTTTTGATTTAAGCTAAATTTCCTTTTAAATTCCTTCAAGCTTGGTTCATTGAGGTGGTTAAGTACAAATGCTACTGACTAGGAATTACCTATATAGTTAAGCTATGCCTGTGTGAAGAGGCTCGAATGCTGTCCCTGGCAGCTTTCCTCACAGACTAGAGCTCCTTCTGGACACATAGTGTCATTCTTACCTTATAAATGTGGTGTAGATGTAGCCAGTCTCCCCCGCCCCCACTGTGTGACGGAGGCAGACTGTTGTGGTGGGGATGACTCCTCCCGCCCCACCGACCTTCCGTACACGCGTAAGACTGGCACTGAGGAGGGGGGTGAACCTCAAGTCCCAAATACCCGGTTGGGTCTGAGGGGTGGGAGCTGGGCACAGGTCTAGCAGTCAAGCTTCTAGTTATACCCTATGTAAGGCAGAGCCTCTTAGTTTAGTGCTCAGAGCTTGTTTACCTCAGTTCCCAGGTAGTGAGACAGGGACCGTAGATGTAGTCAGAGTAGGATGAGGGCCTCCGGAGGAGGCAGGGCGGGATATTTGCAGTCAGAGCAATGTAACTACATGTAAGGAAACCACCCCCTACTAAAACTCTATGTTAAACATTAAGATCTAGAATCATTCTTCAGTGAGATCAGTTAATGTTCTCCAGATAAAGAAGAATAGCATGTTTTATGATGCTAATGATTCGTAACCATGTGTAAGATTCACTCTCACATGCTAAAAGGCCCAGGCCTATGTGCTGTCTTTCCTCCTTCAGATCTGACAGGTGATTTTGCAAACTGAGCAACTAACTTAGCATGCAGACCCAGCTGTAGACGACATGGTTAAGGGCAGGAAGAATTCCATCTTAAAGATAAGATTACATTTTAACACCCAGGAAGTTCAAGAGGCAAGATTCTTTAGCAAATAGACAATACCTCAGCCCACCTTGGGGGCTGGGCAGGCAGACTTTTGATGTGCTCCCAGACCAAGGTGCCGGTGTACCAGAGAAAACAAGGCAGGAAATTCCTTATGTTAATTTTTAATATTCAGGAACCACTTAACAAGTCCACACCCTAAACTCTTTCACGTTCCCAAATATCCCCCTAGATGATGCACCACTACAGACTCTCTTGTCCCTTCCTGGTATGAGCCGGGAGCTCCATTCTTTCACTTTATCTCTAAATAAAAGCCTGTACCTTGCTCTCCTACCTTGAGTGTGAAGCTCATTCTTCGGCTTCATGAACAAGAACCCCAGCATCAGTAGGATGGCTGGTCCAGGAGCTGCCAGGAAAGGTGTTCTGGCCCAGCCTGAGTGTGAGTATGAGTGTGTGTGTACATGTGTGTGCACTGGACAGGAACGGGAGGCTGGGACTTTCCATTAAAAACTTAATTTCTGTGTGTCTAGTTGGAATTTTTAGTATGAATGTGACATTTTTCTCCTTGCTTATGTCATTAATAAAAAAACTGTGACCTATTGTAGACCATGTCGTGCCTTTTATTTTTGTGGGCAGCAGAATTCTCTCATCATTATGAATATGACCCATGGAAGGGACCCAAAGTACAAAGAAATCCACACCTTTCCAGCTGGAGAAACAGGGTGGAAGTCTAGGGAAAGGAAATCCTGGGGCAAAATACCTCTAAAAACCGAAATCAGTCCAAGGGAGAAATAAAGTTTCAAATCCATTTATTGCTTACAAAACTGCAGTTCAGCCCATCTGTCTCCTGCTCAAGCAGCAGCAAAAACCCGCCCTCCCCTTCACCTCTCAGGTACAGATAAGCCCTCCCTTGCCCAGGTAATTACCCATTGATACCGAGATGAACTTCTCTCCACCCAGGAGGAATAACGCAAATGCACTAAAGCCATACTTCTTTCCACCTCTGAACACCTATTGATATGCAGATGTACAAAAGCCTGGTGGGATATTCTGGAAATATTACAATTTTACCCACATCGTCAATGCAACTCTATGAAGCGTGTATGTGAAAACTGAGCAATGGTTACAGAGGGCGGCAGACCTAAACTAGAGTTTCCTTCGGCTGGGAGATTCAGACACATCAGTCTTTAATTACAATAACAAAGTAACAATTGTAAAATATAATCCTGAAAATGGGAAAAAGCACCCCATCAACCAAACACACAAGTACTTTGATTTTGACATTGTCTCAACCCTAACACATGGCCACGTTTTGGGGCAATTGTAATCATGGTGCACACACTCTTTTGCATGGGGCTTCCTTAATGTACTATCATTGGCCTTCCCTGTGTTTCCAACATCTTTATAATTAGGATTTTCAAATTACTACAAGAAATCTCTTCCTTGTGAAGAGGGCCATGATTTGCTTAGCTAATTCTCTGTAGTGGAGTTTCGGTGCTTTCCACTTTTTCACTATTATAAACGACACGGCAGAGCATCTTTCTCCAAAGAGCTCTTGACTTCTGCTGAGTTCAATAGACAAATTCCTAGGGACCAGAGATTTCATGCTGACAGGCAATGTGGTAGAAAACTATGAAGCTGTGGGTTACACTGAACTGGGCTGGAATTCTGGCTCCATTCCCCCTTGGGGGGTGCTCCTCCATTCTGTGTTCAACTGTGGATCAAGACTCAGTGGATCAATCATTTTAGTTAGCATTAAAAAGAAAGAAAAGTAGGAGAGAGTATATTACCTACAGAAGTGTTTTGTTAAAGGTCTCCTAAAATGTGTGTACTGGTTGTAATTTTTTTTTTCTTTCTTGGAGTTGCAGGCGAACAGACTGGGAGAATGTTCCTTTTATCTTTTCTGGGTCCCATTTTTCCCAATCTGTAAAATGAGGCAGTACCCTGGACTTCCCGAAGATTAGTGTGAACACGTATTCTCAGGCGATCCATCCACCCCATCTCCATGCCACCACCAGCCTGGCTTCAGGCACTGTTACTTTCCGCTGGTCAGCAGAGAGCAATGGCCCCTTCACTCTGTGCCACTACAATTCATTCTCAACCCAGGAAGAGTAATGGTCTTTAAAACCTAATTTAGATTGTGTCACTTTGCTTAAATTGCTGCAACAGTTTTCCATTTCCTTACCTACTGAGAGTTGGTAGAACAGTCCAAATATGGTAAGGGGTTACCATGGCCTGCAAGGCCCTTCACCACCTCTTCAAGCCCCTCTCGCCACCCTTTACTCGCTCACGCTCTCTCCAGTCACCCCCTCCTGGCAGGGTCTTTGCACCTGCTGCTCCTTCTGGAACCCCTTTCCTGCGGATCTTCCCGGGCCGTCTCCTTCTCATCCAGATCTCAGCTCAAAAGTCGTCTCCTTCGAGTCGCCCTCCGGGGCTGCCCGCCTCCTTGTCCCGACGTTCTGGCCCACGACTCGATTTCCCTTCTCGGAATCCGGCGTTCTGGAGCGATGTGGTCCCATTCCTCGAGGCCTGGCTCACGGTCTCCGACGGCTGTGGGAGCCCACCCGGCGGGGAGGCGTCCTGTTTGGCCGGCCGCCTCCTGACGCTCCGGGGGCTCTCCCACAGGTGGGCCCACGAGCCAGAGCCCCGCGGCTTCGCTGAACGCCAAGAACCGCAGCCCCGGGGCCTCTACGGCGTCCGCATTTACGTTCTGGGTCAGGGGGCGGAGCCGCGGCGGCGGCGCTCCACTTCCGGGACGGGGCTGCCGGCGGGGCAAGGCGCGCTGTCTCCCGGACTGTCAGGAGCTCCGCGGCGGCAGTGGCGGCAGTGGCGGCGCGCGGAGCAGGCACCGGCCCGGGGAGCGGCACCATGAGCGGTGAGTGGCGGCGGCGCCGCTGTGACCCGCCCCGGGCGCCTCGGCTCGGCCGCTCCAGCCGCGCGGTCCGGCTCCGGGGTCCCCGCGTCCCGCTCTCCGCAGACCCCCGTTGCAAAGCTCCCGGTTCCCTGATGCCAGGCACGCCCAGTTCCTGGCCCCGGACACCCGCAGTTCTCAGGCGTCCACGCTCTAGTCCCTGACTCTTGTCCATCACTTACAACCAGCTCCTAGACATCTGCCCCCCGTTTTCCTGCCTCTGCCAATGCTCCTACCTCTCTGCCCCGTTACCAGACTCCCAGTCCGCAGACCTCCAGTGTCTCAGTCCCTCTTAACTCCTAAAACTACTGAGACCCAGTTCTGGCCGCCCCCCCTGCTCCCCAGTCATTCCCACCACCAAGGCCTCTTGTACCCATTAACTCCAGTCTCCACACAGGCAGAGTGTCATCTCTGGAGACTTAGCCTGCTGATCCCTGAGCCCCGTGACCTCCTAGCTCTCAGTCCCCAGAGGTCTCTGAGTTCTCCAGCCTCTTTGTCTCCCCTGTCCCTTCTATTCTCTTGTATCCTGTCCCCCAGCACTTTACTGTTCCTGTCACCAGTTGTTCCCAGTCAGCCTGAGTTTCCCTTTCTGGTCCTTGCTTCTTACGTTTTGGTTATTTTTCATTCTCCAGCCCCTTCTAGTTCTTTTCCTAGCTTATTTGAGGTCTCCCTTGTCCATGCCTGCAAACCTTCCCTTCTTGTCCAATGCTGAGCCCATCTGGGGACCATCCTTTGGTTTTCCCAGTCCGCCCCTCTCCCTCCCATCAGTGAGGAATGAAGTTTTGGTGGGGAGGTTGGGAGGGACAGGGAAGTGCATGTGGACAGCTTGTCCTCAGTGTATTTGAAGTTTAGTCCCTGAACTTGATGGTATTCTCAGTCCTTTCCTCTGAAGAGATCTCCGTGGTGTGGTGCTAAGTCATTCCTGGGTGTTGCATGTGGAGGTGGGAGTGACTCAGGGAAGCCTCTCGGGTTGCCCAACTGGGATCTGGATTTACTTAGGAGGACTCACCTACCCTCACCATCTGTTTTCCCCTCTCTGTGGAATCGCCTCTGAAGAGTCCTTGTGTCCAGCCCCCTTGGCCCTAGCCTTTAAGCCAGGAGTTTCTGGAGGTCAGAGGGATCTGTCTCTCTTCATTTTTCACTTTCTGGTTATCTCTGGATCATTTTTTACAAGTTGTGTGCCTTTTGTTTTGCTAGTCAAGAACAAGATTTGTCAAATTAATGGTCCTAATGGGGGAGCTGCCAAGGGGGTTTCCAGAGAGGTAGTCCAGCTTCTGTTGCCAGAGTGAATGATTTTTTGCCTAATTAAAGGTTTTGGTCCTTGAACATTATTGATACCACAAAAATGTGATAATTTGGTTAACCACCCGAGAGCTCATACAGCTTGGTTTAAGTGCAGGCCCTGGAGCCAGACAACCTGAGTTCACATCCTGCCTGTGACCCATAAAACTGTGGATTTAGAGCAAGTTACTTGACTTGAAAGTAACTTTCTGGAAGTCTCAGCAAAATGGGGATAAATAATAGTACCTGTCACCTAGGCTTGTTGCAGTGACTGAATAACTACAGGTAAAGTGATTGGTACTGTGCCTTTCACATGGTTTGTAGTCAGGAACTTGGAGTTGTTTTTGTTTCAATAAGGACCCATGTGGGGTTCAGGTGGGATGGTTTTCTAGCTTAGCTCTGGGACAAGGGCTGAAGCTAGGCACTCCCTGAAAATCTCTTCCTTTTAATATGACAGGGAGTCTCAAGTTCACAGTGCTAGGCCATTCTCTCTTCTGCCTTCTTATCAGGAACAAGTGAAATTGACAAGCCAAGGGAAACTGATCAATGTATTTTTCAAGGAGTAATTTTCAATCAAAGATAAAAATGTTTTAAAATTTAATGTAAAAATATCATTAGGTCTAAGGCCAAACAGATTACAAAAGGAAATCAACAAATGGCTATTTCAGGAAAGGCTTTAAGGATGAAAGCCTTCTTTTGGAAAGATTCTAATTAAGGTAGAAGAAGTGGCTGAGGATGGAAGGGGGGATGTCCTAGGTATTTTCAATCATTTTCTCTTTTTTCCTGTTTAATTGAGAAATAATTGACATACATCATAAGTTTAAGGCAAACGGCATGATAACTTGAATTAATTTGTTGTGAAATGATTACCACAATGGATTTAGCTAACATCTATCTTCTCACATACATACAATACAAAGAAATGATAGAAGAATAAAGGAAGATTTTCTCCTTGTGTTGAGAACTCAGGTTTTACTCTCTTAGCAGCTTTCTTGTATATCATACTGCAGTGTTAGCAATAGGCGTCATTTTGTTCATTATATTTCTAGTACTTATTTATCTTGAATGTGCAATTTGTACCTTTTGACCAGTTTGTACTTATAACTCCCCCTCGTTTCTTGAAAATACAGTTGAAATGGGTTTTTCCTACCTGTGGGATTGATAGTTGGCACATAGTAAAGTACTGTGGCATGAAAATATCTCCTCTCTTTTGTCCTTTTTTAATAGAAAAATTTGAAAATCACCAAAGTGGAGAGAATAGTCTAGTGAACAATTACCAACTCATGACCACTTCACCTGTCTACCTGTCTACCTATTGCCCTTCTCTCCAGTTTACTTTGAAGCAAATCTCAAAACACTGTAACATTTCATCTGTAAATATTTTGATAAGTATCTAAAAAGTCTAGGGACACCATTTCAAAAATGTGACTCATTTCCAATATCATACCTATAAGAAATTAGTAATAATTCATTAATATCATCATATTGTTCACATTTCCATTGCCTTATAATTTTATAGTATATTTTTAAGTCTTAGGACCTAAATAAGGTTTAAGCAATACAGATTGGCTTGTCTTTGAAGTTTTTTAGATCTCTTTGTGTTTTTTAGTTTGTTATTGTTTTAGTGTTTAGTTTATTCAGAGTTGTGCAAACATTACCATAATCAATTTTAGAACATTTTCATCACTCCAAAAAGAAACTCGTACCCATTTGTACCCATTCCTCATTCTCCCTCCCCTCAGCCACAGGCAACCACAATTTTACTTTCTCTCAGTATGGATTTGGCTACTCTGGATATTTCATATAAGTTAATCATACAATATGCGGCCTTTTGTGTCTGGCTCTTTTACTAAGTATCAAGTTTCCAGGGCTCATCATTTGGCCTGGATCTTTCTTCGGTCCTTTTTGTGGCTGAATGCTGTTTTGTTGTATGGATATTAAATATTTTGTTTATGCATTCTTCAGCTGATGAACAGTTGACTTGTTTCCACCTTTTGGCCACTGTGAATAATGCTGCTGTGAACATTCATGTGCACGTTTTCATTTTTCTTACGTAGATACCTGTGGGGTAGAATTGCTGGGTCCATTTCAGGAACTGTTAGACTGTTTTCCAAGGAGGCTGCTCCATGTTCCATTCCTCCCAGCCCTGTACGAAGGTTCTGGTTTATTCACATCCTTGTCAACAGTCATTTTGGTAATAGCTATTCTAGTGAGTGCGAAGTAGTATCTCTTTGAGGCTTTGGTTTGCATTTCTCTAATGATTAATGATGTTGAGCATCTTTCTATATGCTTGTTGGCCATCTGTATGTTTTCTTTGGAGAAATGTCTACTCAGATCCTTTGTCCCTTTTTTGAGTTGTTCTTATTGTTGAACTATAGGAATTGTGTATAATTTCTGGATACAAGTCTCTTATCAGATAAATTATTTACAAAAATTTTCTTCCATTCTGTTTTCTCACTCTCTTGATGGTGTTCTTTTTTTAAACTATATGCCTCCTTTCATCTCTTTTTTCCCTCTTGGATTTTTTGTTGAAGGAAGCTGTTTATCCTGTAAGGTTTCTTGTGGGATTTTGCTGACTGCATCCTTTTGGGGAGGTTTGACGTGTTTCTCAGTTTCTTGTATATCCTATACATTGGAAGTTAGAGTCTGCTATATATTTAGTTGAAAATGTTTGAGCAGCGTCAGAAGTTAGATGGGTTAAAGGCCGAATACATTAAGTGCAAATAACCAGGAAGTGGAACGGCTAGGTAGTTCATACACAGGACAAATGGGTATCATGAGGCCAGAAACAACTAAGATGACCGTCAAAAGAAGAGGAGTGGATAAATATATGTGGCAGGGTCACATGACAGAAAACCTCAAAGATGTTAAAGGGAATAAAAGGCATTTATAAACATCACCATGGCTATATCACAAACAGTAACATTCTCTGAAAAAATATTGGGGTGCAGAATTATACCTAAAATGTGTATATCTTGATGCACAGTAAAACATGCATATGAAACAATGTTTATAAATTCATGTAAATATGTAGATGTAAACAAATTGGCGGTCGCAAGCACACTTGCCACATGTGGTGGCTGTATTAGGGGGGTAGTGGTCAAGATTTATTTTCATTTTCTTAAAGAATTCAGTAGGTGGGAATCCTTGATTACCAGTGCTGCAAGATAAGGAATTCTGATTTTCAGATAATGATTTTGCTCTTACTGGAAAAGTAGACCTTGTAAGGCCAGAAAGTCATTGTGATTCTTAACACTGTCTTTTGTAAGGTCCTCAATGCTCCTTCCATTAGTAATTATCCTGTCAAGAATCCTTCTTAAGTTGGAAAGACTCTGAAATCCCCATTTCAAGGATGGGGAAACCAGGCCCTGAGAAGTCAGAGAATTTGTGGAAAAGACAAGCTCTAAGGGTCTGATACACCAGAGTTTGGGGCTCTGTGGGTAATTTGCTGCTGTTTCTTGCTTGATGTTTATGTACATTTTGGCAATTTTTTTCTTATTTTTCTGGAATGTTGAAGGTCATGCTTTTCTCTTTGGCATTGACTGGGTCATCTCCAGCAGTGGTCTGTAGTTGGCATAAAGAATTGGTTGCAACGAGTGAATGGAAAAAAGAATATTTGTGGTTTTCATTCAAAGCAGGGAAAGTGATGATATCAAGTTTTTTCCCCCTAATGTAGGCACTGGGTTGATCTATTGTGACGACTGTACAAAGTAAGTGTTCCACTGTCTGCAAATATTTGACCACCTCCTGCGCAAGCAAGTGGCAATGGACTAAATCTCATTGACACTGACTCTCCTGCTTCCCTGTTGCGTGGCTCCGCCTGGGTAACCAATGGGTGTCAAGTTCTTAGAGCTCTTAAAATGTACAACTAAAATCTAAAATTTTATGAACTGTCCAAATTCTGGCAATGTGAGCACAATTCCAGATAAAGCACCTTCCATTCTGATACCATCTTGTCTATACGTAGGCCGTGCATTCTCAGTGGGGGTGATACCACCCTCTTGGGGCCAAAAATTGGTTCTCAAGGGAGACAAAAATGTTACTGTTAGGCACAAAGCACAGATATGCATGTACTGCATGAACAGATGTACAATATATCTGTGGTATTAAAATTTCATGGAGGGGGTAATTTTAAGAAAAAAATGTCTTAAAAGGATCCTAAGGGGAAAGTAATGAAAGAAAGGTCAAGAAACACTGATACAGGTTTAAGTACTTTTACCATTATCATATACATTTTCATTTTACTTTAACCCTTAACATTTCAGGATAAAACTTCATATTGACCACTTTTTAAAAAATTGAAGTATCATTGATAGACAATCTTACGTTGGTCACAAATGTACAACACAGTGGTTCAACAGTTACCCATGTTATTAAATCCTTACTACCTCTAGTGTGGTTACTATCACTGTAGAAAGATGTTACAGAATCATTGACTATATTCTCCATGTGGTACAGCCATCCCTGTGACCAACTTACATTGTGATTGTGAATTATTGTGCCCCTTTATCCCTCACACCCTCTCCCCTGCACCCACCCCAACCACTCCCTCTTGGTAACCACTAGTCACTTCTCAGTGTCTATGATATTGAGCCCTTTTATGGATTTCATAATCCATCATTAGTCCATCCTTTTGCATGTAGCAGAATTTGTAAAGTGTTTGACTTTACTCATAGAAACAGCTTATTTTCCTCCCTTCTGTTCTTTTCTATTTGTTGTTCTTACTATAAATAATGATGCAGTTAACAGTTTTGTTCGAGGGAGTTTTCCTTCCTTGCAATTGATAGTGTGTAAAATAACGTCTTTAGGATGATTTCCCTGAAGGAGCATTAACATGTGTTGGTCCTTCTTAGTTTCCCTGCCTTTCAAAGTTGTAGTGGTTTAAAATACTTCCGGGAAGAATGAGGACTCTAGTGGAGCAGAGTCTGGCCAGAGATTCAGGGTTCAACGGTGAGCAGACATTTATTGGCTGACAGTTTGGTGCATCTTCTATCACTTAGCAGAGGTCTGTAGTGTTGGTCTCTGTTGAAGTGAATTAAACAAACCTACCAAAGAATGTCTTGTCGGGGTCATGGGTGTGTTAGCCAAGATTCTTTCCAATTGCGTGTGGCAGAAGCTGATTTCAGCACAATGGGAATTTAAAGTGTCTTGTAGTGGAAAAGCCTAGAGATAAGGCTGTCTTTCGGCTCAGTTGTATTCGAGTGCTAGAGTCATCAGGACTACCTTTCTGTCCCACTCATAACTCTTGTTTCCTTTCTTGGCTTCATGAGGGTGCCTCGTCCATGGAGGCGAGGTGGTTCCTACCGGCTCCTGGTCACATCCTGCAGTGTAGCAATGCCTGAGGGAAGAGCGGGCTTCAGAAGTCCTCAGGCTGACTCACCATCCTGGAACCCATCACTGTGACTCTGGTTGACCAGGTCTGGGTCACATGCCCAGTCCAGAGCCCGAGGGGGATGTCTGACCTACTTATTGTCTGGGTAGAGGCTGAACTAAAGGTGAAGGGCTGTTGTGATTTTGAGTGGGGTGGTCAGGGAAGACCTCACAGAGAAGGTGGTACCTGAGCAGAGACCTGAGGGAGGGGAGAGTGACTTCTGGGTTTTGCTCCCGAGCAGCTGGAAGGGGTAAGAATTACCTTTTACTGAGGTGGGAAGGCAGTGGAGGAGCTGGTTTGGGTGTGGGGTGAAGAAGTTTGAAGCCTCCAGGGGAGTGAGGACTGTCCAAGGCAGCACCCTGTGGGGCCTGTGCTCCTGGGCTCCCTAAAAGGAGGGAACCTTGAGCGCTCACTTCTCATTATTCCTTGCCTGAGTCTGCACATCTTGTAATCTGCTCTTTCCTCCCCCATCATAGAAAAAAAAAACAACCAAGAACCCACAATGACATTAAAGACTATTGTGAAAACACAGAATGTACCTATTAATATTGCCTCTTTAGCACATTAAATATTTGGACTTTTAGGTGTTCCCCTTCTGTCCTTGTTGAAAGCATATGTGTTTCATATAACTGCATGAGTCTACTCTGAGCTAGTGTTTCCACTTATAGTCGAGCACCCATCCATGTTCCTACTCATCACAGTTAGTGAAAAAGACTGAATGACATTCCACCAAGTGGACGTACCACAGTTATTTAACCTTTCCTCATTGTAGGAAAAAAATGTAAATTAATTTATAGTGTTCTAGGGTGGGACTGGCACTCGGTTTCTGTAAAGGGCCAGGTAGTAAATAGTTTCTGCTTTGTGGGCCATCTGGTCTCCGTCCCAACTACTCAGCACTGTTGCTGTACTAAAAAAGCCATGAAGGCCGTAAGTAGGTGGAAGGATGTGCTGTGTTCCCATTAAACTTATTTAAACTTTTAATTCCTTCATCAGAAGATGGAAATTAAAGCAAGTGATGAATGTACAGTCCCTTACTCAGCACCTGGAAGATAGAGGCACTGGTGAAATAGGTATTTGGGACTTTTCTCAGTTCCACCATTTCTCCTCCTTAGCTTAGTTTCTGAGGTGTCAAGCAGGTATTGTGATATTTCTGTAGATTTTGCTATTCACTGCCACGTGTCTTCCCAGAATTCACTGTGCCAAGGTGTGGTGTCCAGTGGCACATCCGTGCCTCCCGGTAGCTTTACCAGCATTGGGCAACTTCATTTTAAGTGTTTCTTGGTGAATTTGATGGTTATATAATGTAGTAAGTTTATAATTTGTATTTTCTTCAGCCATGGGGGGAGATACATTCTCTCTTCAAAGTGCTGGCACAGTGCCTTTTTAGTGTTTTTTGTTTTTCTAAAGCAGGGATTGGCAAACTGGGCTGGCCACCTGTTTTGTGAATAAAGTTTTATTGGAACACAGACCCATCTATTCATTGACTATTTAGGGCTGCTTTTGCTCTACAGTGGCAGAATTGAATAGCTGTGACAGAAGCCATCTGGCTTGTAAAGCCTAAAAGATTTAACATTTTGCTCTTTAAAGAAATGTTCGCTGACCCCTGCTCCAGAGTAAATTCTTTGCCCATTTATGAACCTGCTGTCGACTCAGTCTTTGATCTTAGACATCACAGGGCCACTTGAATGGTTGGAGCCTTGAAGCAGAGCCTGTCTCTCTCCATTGTGCCGTGGTGGACAGTGTGTCCTTTTGTTCGTGGCCGGCTGTGCCACTTTTCCGCACAGTCCTGGGAGCCAGCACCCTGACTTTGGGGAAGAATGACGTCCATTTCATCTGTTTGTGTGCTAATGCCGGAGCAGACGGAACTGCCGCTTCACTCTGTGTTACACACGCCAGCTGCCCCCCGGTCCTGGTGCGTTCTGGTTCTCTCTGTTCAAGGCAGCCACTTGGGGAACCACACAATGAGCCCTGGGGTCTTGGTTCAACGACTTGAGTTCCTTCTGGGAGCGGGGTTGCTTTAGTGCTCAGTTTCCTTCCCTGAGAAGGCTCATAACCCAGGGGAGATGCCAGGAGCCGGCTCATGGTTCCTGCAGTCCTTCCCGTCTTAGGGACTGTGTCAGGGCCATGGTGTGGCTGGAGGGCTGTGGGAACACCATTTAGAGGGTGGGAAGGCCACTCAGAGAAGGTGACGTCTGAGCCAGCCGTTGGGAGGTTGGTTTGTCTTTGGTCGTGCTTTGCAGTGGGATCCGTTTTTCTGTGCAGAAGCTGAGCTGCTCAAGAGGTTAGCCTGGTCTTGTGGAGATTGGAAGGCATGGGCTTTGGGACAGTGTTGAGTCTGTCTCGGAGCCATTCCTTGGGCAAGTGATCAGTGTTGCCCAGTCTCAGTTCCTTAATCTGTTACAACAGGGCTGCCAGCACCTGCCTTGCAGGTGGATGTGAAGGTTTAGTGTATATCTCAGAAGGGAACATGGGGAGCAGATCTGGCCCCGAGGCATGTTGTGTTTGGTTCTTGCAGAGCTGGCTGAAACACTGCTCTACAAAGAGTGTCATTAGGTGTTACCTAATTACATGAAAATCTGAATTTTCAGCTTCTCTTGGGAAAAACAGGAGTCGGGGCAACCCTGTGCTGCTGTAGCTGTGAGGCTGTGAGGTGCCCTCCGCAACGGTCATCTCTAAGGGCATCCGCCTTGGTTCCCACAGGCTCTGCCTCACCCCTTTTCTGCCTCCCCTCCCCCCGCTGTTCTCCACCTGACACTGTGGGCGTTGGAAGGCTCTGGTCTTGGTCTTGCACATGCCTCTGGCCTGTATTGGGCTACCCTTTCTTCCCCTCTCCTCCTCCACTTACACTTTCTTTCCATTTCTTTATTCGGAATGGCAGTGGATTTTTGGGGGGGGTGGAAATCAAGCAACAAAAATAGCACAAAACTCACCACTGGGCTGAGTGCACCAACCCTCCCAGATGCCTGCAGATGGGACTATGACTTCTAGTCCCTTGCAAGGCTCTGATGTAGGGTGTTGTTCTAGAATCAGGGAAGATGGGAAATGATTAAGATGTGGCCTGGTCTGCAGCCTGCTGGGGACCCTTGACATGTAACTGTCATACTGCTTACTGGGTGGCTGTGAAGTCTGGAAACATAGGCACTATTTAAATTTTTAAAGTCCTCCTCTGATTAATTCTGCTAGGGCAGTGGGTGGACAAACCATGGGCTGTGGGGTAAATCCAGCCCAAGCCTGTTTTTGTAAAAAGCTACTCTCATTTATTAATGTGTTGTCTGTGGCTGCTTTCGAGATGCAAGAACAGAGTCAAGTAGTTGTGACTGTATAACCCGCAAAGCCTAAAATATTTCTTGTTTGGCTTTTTACAGGAAAAGTTTGCTGACCCCCTGTTCTATGGTATGTTAAAGGTGCAGGTTTATTCAGTGAAAACTGGAAACACGTCTTCTGAGACGGCACACTGTGTGTCTATGCGGGGCTTGATAGAAGTGCAGTACACCATGTGTCTATGCGGGGCTTGAAAGAAGTGCAGTGCCCCACGGGTCTATGTGGGGCTTGATAGGGATGCAGGGTGAATTGCAGTGTGCATTGAAGGGATCCAATAATATCATTGAGTGTATCATGTGTTTGTTATATAGTATCAGGAAAGCATTTACTGTGTGTGCACCTGTGCTTCCAGATGTTATGGCCACTGTGTAGTTAATTCAGTGCAGGGTGAAGGAGATGGCAACAAAAGGGCCTGGGGCCAGAGCCCGGAGCAGCAGCCGTGGTGGTAGCTCTCAGGGAGGGCCTCGCTGCTCTTGTGATGGAAGAAGAGAGCTCAGAGCAGAGAAATGGGGCTGCAGCAGGAAGGCACGTGGGCAAAGGCATGGTTTTTATTAAATATGGGGGAGATATTACAACATCTTTGTATGCTGTAAGAATTGCTACATGAGAAGACAAAATTGATGATGTGGGAAGGAGAGGGACAGTCACTGGAGTATGTCCTTGAGCAAATGAGAGGAGATGGGATTCAGAGCACAGGTGGAGGTTTGCATTAGCATCTTGGAGCCTCAGTCTCATCATCTGTGAAATGGGATAGTCATACTTTGGAGCAGAATTTCTCAATTGAGGCACTGTTGACCTTTAGGGCTAGATACTTCTTTGTTGGGGGCCCACCCTGTACACTGTAGGGTGTTTATCAGCACCCCTGGTCTCTACCCACTAGATGCCAACAGTACCCTCCCAGTAGTACCAAAATGTCTCCAGACATTGCCAAATGTCCTCTGGGAGGCAGTCACTCCGGTTGGGAATGGCTTATCTATACTCACTCCATGGTAGAGCCCTTATCAGGAAAGTTGGAACTCTCCTTATTTGAGTGTGCCTGTTGGCCTGTTAGGAGCCTGACCCTTGCAGAGGTTCAGGACCACCTAGCATGAGTCAGACCCGCCCCTCAGTGAATCAGAAATATGAAAGAGAAGGAGCATGGGCTGGCTTTTCTCCTGTGACTCGGGTGGGGCCTGGGTGCATCAGGAGCAGGCTTGCCCACCCTTAGAGGAATCCTAGTGTAGTTGTGCCTTTGGCTTGGAATGTGCTCTGGGCCAATAGCTACCTGTTGCAGACCTTCCCCTTTAAAATATTTGTTTATTGAGGTGAAATTCACAGAACAGAAAACCATTTGTGTTTTTAATACAGTTAAAACAGTGTACAATAGTTAAATTACAAATTTAACAAATATACAAGAATTAGCCATTTTAAAGTGTACAATTCAGTGGCACTTAGTGTATTCATAATGTCATGCAACCATCATCTCTATCGAGTTCCCCAAACATTTCATTATCCCAAAAGGAAATCCTATATTCATTAAGCAGTTACATTCTGTCTATGTGGATTTACCTATTCTAGTCCTTCCCAGTTTTAAAGCACAGCTCAAGTTCCCACTTTTTCAGTAAGTGTCCCCTGGGCCCCAGTGAGTGGCAGCGTGGTGTGGAGGAAACAATGCTTCCGAGTCTGGCAGCTCAAAGTGTCAGCCTCAGTCCGTGCCTGCTTGCTGTGTGACCTTGGGCAGAATTCCTGGTGTGCAGTGGCACCCAAGAAACTTGGCCTTCCTTTTCTTTTCTCCCTTAGAACTGCACAGCGCTTTGCAAGGATTAGCCTTAGACCAGAGAAAAGCCCGGCCTGACTTCACTTCTGCCACTGTGTACCGAGGCAGGGAAATACCACTCTTTAAGTGTGTGTGCGGACTTCATCAAGTGACCTGATCTCTGTTTCCCTTGACCTCCAGGGCTGTTGCCAGGATTAGAGAAGTAATATATGTTGAGTGCCTGGTGCACCTTGCCCATTTTCCCCTCCCCAGATGCCATCACTTTTATCCACCCAGGGCAGTGAACACAAAGGTCTGGAGTGGATTGCTTTGCCCAAGCTTTGGAGAGAAGCTAGCCGGTTGAAATTCCTTAGAGCTGGGAGTCTCACACCTCTGGGATATGGAGTTGCCAGCAAGGGTAATCTGTATAAAGTGGTAACACATGTAAAGTGCTTAGTATGGACTAGGTACTATTCTGGGGGCATGGCATACATTCACTCTTTTAATAGACTAGTTGGTGCACAGATGTTAAGTAACTTGCTGGTGGTGTAAGATTTGAACCCCGTTCTCAATCCCTGATGTCCCCCCAGGAGGTCACTGAAGGATAGAGGGTTGTGGTAAAAATTAACATAGGATCCTGAGGTTTTGAAACATTAAAGACAACACTGGAGCCAGGTGATTAATTTTTGCAAGTCAGGCGATTTCTGAGTTAGAGTAGGGAAATCAGCCCTGCATTTCTTTGACAGGTCTGTAGACCTCTGTGGGTATCCCCTGGGTGCCTTTCTATTTTCTATTTTCATTTTTGGTGGTGACCTAACAAGAAATAAAAAGAAGCCTGTTCTTACACCTGAAGCCAATATAATATTGTATATCAACTGTACTTCAGTAGCACCACTGGTGCATCTGGTCAGTAGTGTGGATTCAGGACTGCCCTGCGAGGAGAAGGAAGGATGTGGGAAGGCTGGGGCTTCACAGAGAAGTCACTCCTGGACTGGCATTGGGGCTGGGACTGCAGGTTTGTTACCAGGGTTGAGAGTGCTGGGCTGAGCCAAGAGCTGGTGGACTTGAACTTTAATCCCACCTCAAGCACCTCACTTCCCATGGAACTAGCCGTGGGTGAAGGTCTTTTCCTCTCTGAGCCTGAGTAGTCTCGTGAGTGGAGCCACCTCTCCTTCTTTGCCAAGGGTTAATGGCAGTCACTTACTGGCTTAGCCCACAGTTGAGGCTTGGGGGGTGGGGTGGGGGGTGGGCGTCGGCTCCCTGCTCCTCCTAGGTGGCTGCAGTGCTTGAGACTAGAGGATTCTTCTTGGCTCTGGCAGGGGTGCTGTATTCCCCTCTTTGTCACTGGGAGAAGGCAAGAAAGACCTGGACCCTTGATTGCTCTGCCTGTCTGCCTCCACAGAGGCCCCACGTTTGCAGACTGCAGAGCCAGGAGGGCATGATCTCATGTAGCAAGCAGTGCCCGGAGAAGGGAAGTGACTGTCCCAGTCACATGGCCAGCAAGCAGCCCAGCTGGAATGAGAACTCATGATGCCTTGTGACTTCCCACTAGAGCTCCTCATAGCCCTGAGCTTCCTGGCTGTCTCCTGTAGTTGATAAATGCTCCCAAGGCCACCCGTGCTTCCTCCACTCTGTGAGACCCCCTCCTCTTAATCCCCTTTAAGGGCTGGGATGGCCACAGGTGCTCCTTCCGAGGTCAGGATTATCTCAGTTGGGTGCACTTCCAGCTTGCAGAGTGATTGCAGCCAGGGAGAGTGCATGGAGGCTGAGACCTCAACAACCTCAGCCTGTTCCTCTGTACAAGACACGCTTTTCGTCCCACCATGAGGAGAGGCTTTGTAAGGTAAGGCAGAGAAGGCTGATGACATCTCATCTAGAAAAAGCAGTGGAGCAAGATACCATAGGAAAGATCTAGAATCACTGTGTATATTAGGAAAAGTCGGTGCTAAATCCTTGCTAATCAAGTGTAGGTCAGGAACCAGTAGTGTCAGTATCTCTTGGGTGCTGGTAAGAAATACAGAATCCAAGCCCCACCCAGGCCATCTGGATCAGAACATGCCTTTTAACAAGACCCCAGGAGATTTGTGTGCACATGAAGGCTTGAGAATTATTGCTCTAAAATTTGTCAGTACTGAGAAGATGGAGATTTTAATTTTCTTTGTATGTTTTTTTTCCTGATTTGTTATTGTGTTTTTTCACATGACTTTTTCTTATTGTGGTAAAATATCCATAACATAAAATTTCCTATCTTAACCATTTTTAAATGCACATTCAGTGGTATTAAGTACATTCAAATTGTTGTAGAGCCAGCACCACCATCCATCTCCACAAGTCTTACTGTCTTGTAAAGCTGAAACTCTGTCCCTATTAAACACTAACTCCCCATTCTCTCCTACATCTGGCTCCTGGCAGCCATGATTATACTTTTTGTTTCTATGAGTTTGACTGTTCTAAGACCCTCATGTAGGGTGGAATGATAATGGTATTTGTCTTTTTGTGCCTAGCTTATTTCACTTAGCATAATGTCCTCAAGGTTCATCATGGATCAGAATGCCCTTCTTTTTTAAGGCTGAGTAATATTCCATTGTATGGCTATACCTCTTTTGCTTATATAATCATGTCTTGATGGACATTGGGTTGCTTCCACATTTTAGTTACTGTGAATAATGCGGCTATGAACATGGGTGTATAAATATCTCTTTGAAACCCTGCTTTCAATTCTTTTGCATATATGCTCAAAAGTGGAATTGGTAGGTCATATGGTAATTCAGTCACACGAATTACATTTATGATCAGAAAATAGCAAAGACATTTCAGGAGGGAAAACCTTATCAAGTTTCCAATTTTCATTGGCCAAAGTCAGGTGGAGTTGTTGGGTGCAGTACTTGGAAAAAGGAAGAAAGAAAGCCTGATTTCTCTGTTTTTGTGTTAGAGAAGAGTAGAAATTAAACCTTTTGCTGAGCAAAGAACAGGATTTATTGATAGACACAGGCATCAAGAGAGATGTTTGAGGGCCTTGGGCAGATGGTGTCTCCCATCATCCTTAATGATGTTTCAAGATGGCCTCTTGTCTAGTGGGAATGATGATGATGTGAGGCTATCCATTCTCAAGATCTCTTCCAGGAAAAAATAACAAGGGCAGCATTTGGGAAGTCAGTTGTATTACTGTGTGTCTGTAGACTGTTTACTGACCTTTTCTCTCCAGACCTGGAGTGAGGCAGGCACCCTATGTAGTGGTCTTGGCAGGCTTTTGAGGGGTGTAGTCTGGAGTCAGGATCCTAGTTTTGCTGATTAGTATTCAAATTAGAACAAAACTTAAACCAGTTGTCATGGTCCACAAGGCTCTTTGTGACTGGCCCCTGCCTGCTTGTCGGCTCTTTACTTCCTCTTTTTTTGTTTTTTTGCTTATTACAGCAGACTTCCTTCTGGTCCTACAGGACCGGAAGCCAAGCTTGTTCTTGCTTCCAGGCCTCTCCTGGCTGGCTGCCCTGCCTGAAATGCTGGTCTCCCAAATCTTTCCATGGTTGCTCCTTCTCTTTAGAAAGGGCTCAGCTCAGATGTATCTGTGAAGAGAGTTCTTCCACAACTGTCCTACTGTCCTGGCTAATGGGGATTCCTTGCCTCCTCCCCGTCTCATCTCATTTGTTTGTTTGTTTGTTTTTTTATGAGAGAGCATGGCAGAGGCTTTTATTTGGAGAGAAAGTGAAAAGACACATCTCCTGGCTCAAGCCAGGAGTGACAAGAGAGCCCGGGGGTGGTGCCTTGTCTAGGGGTTTTATAGGCAGTTGAGAGACAAAGGGCTAGGAATGTACACCTGCTAAGTGGTCGCAAATACTTTTGAAGAAACACTAAGTTTCTTATCAGTCTTCCTGGTTATTTACAAGAATTTTACAGCTCTCATTTCCTCCCAGGATAGCAGCTTCCTGGTCTGGGAGCATATCACTCAAGGCTGCCTGCTTTGCTCCCAAGGTGGGCTGAGTTACTGTCTTACTTTTTAACTAATTGGGTTTTAAGATGGAATCCTTCCTGTTTTTACTATGTTGTTTTGGGCTTGCAGTAGTTCTGGGCTTGCTTGCTACATTGCCCAAGTTGCAACAAATCATTTGTTTAGGGCTGGAAGAAGAAAAGCAGCACTTGGGTAAAGTTAGAAGAATAAGCTGGCCCCCCTCCTCAGTGGGCCAAAGCAAATCTCACAATGGATTGTCTTGCTTTGTTTTTTTCCAGAGGCCCTCACCCTACTCTGTCTAAGCCCATGGTCCCTGTCTCATCCCCCCCTCTACAGATGGAGACCCTAGCTGCTGCTAGGGGAAAGGGGGCGATGACTGCTCTGGCTGCTTCATGCTGAGAAGGGGTGCAGTTAGGGGTGCAGCTAGGTCTCCATCAGTGGTCGGTCAAGAGGGCCTCAGCAAATGGGCACTTCCATCCTGGGTTCTATTTCCATCACCATTTGTAGTTTTATGGCTTCTAGGCAAGATAGAACAAATTGTGTTTTAGGTTCAGTAGCAATATCTGGAGTTGGATTTTCCATTCTGGAAGAACAGACTTGACAAGGAGATTAAAGAATGTATGGCTGAATATGAGGATTAGAAATAGTAAAACTCTAATTGATAATCAGAGCCAGATACCTTGGGGAAACTAGAATTCTGGATCTAGTCTATGTCTCAATGACTGATATTAGGATTCAATGTAGATAGGGCTGCATTATTGAAACAACTCTTTTCTCTAAAATCACCCTCATTTTTATTAGAAGTAACCAGTTTAAGAAAATAATTAATACTTGGCTTGATTATTTGTGTAAGTGCAGTAAGAAGAGCAATTGATTTCATAGACTCTTTTAAATGTGCTTTGCTGGAACTTTTTGTAAGGAATTTCAGATTGGACTTTTAAAGGCCTCTCAAGGCCAGAAAGCCAAGCCACACTTGCTATCAGGTTTTGCTTGCAGTACCTGTGGATTTGGGTGAATTCCTCTCTTCTTGAGGTCTCCAAGACATTTTGAGGTTCTTGCACTTGCCAGAAAGTGACTTTCTTTACTCACCTGGTAAGACTGCTGGGAACCCTGTAAGCAAGGTACCAACCAGGCCAGTTCTTCTAATGGGCTTTGTTGGCTCTATAAAGTCAATCTTAGTTCTTTAAAGCTGTCTGTTCATATCTGAGTTTACACACGTGTCTCTCAGGTATGACATTCCCGTCAAAGCCTTGGTAATATAACCAGTGTTTTTAATTGGTCTTGTTACAAGGAAAGCAGATTCTTACTGAGCTTATGCAAATAAACATACTGCCATAAAATATAAAAATATTCACTGAGAGTTTTTAAATTCTGGAGGGATCAGTTAGAAAGACAAATGTTTCAGTTTTGCTTATAAAGTATTGTCATTTACTAAACTGTTAAGAGAAAAAACTTCTATTTCAGTTCAACTTAAATTAGCATTAATACTTAATATTTTTTTATTATAATTTTCTGGAAGTTTTAGAATGCCCAATTATCACAAGCGCTTGTCTTTAAATCAATTTTTATTAACACCATCTGGAGGTAGAAAAATCTTTCATTTACACACTGAGACACACAAACATACAGATTGAGATGTAATGACTAGTTAGCAATACTTTTCATAAAAACATATACACTGACAAACTGATACAAAGATTTGACTTACTAATATCCAATTGCCTTCTTTCTTTTTAGTTTATTTTATTAAAAGCATCTCAGTTTTCAAGAATACACTCTAAGGGTGAGCAGTTTATATAACTGGGTTAAGGTTTAGATGGCCGCAGATGAACAGGGCCGATGAAGGCTCTGTACTGATAGGGACTGTGTGTGTCCAGGGGGCTGGAAATGAAATGCAATTACAATTCTAGCACCAGTTATTTAAAGCCAGGCTGTATCGCAGAAGATAAATTTTCATCTAAGGGAGTCCAGTTTAAAAAACCTCCCAGTTAAAAAAAAAATTTTATTTTGGTATCATTAATCTACAATTACATGAGGAACATTATGCTTACTAGACTCCCCCCATCACCAAGTCCCCCCTCACATACCCCATTACAGTCACTGTCCATCAGTGTAGTAAGATGCTATAGAATCACTACTTGTCTTCTCTGAGTTGTACAGCCTTCCCTGTGCCCCCCCTACATTATGTTTGCTAATCATAATAATGCCCCTTATCCCCCTTGTCCCTCCCTTCACACCCATCCTCCCCAGTCTCTTTCCCTTTGGTAACTGTTAGTCTACTCTTGGGTTCTGTGAGTCTGCTGCTGTTTTGTTCCTTCAGTTTTTTCTTTGTTCTTATACTCCACAGATGAGTGAAATCATTTGATAGTTGTCTTTCTCCGCCTGGCTTATTTCACTGAGCATAATACCCTCTAGCCCCATCCATGTTGTTGCAAATGGTAGGATTTGTTTTCCTCTTATGGCTGCATAATATTCCATTGTGTATATGTACCACATCTTCTTTATCCATTCATCTACTGATGGACACTTAGGTTGCTTCCATTTTTTGGCTATTTTAAATAGTGTGGCAATAAACATATGGGTGCATATGCCTTTTTCAAACTGGGCTGCTGCATTCTTAGGGTAACTTCCTAGGAGCGGAATTCCTGGGTCAAATGGTATTTCTATTTTGAGTTTTTTGAGGAACCTCCATATTGCTTTCCACATGGTTGAACTAATTTACACTCCCACCAGCAGTGTAGGAGGGTTCCCCTTTCTCCACAACCTTGTCAACATTTGTTGTTGTGTTTTGGATGGTGGTGATCCTTACTGGTCTGAGGTGATATCTCAGTGTGATTTTAATTTGCATTTCCCTGGTGATTAGTGATGTGAAGCATCTTTTCATGTGTCTGTTGACCATCTGAATTTCTTCTTCAGAGAAGGGTCTATTCAGCTCCTCTGCCCATTTTTTAATTGGCTTATTTGCTTTTTGTTTTTTGTGGTGTGTGAGCTCTTTATATATTTTGGCAAAAACCTCCCAATTTTTGAGGATAATGATGAACCCAATAAGTAGAATAGATTTCAAATAAAAGGATTTAGAAAACCGGTTTTATATTGGTAGTAGTTCTTGGGACTTTTGACCATTTTTCTTCCTTTCCTGCCCAGAGGTGGGAGATCAAGGAGCGGCAGACACCGGGAAACTTTTCACTTGATACTTAACAATGGTAGCTGATGCTAATCATCCTTGAAGTGGCTAACAGGTGCCCAGACACATTTTTATGAGCTAAAAAGTACAGCATTTAGTCAAGAATAAGAGTGAAGCATAGATCTCCTACATTGCAGTGGTGAGCATTGGGTTCTGTGAAATTGATGAAGTTAGAAGCACACACAGAGCATGTAAAGAAAGTAAAGAGCACCTCTGCCTCACCCAGAGGCCAGGATGGCCTGAAGTAGCAGGCTGGAAGTCGGAGACGGAGACAGAGACAGAGAGAGACACTCCTCATGGATACACAGTCGGGCAGTCAGGGTTTGATTCTAGACATGTGGGCCTCCGAGAAGCCGCAGAAGTGCAGCCTCAGCCTAGACCCTCGCAGTTGCCCACGGCCTTCCTCAGTCCCTCGCATCCAAGGAGATGCCTCTGAAGGGGAATCCTGGCCTCCACTCAGGTGACATTCCCCGCTCCCAAGGGAGACGTGGGATCCACTGAGGGAGACACAGGGGAGCCTGTCACTCGAGACTTTGAGATTGGCAGCCGGGTTAGTCCCATTTAAGTGGCTGATGAGTGCCCGATTTTGAGTGCCATAGACGGCTTCCTTGTGTAAGGACAGTGAAAGAAAAAGCAGGCTTGGATGCCGATACTCACCTCCGAAGTTATCCTGGATGAGCCCCCAAAAATGATGTCGGGGTTCTTGTTCACGGAGCCGAAGAATGAGCTTTGCGAACAAGGTAGGAGAGCATGGCAGAGGCTTTTATTTAGAGACAGGACTATAATATCATCTCATTTATTAGTTTACTTAGGTACTGTTTGTTTCTTCCTAATAGAATTTTCTTTCCATGAGAAGATGGCTCTTTTATATCATTTAACTACTATGTCCCCAGCACTTTGAATGTTGCCTGGCACAGGGTAGAAGTGAAGTAAATACTGAATGGGTCAATGCACACCATTGCTTGCATTTACAGAGAGGTCTGAGCTTCAGTTTCCATGTGCAGTTTGGGGATCCTAATACCTGGCTTATACGGTGTGTGTGGAAATCGCAGATTGTAGTGTGTGCGCAATACTCAGCTTAGTGCCTGGCATGCAGGTAGTGCTCAATGCACAGTCACAGTTGTTACCAACCCAGTGGCCTTGGCATAACTTGAATGAGTGAGTCACTGACCATCTCTGAGCTGATGCCCTGGTGGTACTTCCGGGTGAAGCCCATGTTGAATTGCCCGAGAGAGCAGTGGCTTGGTGGCAAAACAAGGCTTGTGGTAAGGAGCATGTGCTCTTGTAACTCTGAATTTGAATCTCTTCAAATTGTATTCTCTGTCTGGTGCATCATAGTATGTCGCTGTTGATTGGAGTCCTGGGCCTCTTGCGGAGTCTCAGATGGGCTCAGACAGTGGTTTGCTTGGTGTTTTGAAGTGACCCTGCCCTAGGCCCTCTTAAATGGAAGTTTGGTGTATGCCGTTCTGTGGTATGATTAATGACCCATGATCATTCAGATGGCCAGAATATATTTCTCAGCTATATTTGGTCTTCATCCACAGTTCTTGAAAATGGTTCAGAGCCATAAAGAAGAAGTGGGTTTCTGGTTATTAATGAAGGTAACTTTTCACCCCACCTAAGGGCTCTGGGAAAGCACCAGAGGTGGGGGGCTGGTTGCCAGGAGGACCAACCATGAGATTAGAGGGTTGGAACTCTCAGACCCACCCCTGGACCTGCAGGGCGAGGAGAGTCAAGTGGCCAATGACTTAGTCAATCACGGTTATGTAATGAAGCCTTCATAAAAACCAGGAGGACAGCTTTTGGTTCTTTTCCTGAGAGCTTCCACGCTTGGGGAACCAGAACCCTTCTGAGCTGGGCTGCAAGCTCCATGAGGATAAAGCTCCTTTGTTTGCAACCTCACCCTGTGTATTCTCTTTTTCTGGCTGTTGGTCTGTATCCTTTATCACATCCTTCAGTAAACTGGTAAATGTAAGTAAGTGTTTCCATATCGTCTGTGAGCCACTCTAGCAAATTACTCAAACCCAAGGAGGAGGCCGTTGGAACCTGCGATCTGTGGCTATTGGTCAGAAGCATTGGTAGCAGCCTGGGGCTTGGGACCGGTGTCTGAAGTAGGGCATGGCTTGCAGGCTTTGTAGGACTGAGCCTTCAGCCTGTGGAACCTGATACTGTCTCCGGGTAGATAGTGTCAGAATTGAGTTGAAGTCTCAGACACCCACCCTGGCTGGTGTCTGAGAATCGCTTGGTAGTGAGGTGTGTGTATGGGAGCACCTCCCTCTTGCCTGCCTGCCCCTCATGTTGATATTGGGTCCAGAAACCCTAAAACACATGTTATCAGTTGGAAATGCTTTTGGCTGTAAATAACAGCCCAATATACAGTGGTTTGAACAAATGGGATTATTTGTTGTGTGAAAGGTAGGAGATTTCTAGCTTTGGCTCAGCAGCGAAATGACAGCAGGGCTGGTGTCTTTGATTCTCTTGGCCGGGACCTCCAGGCTTGTTGCTTCCTGTAACAAGATGCTGCCTCCGCTCCACCCAGTATGTTTATGATTGAGGCATGAAGGATGGAAGAGGAATGAAGACATTAACATCTGTTCTTTTATCAGGCTGGTATAATTTTCCTGGAACCCTCCCAGTTTCATTAAGTACTTCTGCTTACTTCTCATTAGCCAGAACTCCTTAAGGTCAGTCTCAGCAGAGAGGCTGAGAAGAGGAGTAATTGGGGCTTTCAGCTTGTGTTATGGAAGGTGGTGTGGGCAAACATGCTGGAGATGATGGTGAAGTCAGCCAGGCTGCCTGCCATACTAGGAAGCCTGCATTTTAAGTCAGCCTATTGGTTCTCTTCTGGGGGTAGTTGTGTCTCCTAGAGGACATTTGGCAGTATCTGGAGACATTTCTATTGCCACAACTAGAGGATGTGCACGTGTGCTGATGGCAAATAGTGGTTAGAGGCCAGGGAGGCTGCTCCACTTCCTGCACTTCACAGGGGCCTCTACCTCAGAAAATTATCTGGCTGGAATGTCAGTAGCACCAAGGTTGCAAAACTCTGAGTTAGACCATTCCAGGCACATTCTTCGAGTCTGGGGAAGAGTCCTTGTCACTGGCTTTTTTTCAGAGGGAGGCTGTTGCTTTTTGGGGAGAGCTATATACTATGTGGCAGAAAGTCTTAACAGAAAGCTAATGTCAAACAGAGCTAATCAAGTCTTGTTGCATTTTAGGATCACAGAACAATGACGTGAAAAGACAATTTCTGCTGGAGCGACTGCTGGACGCAGTGAAACAGGTAAGAGGACGAAGTGCACATTTGGCTTTGAGGTCCAGCGATAGTGGCACATAGTTAATTTAGAAGTCACTTCTGTGCTTCTGTATACACACACTTACTCCCACTTTGGATCTGAGAGCAGTGAGGCTAATAGTTTTCCCCAGGAAATTATACGGCAGGGAAGGCAATGAGAAGTAGGGACAGAGGAACTTCTGTGTCCTGACTTTCTAAAGCCCTCTGGAGGACCCTGTCTGCAGTGACGTTCCTTTGAGAAGGGCATTGCAGAGGGCTTCAAAGTTTTATTTCCAAGCAGTTGTGTTTTAGCGCATCTCTTACAGGTGCTGAGGTTGTGGTCGGAGTTAGGGCCCCTTGAGCATGAGAAGAGGGACGAGGAGGAGTGAGGCCATGGCCAGGATCATATGGCTCCTCCAACGTGGGGTCTGCTCTGATTGGCTGAAGCTTTTTGTGAAGCCTGGCTTTTCGTGGGCATGGAAGCGAGCTTTGACACAAGGCTGGCATCAGTTTTCTTGCCTGAATGTACCAGACATGCGTCGCTTTTTTTTAGAACCTGGAAGCTATTTATTTAAGATTCACAATTATGCCCCACTTGGGGCAGTGTTCCCGAAGCATTTGACCCATAGAACTTTGTATTCTCTATAAAATACTCTGTTTTATATATAAACACTCTGTTTACTATATAAAAGTTACCCACCCAAAACACATTGATATGAAGATCAGGCTACTGATGGGATACCAATGAGAAGATGGTTCTCTCCTAAGAATTATTTATTCATTTCCACAACTAAAAATCTCAAGAAAACATTTTGTGCACTCGCCATCTGAACTCATGAGAATCATTAATTGTGTAATCCCTCTGGCATGTATAAATAAATAGACCTGTAATGTTATGCTTTTATTCACATTGTATACAAACATGCATTGCTTATTGCACATTCATCGTATCCTAGGCTCTGCTAAGAGCTTTACAGTTCATCCTTCCAGCCACCCTCTGAGATAGTTCCTGCAGTTATTTGCATCTTACAGATGAAGAAGCTGACGCTCAGGAAGGCCCAGTGACTTGCTCAAAGTGTTATAGTTAATAAGTAGCAGAACTGCCATGCAACCTTGGGAATTCTTCGTTGCTCACATTTTGGAAGGGGCAACTCACAACTGTATGCACGTACCCACCAATATAAGGAGAGAAATACTTGAACAGAGGTGTGTGTTAAGTATTGAAGCGAGCCCAGAGAATTTAGCATCTGCCTGAGCCTTGAGGTGTCCTGGTGTGCCAGAAGGACACAGGCTTAGATATAGCTGGGGTTGAATGCCACCTTCAGCTCTTCACCGCTGTGTGTGCTGGGGCAGCCCTGTTAGCCTCTCTGAGCATCTCTCTTCCCTGAAACCGGGTCACTGATCTCCATAGGGCTGTTAAGGGAATTGCATTTGTTAAAGTATGAAAAGGGCCTGGCTGGCACCTGGTTCACAGTAAATATGGAGCTCACATTAGTAGTTTCTTCTTTTCTCCAGAGATGGAAAATCTAACAAGAAGATAAATAGGCAAGTTAAACCACTTTAAGTGTAGCAGTTGAACGTAAATAAATAAAAGTAAATAGTCCAGAGCTGCTATTGTTATTACTTTAGTTGAATTGGGATTGTGAAAGTGTTGTATACATGCCTTAAAAAAATCAGCTTTGAGATACAATTTGCATATAAGAAAATAATAATAAGTTCTGGAATCTTGCAAGCCTGCTACTCCCAGTGGAGATTCTATACCTTTATCAGGGAGTAGTGGATAGGGGCGGTGGTTGCACAACATTATGAATTGAATTGTATAACTAAAAATGGTAAAAATGGTAAATTTTATGTTATCTTTATTTTGTCACAATTTTAAAGAAGAGTAGTTTGCTTTTGTTTGTACCCATCCTGGGCAAATTGTGCCCCACTACCAGATGACTTGTTTGAAGTTTGATTGATGCTGTCATAATTTTATAGCCAGTCATAACAACTTCGGGGCCCTGTCAAGAGGGACCCATCATCACAGATCTCAAAGATTTAATGATCGCCTATTAGGAGCAGTGTTCTAGGCATTCAGCTGCTGACAGATAGAGGACGCTTCCTGCAGATGATTCCTAGATAATCTGTAGAAGGCTGTGTGGTTCTGTTTTCCTCTTAGAATTTTCCCACAAGGCTCCCTTCCATGCAAGTGGGAAGTAAAGGCTTCCTTTAAGTGGCAGCTGGAAGACTGGGGTGTTCACTGTCTTACATCCTGGGTTGACACCCAGGGCATGGGGAGCCTTGACTCGGCACCAAGAGTTTCTGGCCCTTTGTCCTCTGTGACCCTGAAGGCCTTGTGACATTTGAGTGTCCCATCCCAGCAGCTGATCTCAGCGGCTTCTTTTTCCGTGCAGTGCCAGATGCACTTTGGAGGGAGAAAGGAGATTGCCTCGGATTCTGACAGTAGCTAATATGTTGCTTCTAAAACCATTTAGTGTTAAGACCAAAAAGGTGGCCAGAGATGAACAGCTTCTATAACTGCCTCCTTAGCCAAGTGGTGCAGTGAGTAAATCTGGGTGATGCGCAGACCACCCATTAAGTGACTGTTGTTGGAAGCATTTCCAGCTTCCCTTAATTCTCTGTCTAGTAATATAGTCTGAGGAAATTACTTGAAATATCTTTCTGCCTAAAGTTATTTTCAGGGTAATTTATAATGATGAATACTCAGAAATGTATATGCCCAACAATTGGGAGATGGTTAGAAAATGGAGTGCATCAGTAGGATGGAAAGTTATATAGCTATTAAATTGATGCCCATGCAGAATTTGTTTGAAGCAGGAAAATGCATCTGTAGTAAAAGTCCTAAAAATTGCTCTTGACCTTCATGACCCAGGAAAGGCCAACATAATTGCATAAGCTTATAATTTTGACTGGGAGGAGATGCAGATGTTCTGGCAAAGGTAGGAAACACACAGGCAGTTGCTGGGAATGCTTTGTGAAGTCATTTGAGCTGATGTCATGCTGTGCGGCCCTGGAGAGGCTGGAGGAACATTCCTGGGCAGGGAGGGGAGGGGAGGGGAGGGGAGGGGAGGAGAGGAGAGGGGGAACATCCTGGAGACTATGTTCCCCACCCTCTTGCTGCACCCACTCCACAGGGCCAGTTCCCTTCTCTGTACTTTGAGGCCCTTGTTCTTTTGTGACACTTAACCAGTCATGAGCAAAGCCTGTAGCACTTCATTTTATTTTATTTTATTTTGGTATCATTAATCTACATGAAGAACATTATGTTTACTAGGCTTCCTGCTTCACCAAGTCCCCCCCGGCAAACCCCATTACAGTCACTGTCCATCAGCTTAGTAAGATGCTGCAGAATCCCTACTCATCTTCTCTGTGTTGTACAGCCCTCCCTGTGCCCGCCCCCGACTACACATGCTAATTGTAATGTCCCCTTCCTTTTTCCCCTCCCCTTATCCCTCACTTCCCAACCCAGTCCCTTTCCCTTTGGTAACTGTTAGTCCATTCTTGGGTTCTGTGATTCTGCTGCTGTTTTGTTCCTTCAGTTTTTCTTTGTTCTTATACTCCACATATGAGTGAAATCATTTGGTACTTGAAATCATTTTGACTGGGAGGAGATGCTGATGTTCTGGCAAAGGTAGGAGACACACAGGCAGTTGCTGGGAATGCTTGTGAAGTCATTTGAGCTGATGTCTCTCTCCACCTGTCATATTTCACTGAGCATAATACCCTCTAGCTCCATCCATGTTGTTGCAAATGGTAGGATTTGTCTTCTTATGGCTGAATAATATTCCATTGTGTATATGTACCGCATCATCTTTATCCATTCATCTACTGATGGACACTTAGGTTGCTTCCATTTCTTGGCTATTGTGAATAGTGCTGCAATAAACATAGTGGTGCATCTGTCTTTTTCAAACTGTGCTGCTGCATTCTTAGGGTAAGTTCCTAGAAGTGGAATTCCTGGGTTGAATGGTATTTCTATTTTAAGCATTTTCAGGAACCTCCATACTGATTTCCACAGTGGAGACCTGGGTATTTTATGCCCTATTTGATTAATTGGCTGACCACAGGCCTGACTTTCTTAGCGTTTGTTAGTGATTCATATCCAGCAGCTCCTGTGGCCCAGCGGATTTGTTAGGCCCTTTGTGTTCGTTATTCTGTTTTTGATTCCTGAAATGACTATGAGTAGTGAATGAGAGTTCCCTCATTTTACAGATGAAGAGAAGGCTCAAGAAAAGGCAATAACTTCCTCAATGTTCCAGGGCTAATACGTGGCAGAGCTGGGATTTCTACTCAGGTCTCCATGGTTGTGATGCAGAATCTCTTACTCCTATTCATAATGGCATATTATTTCCAGAAAGATGGTTCCCTGAAAGATCTTCGTCTCCCAATTTGAATTAATGTGTAAATTATGCAGCAAATATCAAGTAAGTTATGATCACTCAGAGCAGAGGTCAGCAAACTATGACCTGCTACCATTTTTCTAATGAAATTTTATTGGAACACAGCCACAAGCATTCATCTACTTAGTGTCTGTGCTGCTTCCAGGCAGAATTGTGACTGAGATGATCTGGTCCATAAAGTAAAAAATGATTATTTACTTCATTTTATTTACTCTTTGGCTCTTAATGAAAAAGATTGCCATCCCCTGTCTTAGTGAACAAAGGATAGGGGATCCCACTTAATCATAGTGTCCCACCATATTCAGTTGTCTGTTGTCTATGTGCTCCACTAGATGAGAAGCTTTGGGAATGCAGGGCACTGTGTCTGATTTTCTTCCTCTTGATGCCCAGCCCCTAGCATAGTAACTGGAAATAGTTAAGTTCTCCAATAAAAATATGTTCAGTGAATACATTTTGTTTGGAAGGAAGGGCATTATTCAATGTGCACAGGACTGTATTTCTTTTTTATTTATTTATTTTATTTTTTATTAAGGTATTATGGATACACATTCTTATGAAGGTATCACATGAAAAAACAATGTGGTTACTACATTTACCCATATTATCAAGTCCCCACCCATACCCCAATGCAGTCACTGTCCATCAGTGTAGTAAGATGCCACAGATTCACTATGTGCCTTCTTTGTGCTACACTGTTTTGCCCACGATCCCCCATACCATGTGTACTAAACATAATACCCCTCAATCCCCTTCTCCCTCTCTCCCCACCTGCCCTCCCACACTCCTCCCCTTTGGTAACCACTAGTTCATTCTTGGAGTCGAGTCTTTGAGTCTGCTGCCATTTTGTTCCTTCAGTTTTGCTTCATTGTTATACTCCACAAATAAGGGAAATCATTTGGCAGTTGTGTTTCTCCGCTTGGCTTATTTCACGGACCATAATATCCTCCAGCTCCATCCATGTTGTTGCAAATGGTAGGATTTGTTTCTTTCTTATGGCTGAATAGTATTCCATTGTGTATATGTACCACTTCTTCTTTATCCATTCATCTACTGATGGACACTTAGGTTGCTTCCATATCTTGGCTATTGTAAAAAGTGCTGCAGTGAACATAGGGGTACATATGTCTTTTTGAATCTGATGTTATATTCTTTGGGTAAATTCCAAGGAGAGGGATTCCCGGGTCAAATGGTATTTCTATTTTGAGTTTTTTGAGGAACCTCCATACTGCTTTCCACAATGGTTGAACTAGCTTACATTCCACCAGCAGTGAAGGAGGGTTCGCCTTTCTCCACATCCTCGCCAGCATTTGTTGTTTTTAGTAGTTTTTTTGATGCTGGCCATCCTTACTGGTGTGAGGTGATATCTCATTGTGGTTTTAATTTGCATTTCCCTGAGGATTAGTGATGTGGAGCATCTTTTCATGTGTCTGCTGGCCATCTGAATTTCTCCTTTGGAGAACTGTCTCTTCATATTCTCTGCCCATTTTTCAATCGGGTTATTTGCTTTTTGGGTGTTGAGGTGTGAGTTCTTTATTTATTTTGGATGTTAACCCCTTGTCAGATATGTCATTTACAAATATATTCTCCCATACTGTAGGATGCCTTTTTGTTCTGTTGACGATCACAGGACAGTATTTCCTGATTCCTGAGGTGTCTTATTACCAGCATTACTTGAGCATGCTACAGAGGAAGTGATTCATTCTTGAGGAAAAGTGCAAAGGTTAAATATTTTTTATTGAAGTATCGCTAATATACAATCTTATGTTGATTTCAAATGCACAACACAGTGGTTCAGCCATTATCCATATTATTATTATTATTATTATTATTTTTTAAATAATTATTTTTTATTGAAGGGTAGTTGACGCACAGTATTACATTACATTAGTTTCAAGTGTACAACACAGTGGTAGAACATTTATATACATAATTCTAGGTTCCAACTATCACCCTACCAAGCTGTTACAATATCTTGACTATATTCCTTATGCTATACATTACATCCCGGTTACTTATTTATTTTACCATTGGAAGTCTGTCCTTTTTTTTTTTTTTTTTTTTTTTTTGTGAGGGCATCTCTCATATTTATTGATCAAATGGTTGTTAACGACAATAAAATTCTGTATAGGGGAGTCAATGCTCAATGCACAATCATTAATCCACCCCAAGCCTAATTTTCGTCAGTCTCCAATCTTCTGAGGCATAACAAACAAGTTCTTACATGTAGAACAAATTCTTACATAATGAATAAGTTACATAGTGAACAGTACAAGGGGAGTCATCACAGAAACTTTCGGTTTTGCTCATGCATTATGAACTATAAACAGTCAGTTCAAATATGAATACTCTTTTGGTTTTTATACTTGATTTATATGTTGATACCACATTTCTCTCTTTATTATTATTATTTTTAATAAAATGCTGAAGTGGTAGGTAGATACAAGATAAAGGTAGAAAACATAGTTTAGTGCTGTAAGAGAGCAAATGTAGATGATCAGGTGTGTGCCTGTAGACTATGTGTTAATCCAAGCTAGACAAGGGCAATAAAACATCCACGTATGCAGAAGATTTCTCTCAGAACAGGGGGGGTGAGGTTCTAAGCCTCACCTCTGTTGATCCCCAATTTCTCACCTGATGGCCCCCCTGCGACTGTGCCTGTCTTAGGTTGTTCCTCCCTTGAGGAATCTTACCCGTCTCTGGCTAACCAGTCATCTTCCGGGGCCATACAGGGAAATGTGAAGTTGGTAAGTGAGAGGGAAGCCTTATTGTTTGAAAAGGTTAGCTTTTTACTTCTTTGCATATTTATGCCCTGTGGCTTCTATGCCCAGCATTTGTCTTGAGGTATCTTTACCACTTGGAGGAGTTATGATACTCGGTAAATTTGATATGAGGCACGAATTCTATTTAAGGGTTGTAGTTAGGAAGGAAGAAGAAAAGCTATAGAAGTAGCAGGCGGAAGAAAACATGGGAAGATTGATTATTTCTTTGACATATCTTCTTGTAGAGTAACTTCAGCCTATATAGGTTTTAAGCTACTACTTAAATTGCGCACACACATTAACATAATAGGAGTATAGTTACATAACCAAAGCATATCTGTAATTACCAGCCATCTCCAGTGAAACCAAGAAAACCATTAAGGCACCTTAGGCATTTGTGAAAACTTATCTATGATATGGTGGATATTGTGCAACTGAACTTGAACAGTCTGAGAGAAATCAGACAAATTAAAACAACCCATTCCTGGGACTGTTCACATGCCATATGTTCTTTTAACAGTAAATAGTCTGTAGTTGTAAGAGTTTGGAGCGCTACAATTTGCACTTCTCCAAATTCTTGGTTGAGTTCCAACAGTATAGATCCAGTCAAATTTGTTGTTTTACTGTATGCACAGGCCAGCTTAGATATCTCCTTCCTCATTCCCATGGCAAGTCCAGGAGCTGGTGGGATGGGTGCATCTACAGCTGTAGCAGTGTGTGGATCTTTGTTGGTGTTTTTTGATGATCATCTTCTGGCATGAGTCTTCCAGAGAGTGCAGATGTTGGAAGTTCTTTTTCATATCGTATCTTAGTTCATTTTCGGGGTAGCCCAATTAGGCTTTGATCCTTTGTATAAACACAAACAGACCCTTTGCCTACACTTTTATATGCCCTTTATACCCTTGTGTAGAACTCGTTGGAGGTTACCACACAGGAACTGCCCCTTTTTTTTTTTTTTTTGCTTTGTTTTTGGTATCACTAATCTACACTTACATGACGAATATTATGTTAACTAGGCTCTCCCCTATACCAGGTCTCCCCTATAAACCCCTTTACAGTCACTGTCCATCAGCATAGCAAAATGTTGAAGAATCACTACTTGCCTTCTCTGTGTTGTACAGTCCTCCCTTTTCTCCTACCCCCCCATGCATGTTAATCTTAATACCCCCCTACTTCTCCCCCCCTTATCCCTCCCTACCCACCCATCCTCCCCAGTCCCTTTCCCTTTGGTACCTGTTAGTCCATTCTTGAGTTCTGTGATTCTGCTGCTGTTTTGTTCCTTCAGTTTTTCCTTTGTTCTTATATTCCACAGATAAGTGAAATCATTTGGTATTTCTCTTTCTCTGCTTGGCTTGTTTCACTGAGCATAATACCCTCCAGTTCCATCCATGTTGCTGCAAATGATTGGATTTGCCCTTTTCTTATGGCTGAGTAGTATTCCATTGTGTATATGTACCACATCTTCTTTATCCATTCATCTATCGATGGACATTTAGGTTGCTTCCAATTCTTGGCTATTGTAAATAGTGCTGCAATAAAGACAGGGGTGCATCTGTCTTTCTCAAACTTGACTGCTGCGTTCTTAGGGTAAATTCCTAGGAGTGCAATTCCTGGGTCAAATTGTAAGTCTGTTTTGAGCATTTTGATATACCTCCATACTGCTTTCCACAATGGTTGAACTAACTTACATTCCCACCAGCAGTGTAGGAGGGTTCCCCTTTCTCCACAGCCTCGCCAACATTTGTTGTTGTTTGTCTTTTGGATGGCAGCCATCCTTACTGGTGTTAGGTGATACCTCATTGTAGTTTTAATTTGCATCTCTCTGATAATTAGCGATGTGGAGCATCTTTTCATGTGTCTGTTGGCCATCTGTATTTCTTTTTTGGAGAACTGTCTGTTCAGTTCCTCTGCCCATTTTTTAATTGGGTTATTTGTTTTTTGTTTGTTGAGGCATGTGAGCTCCTTATATATTCTGGACGTCAAGCCTTTATCGGATGTGTCATTTTCAAATATATTCTCCCATACTGTAGGGATCCTTCTTGTTCTATTGATGGTGTCTTTTGCTGTACAGAAGCTTTTCAGCTTAATATAGTCCCACTTACTCATTTTTGCTGTTGTTTTCCTTGCCCGGGGAGATATGTTCAAGAAGAGGTCACTCATGTTTATGTCTAAGAGGTTTTCGCCTATGTATTCTTCCAAGAGTTTAATGGTTTCATGGCTTACATTCAGGTCTTTGATCCATTTTGAGTTTACTTTTGTATGTGGGGTTAGACAATGGTCCAGTTTCATTCTCCTACATGTAGCTGTCCAGTTTTGCCAGCACCACCTGTTGAAGAGACTGTCATTTCGCCATTGTATGTCCATGGCTCCTTTATCAAATATTAATTGACCATATATGTCTGGGTTAATGTCTGGATTCTCTAGTCTGTTCCATTGGTCTGTGGCTCTGCTCTTGTGCCAGTACCAAATTGTCTTGATTACTATGGCTTTATAGTAGAGCTTGAAGTTGGGGAGTGAGATCCCCCCTACTTTCTTCTTCTTTCTCAGGATTGCTTTGGCTATTCGGGGTCTTTGGTGTTTCCATATGAATTTTTGAATTATTTGTTCCAGTTCATTGAAGAATGTTGCTGGTAGTTTCATAGGGATTGCATCAAATCTGTATATTGCTTTGGGCAGGATGGCCATTTTGACGATATTAATTCTTCCTAGCCACGAGCATGGGATGAGTTTCCATCTGTTAGTGTCCCCTTTAATTTCTCTTAAGAGTGACTTGTAGTTTTCAGAGTATAAGTCTTTTACTTCTTTGGTTAGGTTTATTCCTAGGTATTTTATTTTTTTGGATGCAATTGTGAATGGAGTTGTTTTCCTGATTTCTCTTTCTGTTGGTTCATTGTTAGTATATAGGAAAGCCACAGATTTCTGTGTGTTGATTTTGTATCCTGCAACTTTGCTGTATTCCGATATCAGTTCTAGTAGTTTTGGGGTGGAGTCTTTAGGGTTTTTTATGTACAGTATCATGTCATCTGCAAATAGTGACAGTTTAACTTCTTCTTTACCAATCTGGATTCCTTGTATTTCTTTATTTTGTCTGATTGCCGTGGCTAGGACCTCCAGTACTATGTTAAATAACAGTGGAGTGGGTGGGCATCCCTGTCTAGTTCCCAATCTCAGAGGAAATGCTTTCAGCTTCTCGCTGTTCAATATAATGTTGGCTGTAGGTTTATCATAGATGGCCTTTATTATGTTGAGGTACTTGCCCTCTATTCCCATTTTGCTGAGAGTTTTTAACATGAATGGATGTTGAACTTTGTCAAATGCTTTTTCAGCATCTATGGAGATGATCATGTGGTTTTTGTCTTTCTTTTTGTTGATGTGGTGGATGATGTTGATGGACTTTCGAATGTTGTACCATCCTTGCATCCCTGGGATGAATCCCACTTGGTCATGGTGTATGATCCTTTTGATGTATTTTTGAATTCGGTTTGCTAATATTTTGTTGAGTATTTTTGCATCTACGTTCATCAGGGATATTGGTCTGTAGTTTTCTTTTTTGGTGGGGTCTTTGCCTGGTTTTGGTATTAGGGTGATGTTAGCTTCATAGAATGAGTTTGGGAGTATCCCCTCCTCCTCTATTTTTTGGAAAACTTTAAGGAGAATGGGTATTATGTCTTCCCTGTATGTCTGATAAAATTCCGAGGTAAATCCATCTGGCCCGGGGGTTTTGTTCTTTGGTAGTTTTTTGATTACCGCTTCAATTTCGTTGCTGGTAATTGGTCTGTTTAGATTTTCTGTTTCTTCCTGGGTCAATCTTGGAAGGTTATATTTTTCTAGGAAGTTGTCCATTTCTCCTAGGTTTCCCAGCTTGTTAGCATATAGGTTTTCATAGTATTCTCCAATAATTCTTTGCATTTCCGTGGGGTCCGTCGTGATTTTTCCTTTCTCGTTTCTGATACTGTTGATTTGTGTTGACTCTCTTTTCTTCTTAATAAGTCTGGCTAGAGGCTTATCTATTTTGTTTATTTTCTCGAAGAACCAGCTCTTGGTTTCATTGATTTTTGCTATTGTTTTATTCTTCTCAATTTTATTTATTTCTTCTCTGATCTTTATTATGTTCCTCCTTCTGCTGACCTTAGGCCTCATCTGTTCTTCTTTTTCCAATTTCGATAATTGTGACATTAGACCATTCATTTGGGATTGCTCTTCGTTTTTTAAATATGCTTGGATTGCTATATACTTTCCTCTTAAGACTGCTTTTGCTGTGTCCCACAGAAGTTGGGGCTTAGTGTTGTTGTTGTCATTTGTTTCCATATATTGCTGGATCTCCATTTTGATTTGGTCATTGATGCATTGATTATTTAGGAGCGTGTTGTTAAGCCTCCATGTGTTTGTGAGCCTCTTTGCTTTGTACAGTTTATTTCTAGTTTTATGCCTTTGTGGTCTGAAAAGTTGGTTGGTAGGATTTCAATCTTTTGGAATTTTCTGAGGCTCTTTTTGTGGCCTAGTATGTGGTCTATTCTGGAGAATGTTCCATGTGCACTTGAGAAGAATGTATATCCCGCTGCTTTTGGATGTAGAGTTCTATAGATGTCTATTAGGTCCATCTGCTCTACTGTGATGTTCAGTGCTTCCGTGTCCTTACTTATTTTCTGCCCAGTGGATCTATCCTTTGGGGTGAGTGGTGTGTTGAAGTCTCCTAGGATGAATGCATTGCAGTCTATATCCCCCTTTAGTTCTGTTAGTATTTGTTTCACTTATGCTGGTGCTCCTGTGTTGGGTGCATATATATTTAGAATGGTTATATCCTCTTGTTTGACTGAGCCCTTTATCATTATGTAGTGTCCTTCTTTATCTCTTGTTACTTTCTATGTTTTGAAGTCTATTTTGTCTGATATTAGTACTGCAACCCCTGCTTTCTTCTCACTGTTGTTTGCTTGAAATATGTTTTTCCATCCCTTGACTTTTAGTCTGTACATGTCTTTGGGTTTGAGGTGAGTTTCTTGTAAGCAGCATATAGATGGGTCTTGCTTTTTTATCCATTCTGTTACTCTGTGTCTTTTGATTGGTGCATTCAACCCATTAACATTTAGGGTGACTATTGAAAGATATGTACTTATTGCCATTGCAGGCTTTAAATTCGTGGTTACCAAAGGTTCAAGGTTAGCCTCTTTAGTATCTTACTGCCTAACTTAGCTCGCTTATTGAGCTGTTATATACACTATCTGGAGATTCTTTTCTTCTCTCCCTTCTTGTTCCTCCTCCTCGATTCTTCATATGTTGGGTGTTTTGTGCTGTGCTCTTTCTAGGAGTGCTCCCATCTAGAGCAGTCCCTGTAAGATGTTCTGTAGAGGTGGTTTGTGGAAAGCAAATTCCCTCAGCTTTTGTTTGTCTGGGAATTGTTTAATCCCACCGTCATATTTGAATGAAAGTCGTGCTGGATACAGTATCCTTGGTTCAAGGCCCTTCTGTTTCATTGTGTTAAATATATCATGCCATTCTCTTCTGGCCTGTAGGGTTTCTGTTGAGAAATCTGACGTTAGCCTGATGGGTTTCCCTTTATAGGTGACCTTTTTCTCTCTAGCTGCCTTTAACACTCTTTCCTTGTCCTTGATCTTTGCCATTTTAATTATTATTTGTCTTGGTGTTGCCCTTCTTGGATCCTTTCTGTTGGGGGTTCTGTGTATTTCCGTGGTCTGTTCGATTACTTCCTCCCCCAGTGTGGGGAAGTTTTCAGCAATTATTTCTTCTAAGATACTTTCCATCTCTTTTCCTCTCTCTTCTTCTTCTGGGACCCCCATAATACGGATATTGTTCCTTTTGGATTGGTCACACAGTTCTCTTAATATTGTTTCATTCCTGGAGATCCTTTTGTCTCTCTCTATGTCAGCTTCTATGCGTTCCTGTTCTGTGATTTCAATTCCATCAATGGCCTCTTGCATTCTATCCATTCTGCTTATAAACCCTTCCAGAGTTTGTTTCATTTCTGCGATCTCCTTTCTGGCATCTGCAATCTCCTTCCGGACTTCATCCCATTTCTCTTGCGTATTTCTCTGCATCTCTGTCAGCATGTTTATGATTCTTATTTTGAATTCTTTTTCAGGGAGACTGGTTAGGTCTGTCTCCTTCTCTGGTGTTGTCTCTGTGATCTTTGTCTGCCTGTAGCTTTGCCTTTTCATGGTGATAGGAATAGTCTGCAGAACTGGGACCAGTGACGGCTGGAAGGACTTCCCTTCTTGTTGGTTTGTGGCCCTCCTCTCCTGGGAGAACAGCGACCTCTAGTGGCTTGTGCTGCGCAGCTGCGCGCAGACAGGGTTTCTGCTTCCTGCCCGGCTGCTATGGAGTTAATCTCCGCTGTTGCTGTGGGCGTGGCCTGGCTCGGGCAGCTAATCCAAAATGGTGGAGTCGCGTTGGAGCAGGAGCTGCTGGGAGGCTATTTATCTCCGTATGGGGCCTCCCTGCTCCCTGCAGCCCAGGGGTTACGGTGCCCAGAGATCCTGGATTCCCTACCTCTGAATTAAGTGATCCACCCTGCCCCTTTAAGACTTCCAAAAAGCACCCGCCAAAACAAAACAACGACCACAAAAAAAAAAAAACAAGAAAAAAAAATTTTTTTTAATTAAAGAAAAAAAAAAATTTTTTAATTAAAAAAAAAAAAAGGTGGTCGTTCGTTTTTCTTTATTCTCCGGTGCCAGCCTCAGGCCTCTGCTCACCGGTCTTTCTGCCCTGTTTCCCTTGTATTGGGGTCCCTATACCTTTAAGACTTCCAAAAAGCGCTCGCCAAGACAAAACAGCAAAAAAAAAAATGGTCGCGCGCTTTTCTTATGTCCTCTGTCGCCCAGCCTCCAGTGCCTGCTCACTGTTCTTGCTGCCCTGTTTTCCTAGTATCGAGGGCCCTGCACTCTGGCCCGGATGGCTGGGTCTGGGTGTTCGGCAGTCCTGGGCTCCGTCTCCCTCCCGCTTTGCCTGCTCTTCTCCTGCCGGGAGCTGGGGGGGAGGGGCGCTCGGCTCCGGCGGGGCCGGGGCTTGTATCTTACCCCCTTCGCGAGGCGCTGGGTTCTCTCAGGTGCGGATGTGGTCTGGATATTGTCCTGTGTCCTCTGGTCTTTATTCTAGGAAGGGTTGTCTTTGTTATATTTTCATAGATATATGTTGTTTTGGGAGGAGATTTCTGCTGCTCTACTCACGCCGCCATCTTCCGCCCCCTCTACCATTATCCATATTATTAAATCCTTACTTCCTCTAGTGCGGTTACATATCTAAATGTAGAAAGATGTTGCAGAAGCAAAGATTAATTTTAAAATTAATCAAAAATGAATTGAAAGTGGCTGAGAGCTCTGCCTAGGTTTGGCTTGGAATTGGTGCATTTTGTAGCCATTGGAAGCCCTAATAGTCTATATAGGTTGTAGTGTGGAAAAATGAGTCATTTTGCATTTGCTGGAGGGAGAAGGAAGACTAATAAAGCTACTGGCTGTCTTAGTCTCTCTGGGTGGCTATAGCAAAGTACCAGACTAAGAAGCTGGTTTCCACACCAGCTGTTTCATTTTGCATTCCTACCAGCAGTGCAGAAGAGCTCCAATTTCTCCACATCCTTGCCAACATGTGTTAATATTATTATTATTTTGGATAATAACCATTCAAATGGGTGTGAAGTGGTTTTGATCGATTCTTTCTTGCAGTTGCAGATTTCTCTCAAAAAGTAATTCAAGAGCGCCCCACCCAGGTCAGCTGGACTGTGCCCTCCCATCAGTGTCCCACCTGTAGTTCTGAGTCTGTCTTTCAGCAAACACACATGTCGCACTCACTACCTGTTTTGTTTCCTTGACTGTCTCTCTCTCTATGGCCGAGGACTGCATCGATTCTCACGTGTCCTTGTAGCTTCACTGTATTGAAAGATGCCTTGCCACCAAAAGCCTAAATTCAAAATGATGACTTGAGGACCCAGACTTCAGGAGGTGCTGCTGGTTTTCCCAGGAAGCCAAACCCCACCCTCTGCTGTCTGTACAGCTTCACAGTCAGTTGAAAGCAGGTGTTCTTAATGTATATACACCTCCAACTGAAATTAGAGAAACCAACCTCCACGATCCTCCGTGGGGCTTTTTGAAAACGGTTGATTGCATTTAACTCAAAGCAGAATTTATATTTGGTTCATTGAGTCACTTTGGGTACAACTTCATTTCTGTAGAAAGTTAATTTTGGAGGAAGCTGCATGTGACAGGAGAACCCTGGGCCCATCCTTTGGTTTGTGAGGGGAAGTCCACTTCCTCACCCATCTCTGTAGGGTTTCAGTTCTGCCTTTGTAGTTCTCTGTTGTATTCATGAACTTGCAAATGAGCTAGTTCTGGTTAGAGAGATCTTGGAAGGTATGTTTGTGGAAAGTGCAAAGAAAATGCTGGGTTCTGTCCGGGCTGGTGATATAAATGTCTAAAAGCTGGTAGGCCACTGCTTGCCTTAGGGAGGGAGCCAGCAGCCAGAGTGCCAGCCCCTTGGGCAGGCTGTTAAGCTGTGAGTCACTAGATTCTGGGGACATCTGCAGGGTTCTGGGGAGGGTTCTTGACAGCTGGAGTGGCTGTGGACTGGAGCCAGAGGCTTTTTATTAAGGAGCACAGAACTGTCCCTGCATGTTAGGGTCTGGATGCCTCTAACATGGATGAACCTTGAAAACGTTATGCTAAGTGAAAGCAGCCAGATACAAAAGGTCACTACTGTGTGATTCCCTTCATGAAGTGCCCAGAATAGATCCTAGAGACAGAAAGTAGACTAGAGGTTACTAGGGGCTTGGGGAGGGGAGAATGGGGGCGTTTTTGTTACATCTGGAGGTGGATGTGGTGACAGTTGCCCAACATTGGGAATGTACTTCGTGTACATTGTACTGTGTACACTTAAAAATGGTTAAAGTGGTAAATTTTTAAAACTTTAAAATTTTTTGAAATTTTGGTATCATTAATCTACAGTTACATGAAGGACATTATGTTTACTAGGCTCCCCCCTTCACCAAGTTCCCCCCACATCCCCGTTCACAGTGACTGTCCATCTGTGTAGTAAGATGCTGTAAAATCACTACTTGTCTTCTCTGTGTTGTACAGCCCTCCCCGTGCCCCCCCCACACACTATACATGTTAATCATAAGGCCCTCTTTCTTTTTTTCCACCCTTATCCCCCCCTTCCCACCCGTCCTCCCCAGTCCCTTTCCCTTTGGTAACTGTTAGTCCATTCTTGGGTTCTGTGCTTCTGCTGCTGTTTTGTTCTAAAGTGGTAAATTTTATTATGTGTATTTTACCACAATTTAAAATAGAGAAAAAAAAAAGCGTACATACTTTGTACAAGTCTTCGTGGTGTATGGTTCATATTTACACCCGAGTTCTGTGTTCTTGTCCAGGAGGCAGTCTTGTTGCTGGTTGGGGGCTGGCACACGTCCCAGCTACAGCGCCTATTGGAAACTGCTTTGCTAAGCCGTTCATGCCCTGTAGTTAGGCTCATCCAGATTGGAATGCAGCTGGGCTTTGGGAGTGACCGTGCCCACCCAGGTCTCAGGCTGGAATATGGAAGCATGTGGTTTTCTGTCTGCTCCTGAAATGGCTGGTACCATGTCGGGCTGATTCTGTTCATTTCCGACTTCAAGGCACTCCCCTTTTCTTCTTTGGCTTAGTAGAATCCTGCTTTTGCTTGGGGTTGTGGGATGCTCTTCTCGGGGTACTGGATCATGAGTGGTTAAACTAGTCTTGACATTCTTTCTCTGCTCCCTGTGGTTTTTCAGGATTACTTAGCCTTGTGGAGAAAAGGGGTGATAATGCTGGCTTTATCTAGTCCTCTTTCTTTCTGCTCCGACTGTGAATGTGATGCCAGAGTGGGTGATGGTCCTCTGAGACAGTGAGGTGCAGGTGAGTATTGGGGTTCTACCCATGACAGAGCATTTGAACTAGCTTTCTACTTCCAGACTAAGTAGATGAGAGGAATAAACCTTCTTTGTTTTTTAGGAGTGTAGCTCCTTGTGTTTGGGTTTTCTGTTTCTTGTTGAGCAGAGCTTTTCTTGTTTATTTTTTGGGATGCATCTGCCTCTTCAGTGCATGCAGGCATTGCTCAGTGCCTGGCATGTTATCGGTCCTCTATAAATGCTTGTGAATGATTGAAAAATACACCCTATCTTCCTGCATTAGGGTTCTTCTGGTTGCAAGTGACAGCAAGCCACTTAGACTTCAGCAAAAAGGGGCACATGTTGACTCAAGTAAGAAAACTAGGGGTTGAGTTGGATCGAGGGGCTCAGCATCCCCCACATCTCTCTCAGCCCCCCTTCTGTCTGGGTTGGCATCTTTCCCAGGTAGGCTCACTCTACATGATTATGATTATTGGAGCTCCTATTTCTAAAATAGTGGTCAGAAAACTTCTTCCTTAAGGATCAGATAGGATTTTAGGCTTTGTGGGGTAGCATCTCTGTAGTAACTTCCCAGCTCTACCTTCTTAACAGAAAAGCAGCTAAAGACAGTATGTAAACAGATGGCTGTGACTGTGTTCCAAAAAAAGCTTTATTAACAAAACAGGTGGTGGGCCAAATGTGGCCCTCTGTTCATTGCTTGCTGACTTCCATTCTTGAAGGAGACAAGGCCTGTGTCCTAGTGGTTCACGTAGAGGTTGCACGGAAGACCGAGTAGTCCTGGGCTGGGACTAGGATGAGGCCAGTGAGGTACTCACTTCAGCCTCAAAATTGATGGGAGCACCAAAAACTCAGCTTTCAAGATGAATAATATTTTAATGCAGTATTAAAAAAATCAAAATTAAAACATAAAAGTCATGATGCACAAAATATCAAACAAGGGCCAGGATGAGGGTGGGTATGAGGGAGGCCAGGCATGGCGCACACCCTGCTGTGGCCAGGTCATTGCCCAGCCTGAGTTGCCTGCCTGCCCATCCCCGTGGGAAGGAGAGATTGATAGTGCTGAAGGCAGTTTCCCAAGGAGCATGGTTCCCCTTTGGTTCCCGAAGACGGGCGGGATGCTGCTTGCCTACTGGGGTCCTTGGCACTAAGCACTTTCCATGTAAGCTCTATTTTCCTGTTTTTCCCTTTATACCAGACAGCATTTTACAGATGAGGAAAATGAAGGGCAAAATAAGTTACCCAAGGTCACACAATGCCGAAACTGATCTTTGAGCCCGAGTTTTTGTCCTCTTTGGCCTCCAATGTATGAATTCTTGCATTATTGACCTCGATTAAAGTTGAGCCTGTTAGGAACCTTACCAAAGGCCCTGTGCTGTCTATCGGTCACCCTCTATTAACAAGTGACTCCCGGTAGCTCGCTTCAACACTCCCTTCCTGGATCTTGTTCTTGTTGGCAGATGCCTTTCAGGAGTCCAGAGAAGAAGAAGCCCTTGCCCACTTTTGGAATTAGCCTCTTGTTTCAAAGCAGTGAGAGATTGGTATGTATTTCCAAATTAAAGTATGGACACTGCAAGTGTTAAGTGGCAGGTGAGCTGCACTTTAAATTGGCCACATTAATTCTGGCAGTGGAAGCGGAGCCCCCCTGGGATCATCCTTATCATCGTCAGCATCGCTCTGGCAAGCTTTAGAAGGATTCTGTAGCAGTAGGCAACTTGCAAAATTGAAAGGTGAAAACACACCTCTAAGTGTTTCATGTGTGTTCAAGGTCAGAGGGAGGTCACTGCAGTCCTCAGGAAAGGCAGGATGCAGGTGGGAGTCACTTGATTTGGGTTGTGATGGAGTTACAAATGGATTTACACACTGGTTGATGTGTTTCAGAACAAGGTATTGAATAACCCAGGTCCCCTGCCCTGGTTTCTGAGAGAGGCTTCCAGTGGAACCAAGGCAGTAACACTCTTGTACGGTGTGTGCTGATCTTATGGGTTTGGGGAGGGGATTAGTGTGTCATTTGGGGACTGACAGAGATGGCAGTCCTGTGTGAACTGCCCTGTTGGTGCTGTTTCCAGTCCCTCTTGAGATGTTTATTTGAAATGATCCTAGAGGTTGGCTTGACCTGCAGGTGTGTATGCTCATATGCATATACATTTAGATGCTGTTAACAGAAATGGGAAAAGAGGAAATGACACAAATGCTCTCGTATAAGAAAGTAATTATTAAACACATGGTGGTTGGTCGTCATGGGCTGGGCCTTGTGCTCAGTATTTTACCTCCTGTTCTCCATGGACCTCCAAACCCAGGTGTTTCTTTACTTGGGGGCTTATTTTAAGGAGGAGGAATTGAAGCTTAGCATGGTTGAGTGACCTGCCCAGGGTCATTCCTTGCCTGACCTCCCCCACCTGTCATCCTGTCTGCTAGATGGGATGCTTGTTAGGGACGTGTCCTTCTTGTCCCTCCTTGGCAGCCCACACCCTTGCCCAGATCGTGGCTCCTAGGAAGAATGCAGTCTCTGCTGATATAACTGAACTGAAATATCAGCATGAGCTTTTGTTGAGCTGGTGTTTGGTTTGTGGAGATGTGTGTATTTGTATCCTTCTGGAAGGAAGACCAAAGATCTTTTCATATTTTCAGAGGGGTCTATGAGCCTGTTTAGCTCCTGGATTAGAGTCCCCATCTGGCCGCAGAGACTCAGCATATTCTCTCTTGGGGTAGTAAGCAGTTGTGAACATGATAATTTCAAAGGAAGCAGAGCCTTCCTTCCCTTGTGTGTGGGAGGGCAGCGTGAGGTAGCAGTTTGCAGTCAGCTGTCTCCAGCCTCTTCTGCTGGGCCACTTGCTGACTGTGCATCACTGCACGAGTCACTTCACTTGTCTAGGCCTCGGACTTTGCCTTTGAGATGGAGACAGCCTTGGGGGTTGTGAGAACTGGGGTCAGGTGTAAAGTGTTCAGTGCAATGGCTGGTATGTAGTTAATGCTCAATAAATAGTAGTGGCTGTTGCTTTTGGTGTTATTATTATGAAAAATAACATGAAAAATAGCATGAAAAAGTGTTGATGAGCCAATGTTAAGTAAAGAAAATTGATCACAAAATTAGATATGCACAAGAATTATGACTAAGAAATGTGTGTGAATCAACAGGTGGGATGTGAGAAGATAGAATGACTGTTCTGTGGATAAAGACAAACTTACTTAGCTTTCCCTAAAGCCTTAAGTCTCTTCCTATTCTCAGATCTATGGCAGTCTCTCCTGGGGAGCTAGGAATGAGAACAATTAGTTATATACAGATGTTCAAAGCAGTATATAGTGAAAACTGGCAATATATCATGTTCCCAGCAGTAGAGAAATAAATTATATTTAACTGGAAAACCATCAAAAATCATGTTTTCAAAGGTCTTTGAATATTACAGGAAAAATGTTTATGATCTAGATAAGAAATAAACCAGGATACAAAACTATATATATATGTATGTGTGTATATATATATATATATATATGTACATCACACACACATACCCTCACTATGATGGCATATGAAATTCTGATGACTGTCTAACAAACCACACGCTTCGAGGCCTAAAGCCACGTGAACTAATTTTCTCACAGTTAGGGAGGGCAGAAGTCCACAGTCAGTCACGCTAGGCTAAAGTTACGACAATGATGGCAGGGCTGCTTCTTTCTGGAAGCCCTAGAGCAGAATCTCTTCTTGCCTCCTCTGACTTCTGGTGGCTTCTGGGATTCCTTGGCTGTGGCCCCATCATCCCCCTCTTGGCCTCCTCGGCCGTGTTGCCTTGTCCTCTTATACCTCAGATCCCCCTCTGCCTCCCTCTTTTAAAGACTGGAGATTACAGTGGGTCCACAGTGACTACCCAGCATAACCTCCCTTTCTCAAGACCCTCAATTTAATCACCTCCACAAAGTCCCTTTTGCCATGTAAGTTAACATTCACAGGTTCCAGGGATTAGGATGTGATTATATTTGGGGGCCATGATTCAGCCTATTGCAGATGTCAGTTTTGTATAAAACAGAAAAGTACAGGAGAAAAGACTGGAAGGAATACTTGACAATGTATTTTCATTTTCTAGGGACAGTGGTCATCCCTAGATAGTAGATTGGGGGGTCATTATTATGTTTGGCATACTCTCTGGTGTCTTCCTTTTCTGTGTTAAGGAAGTAACTCTTAAAATCCTCAAAACTAAAGAAAAAAAAAATCCTCAAAACTGCCCAGAGACCATTACCCCAGTGCGTTGTCCGTCTCTGTTGGTGAGCCACAGCCTGTCCACTGTCTCCGCAGAGCCGGTGTTCTGGTTCTACGTGAAGGAGGTCCTCAACAAGCACGAATTGCAGCGCTTCTGCTCCCTGCGCCACATCACCTCCGACGTGGGCCGTGGCTGGGCCTGGCTGTGCTGCGCCCTCAACAAACAATCGCTGGAGCGCTACCTGCACATGCTCCTGGCCGACCGCGGCAGGCTCAGGTACCCGATGTGGGGCTGGGAGGGCGTGTAGCCAAGGGGTTAGAGTCGTGCAACTTGCAGTCAGCCTGCCTAGGTTTGCATCCTAGTCCCTCCCTGTGGGGCAAGTGGGTTCCCCTTCAAGAGCCCCAGTCGTTCAGCTGTGCTATGAGGCATTTGCTGGGAGGGTAACTGGAACTGCCTGTAAAGGGTTCAGCATGGCTCCTGTGTGTAGCGAGCATGCTTGACGCTGTTACTGGTAAAGCCACAGGTGTGCAGAAGTTGGCTGTCTTAGGACACAGTGAGCTTTTAGTTTGGGCTTCTTTCAGATTCAGAGCTTCTTTCTCTTTAGATGTGGGGTATTTAGGACTCGGTTTCATATTTGGTCTTTCCATGTGTGCTGGGTTCTTTACAACTTCTGGATTTTTGAAGTTACTCCATCCCAAACTGACTGAAAAAAATATAGAAGTTTTATGTTGGGGAGAGAAGTCATTTGTCATTTCAGAAGAATGAATTCTATTATGTTTTCTTTTTTTCTTGCTCATAAACAAAAAGTTCACTCTGTCACTTAGTATAGGGCAGGCCACGCTGCCATAACAAACATCACGAAACTCCCAGTGGCTGAGATAGCCACATGCATTTCCTCTCCCTGCTGCAAGTCTGTCATGGCTGTGTAGGGGTTTCTCATCTCAGGGACCCAGGCTGACTGGAGGCTCAGTTTCTGTAAATGCTTTCACAATTGCCAAGGCAGGAATAGGGAATGTGGTTGAACAAAGCGCTGACTTTTTAAGCTTTTGCCTGCAGGGTTACTTCACTTTCACTCACATTTAATTGGCAGCAAGTCACATGGCCAAAGGCACGCTCAGCTTTGGGGAGTATGGCTGCCCCCAGCGATGTGGCTGAAGCACTGAATATGCATCAACCATAGTGCGGCCGGCCACATTCCCGTCAGAAATGCCTGACTATTCTCTTTTTTCCTGTATTCATGATGTTTATGATATCTCTGTCTTTGTCTCTGTCTCTGTTATTTTCCTTCTGAGAATGGTGGACAAGACATGTCATTTTGTGTCACCAGAGGGACAGTACTCGACCCTGTCCTGGTCCCTTGAGTAACTTCCGCATCAGCAGTGCCCAGATCCTCAACTTTGAAATTTCATATAATTAAGTAATCTGGTGCTTCATTAGTGCCATGGTGCATTCCTGTGATGTCATATGTTGCTGTGTGTTTCCTGCTCAAGTTTCCTCTTGTGTTTCTTCTGCTGCTTGTGGTCATCCAGGAATGATACCAGTCACTCATTAGGCATTCTGGAAGGGCACACTAAGGCTCTTACAAATACCCTCGAAGTTCTCCCGCGGATGTTGCCTGTGGCTCCTCGTCCAGTTGTGTGCCCAGATTGTGGGTCTGAAATGGGACGGATGGGGGCCAGGATGACTGGCACTGGCTGTACTTGTGTGCTGCTTGGGGTCTGAGGCGGGAGGCTGTGAATGTCTGTGTGTAAGCATTAACCAGCTTTAGTTATGGAGAACATACTCACGTTTCTTAACAATAAATTTTCTTGAAGCTCTTCCCAGCAGATCATTTGCAAGTAGTTCAAAGTTGTACACTCACTCTCAAGGCAGCCTTTAACTATGAACAATTGAAGTGAATCCAGCTGTTAAGGATCACACTTGATCTTACCTGAATCACTAGCCACTTACCCAACTCAGTGTGGGAAAACCAGATTAATTGACATGCATGAAAACTGGCTCAGATTTTTAAAGAATTACAATTTTGGAAATCAGAGGTATGGTTGCAAAGTGTAGTTTGGGCTTCCACTGATATTCTGCTGGGTGACTATTGAAAGTGACGCATCTCTGTTCTCTTTTTGTTAGTTGTATTCAGTCACCAGAGCAGCTAACGTGTCCAGTTGCTGCTGAGTTGCAGGTCACTCATCCCTGACGGTGCTTTAGTGAAACTGAGCTTTCACTCCATTAACTTAGAGTTCTCGGGCCTGGCAGGGAAGGAAGTCAGGGGTTGAGGGTATTTGCTTGATATTACTTAGCAGGGGTTTGGAAAGAGAGCTGGGGAATTGCACTGGGAGACCTGCTTTGAGCCCCGGCTGTACCATTTATTGCCAGATGACCTTGGACAGACCCTGTAGGCCTCTCTGAGCACCCCCACCCACCTCACACATACACACTGCCATTTGGATTTGTGGGGTTCTTTTTAGCTTCACAGGCCTTGTGAGGGATGACTTGGACTTTTGGGTCTGCAGCCCAAGCAGATGTTACATACTGGTGCCCTGGCTGATGGAGCCATGGAACTCTAATTTCGTTCTGAAATTGTCTCTCCTTGTGTTAGCCCAGTGAGGGGTCTTTCCATCTCATGGAGACACTGCTTGAGTGCAAGTCACCCCTCTGTTTGTCCCCTTCTCCTTTGCTGCTTCAGAACTATCATGTTTACATCTCATGCCTATTTCAGCACTCTGAAGCTCGGGGGACCCTAGAGATCTCAGGGGACCAGTGAGGAAGTCGTAGGATATGTGTTCAACCCTTTGTTTATAAAGGAAGCTTCAGTCCAGCAGCCACCTCATATACCCACTCTGGGATGACCAGGCATGCATTTTCCAGGGAGCCATCTAATGGGATTGTCTGGCTAATGGATGCAGAGAACCACTATTCAGAGCTTTTTCCCTTTCTCTTTCAATTTGCAGCACTTTTTAGGAAGACTGGTCTTTTGTGATGGATGAAGAAAGATCTAGCATGCTTCCTACCATGGCAGCTGGTAAGCCTGGCCAAGGCAAGGGGTGATGGGCCCTGTGAGGCTTGGTGAGCAGAGGCTGCCTGGGAGTGAATTTATAACTCCAAGGGATGCTGTGGTTTTCCCCATCCCTGACCAACTTCATGAGTCACTTGCCACTGTAATTCCTTTAGCGTACTGAGCATTGAGTCCATTTCTCTAGAATTGATAGTCTGGCAGGGAGAGCATGGGATCGAGGGGTTTTGGGCTGTGGCTTTGCAAGTGTAATATAAAGATCTGGGGAATTGGAGGTGGGAGACCTGCCTTTGAAGCCTGGCTCTATCCCTTACTGGCTGGTGCAGACCCATCACCTTTGTTACCTTTACTTTCCTCCTGTGCACGGGGAAGGTGGGGATCCGGTAGCATAGCAGTCCCTGTAATGGGGCCGTGTGATATGGAGTCATGTACGTAATTTGCCAATGTGGAGACCCTGGACTGATGTCAGCTGGTGAATTGTTAAATTGCCTTATCAAAGGATGAACCCGACACAAGTGGGTAACCTGCTTCTTTTTTCCAAATCCTTTGTTGCCTCCTCTTTTTTTGTTCTCCTGAAAGTTTTTGCCAAGTCCCAAACATTGAAAGTTATGTTAGTTTTGTCCACTGAAGAGGAAAAGTCAGGGGGTGACCATGATTCCTTCTGTGGGCTATGGGATACCAGTTCAAGTTTTTATGTAAAGTAATAATAATGATAGTAATAATGATATTGGCACACAGTTTTTGATTGCCTCTGAGCCGAGTGTTTTTTGTGGGTGATGATCCTTAATAGTTACCCTGTGAAAGAGATATCGTTGTCTCCATTTCACAGGTAAGGAAACGAAAGCTCAGGGAGGTTATGAATGGCTTGACCAAGGCCTCATAGCTAGTAAGTGGCAGTGCTGGGATTCACCCCAGGCAGTCTGACTCCCAAACTTACGACTTATCCTCCCCTTGGTTGACTTATTTGCATTTGTCTTCCTGACAGAAAGGGAGAGAATTTGGAAAGATTCAACATCTGTGGTGGCTGGTGTCTTCTGACCCCGATTTTGCAGGAGGTCTTTATTAACATTTAAGATCAGCGTGTACTGTACCAACTGCAGCTTGTTTATCGTGTTGGGGTCACAACTGGGTTTTCAACAGCAGACACTCCAGACTTTCCTCTTTTCCTGGCAGGTTTGAACTCTATACTCTTTGCGATTAACATTGACAACAAGGACTTAAATGGTCAGAGTAAGTTTGCTCCTACTGTCTCAGACCTCCTGAAAGAGTCAACGCAGAATGTGACCTCCTTGCTGAAGGAATCCACGCAAGGAGTGAGCAGCCTTTTTAGGGAGATCACGGCCTCCTCTGCAGTCTCTAGCCTCATCAGACCTGAGCAGGAGACCGACCCTCTGCCTGTTGTGTCCAAGCATGTGACTGCCGGTAAGTGAGAAGGGGTGTGTGAGGCAGAGCAGAGGGGGTTGGGTGAAAAGATGACAGACTGGGGCGAGGTGGGCACGACTCGCATCTGAAAGTGCCGAGGGGAATGAAATCTGATGCACCTGTCTGTCCAGGTCATGTTTGTGTTTATTCGTCTTGCCTTTAATTTGTTTGGAAGGGACCTGAGAGCCTTCCAGAAATGTGGTGATGATAAGGTAGGAGAGCAAACAGCTCAAATGAACAAAGTAAAGGTCGGGGTGGGGTAGTCACATGAAGCCAGGTGAGGCTGCTCTTCATTTATTCCCATCCATTCTTCTGTTGTTCATTTATTGCATGCTGAGTAAGACAATTACTAGCATTTAGCCTACAGTTTCCTTTGGGATGGGTGGGGGTAGACATTTAATGACAAATGATACAAATAATTTGTTATCCTTCTGGCAAATGGGATGGAAGCCAAGCGTAGGGAGCTATGGGAAATGCATGCTGTTAAGGGATGACATTTCAATGGAGGCTACAGGGAAGGGAGCAGTTGAGCAGCTTTGACTCTAGGCCACCAGGAGGCAAGAGAAAGTTGATTCCACTAAGATTAATTTTGAGAGAAGTTTATAATACCCATGAGCCTTCGGGGACACCCAGAATGTTCTTGCAGCAAAATTGGAAATTTGGGGTTAAGTTCTTAGTCCTAGTATTCTCAAGTCCCTTGAGCAAGGAAGTAATCATGGTCATCTCTCTGGAATTATTGATGGTGAAAATGCAGAATCTCATGCAGTGTTTGGTATATACTGGCTTTATCTGTCTTGCCTTCTTCTCCAGCAGAGACCCCATGAGAACGACCTAAGACTGAGGACTGTTGTGGACTTTGCATGGCAGAAACCCTGAAACTTGTATACCCAAAGATGTGTTCTTTCCATCCATTCTGGGGACTCTGCTTTGTTTGGGAACATTGCCTCAGGGTGTGATACTTGGGGAGCATCACCACATCACACCTTGGTTTAGATGGAATGGAGTCTTTTGAATCAGCTCACAGTATCTCACACCCATATTTGATGATTAACATGGGTGAATAAACTGGCTCATCTAAGTTCTGGTTACCACAGCAATCTTGATTTCAGTTTTAGTTAGCCTTTGCTGTGTAACAAAGAGCTCCAGAAGGTAGTGGCTTAAAACAACTGCAATTCAATATTTTTTAATGAGTTGGCAGGATGGTTCTTCTGTTGGTTTCACTTGGCTCCCTTCTGGGGCTGCATTGAGCTGGTGGCCAAGCTGGAAGGTCTGTGATGGCCCCACTCAAGTCTCTGGAATTAGTGTTCACTGTTGGCTGGGGTGGCTGTATATGGCCTCTCATCCTCAATAAACTAGGCTAGCTTCCTTCCATGGTAGTTGCAGGGTAGCATTCCAAGAGGGCACAACACGTCTCGATGCCTAGGCTGTAGAACTGTCACGCTGCATTATGTCTGCCACGTTCTGTTGGTAAAAGCAGAACACTAAGCCAGCTCACATTCAAGGGGGTAGAGAAATAGCATCTGTGAGGGAGGAGCAGGAAGGTCCCATTGTCAGGGGCATTGGGTAGAAATAGGAGGAATTGTAGCCATTGAACAATTGATTTCCACCCTCAAACTGGTTTTCTTGGTCTCATCTGCCAGCCATGAGAGTATTTTCAAAGTGAACAATGAAAATCATTTCTGTAATGGTAGCATCCTTTGAATCAAAGTTTTAGAAGTATTGCTTAGAAGGAACAATTTTAATGTATTTTTTTTAAATCGTATTTGTGTAAATCAGAACATCCATTTTGTTCCACCTCAAAGATTACAAAAAAATATGAATTTACCTTAAATTAATTTTTTCAGTAGAATAACAGAGGACTTTCCACAATCTAGAGGCAAAAATGGTTTGATCCTGTCTTTATCTTGCCTACTTTTTCTTATGTCTTATCCTTTCTTTTGCCAGATGCCAGATGTAAAAAGGAGCGGACGAAAAAAAAGAAGGTGACCAACATCTCATCTGATGACGAGGAAGATGAGCAGAACTCTGGGGAGGTTTTCAAAGATTCCTGGGGCAGGGGAGAGCTCGGAGGAGAACTCTGACCGCTCCTCGGTCAATGTCATGTCAGCCTTTGAAAGCCCCTTTGGGCCAAATTCCAACGGAAGTCAGAGCAGCAACTCATGGAAAATTGATTCTGTGTCTCTGAACGGGGAGTTTGGGTACCAGAAGCTCGATGTGAAAAGCGTCGATGACGAGGACGTGGACGAAAACGAGGACGATGTGTACAGGCACATGTCGGGCAGGAAGTGTGCGGGCCACTCGGAGTCCCCTGAGGAGTACGTTGCACTGGCACTTTTAGCAGAGGGGGTGGTACATTCATTAACTCATTGCTCTCTCTTTCTGCACTATTGGGTGAAATAAGGCCGCAAGTTTTTTTGTGCTTAGGGCACCATTCATTTTTCAGATCTCCATTTAGGAGGAAGGAGTGTGCACTTGCTCTTCTCCTGATCTGGGGAAGGGTAGTGTATTTGAAGGCACTTCCCCCAAAGATGGTGTCAAGAAGCATGCCTTGAAATTCTTGCTTTATACATACATCGTTTGTTTCCGTTGTTTGGGTTTTCCTCACATCTCTAACTTTCCACTACCCAGGGGAGCTCAGGAGAAAGGCAGGGTTATACTAGAGAATAGTTGTGGGCTGGTAACTTCTCTGTTTATCTATAAGGGTGTGAACCGCGCTCATTCACTGTGCCTGCTGCTTTAGCACTGGGCATGCAGTAGGTTTATACCTGCGGGAGGGGCTGGATGCACAGGAAGGCACAAAGCAGGAAAGGATAGTTAAGAGCTTGGATCTTGGAATCAAGACAAGCTGGGTTCTCATTTACTTGCTACGTGGCTTAGGCTGGCCAAAGTGGGCTAAGTTACTCCACCTGCTGAGCTTCAGGCCTCATCAGAGACCTGGGAGGGAAACAGCACCTGCTTTGTGGAGTTGTCAAGTTGACGGGCTACTTCCTGTGTCTGGGGCCTTTGGCACTGGGCCTGGTATGTTGAGGAAGGTGACACAGGTCAGCTGCTGTTATGCTGCTCTTGTGAGATTTCCTGTGCTTGGTTTTATCTTCATGCCAGATAAGCTAGTTACCTCTTCATATAGGCTTTACAGTGAACAGTGCCACCCTAATCATGGCCGACTTCCAGAGTGTGAAGTGAAGATGCTGAGACCCCCTGGTCTCGTCAAGGGGGACAGCATGTCTCCAGCCCTCAGCTTTTCATCTTCATGTTTTAGTATGATTTTTTTTCCTTCTCATGAGACTATGCCTGCTTTTGTTTTTCATTTTTACTTATGTCCTCATTCACATGGATACCTACATTATTGATCATCCATGATATGCCAGGCGTGGCAAGCTACTTGCTAACTTTATCGTAATTATTAGAGCTGCCCTGGGAGGTTAGTGGGAGTCACTTCCACTTGATGGATGAAAGGACAGGATTCTGTAGAGAGCTCAGATTGGTTAGAGCAATTCCAAAAGCTGGGATTAAGGGTAAATTATGTTGTGCTCCAAAGCTTATACTGTCAAATATTTTCCATGATTTTACATAATTGTGAATATCGATTAGTTGACATTCAGTCAGTTCAGTATGTCATGATTTCCTAAAGGTTCCCCCGTTGTTGAGTGTTTAAATTGTTGGCTTTTTTGTTTTGATTTTTGCTTTTTTATTTTCAGCCATTTGGAAATGAGTCGTTTCATGCACAAGTTTTTTTCCTACTCCTGAAGTGTTTGTTAGGGCAGTGTCCCAAAGCATTGCTTGAGCTCATGGGGTATGAATGTTTTATACCTGAGATCCAGGTCTTGTCACCTGCTGTGTTAGTCAGGTTCTCAGGGAAACAGATCCAGTAGGATATGTGTGTATGTCTGCACAGGTGCAGTACGTCCCCTTATACATGGTTTCAGTTACCCACAGTCATTGACAGTCCCGAAGAAGATGATCGTCTTCTTGACGTTTTTTCAGGTCAGTAGTAGCCTAACACTACGTCATAGTGCCTATGTCACTTCATTTCATCACATAGGCATCTTATTATCTCACATTATCATCAGAACAGTGAGTACAGTACAATAAGATGTTTTGAGAAAAGGAGAGACCACAGTCAAATTTTATTACACTACATTGTTATAACTTTGCTATTTTATTACTAAAATTAGTGATTTTTTTACCGTGCCTGATTTATAAATTAAACTTTGTCATAGCCATATATGTCTAGGAAAAAAATATGGCTTGGATAGTGTTCCATTCTCTGCTGTTTTAGGCATCCAGTGGGAATCTTGGAATGATCCCTCTGGAAAAGCATGGAACTGCTGTATACATGTATGTACCTGCCTCCCTCCCTCCCTACTTCTCTCTATCTAGAGATACTTATTTTAAGGAATTGGCTCATGTGATTGTTGAAGCTTGACAAATCAAAATCTGCAGGTTAGGCTGGCAGGCTGGAGCCTAGGGAGGAGTTGTAGTTTGAGTCCAAGAGCAGTCCGATGGCAGGGTTTCTTCTCCTCTGAGGGATCTCGGGCTTTTTCTATCGAGACCTTCAACTGCTTGGGTGAAGCCCACCCAAAATATGGAGGGTGATCTGCTTTACTCACAATCTACTGATTTAAAATGTTAATCCCATCTAAAAAATACCTTCACAGAAATATCTAGAATAACTTTTAATCAAATACCTGGGTACTGTGGCCTGGCCAACTTGACACATAAAATTAACCATCACTGTTACATTTTGCTCTTAATCTGGTGACAGCTATTAAACCTTAGGAACACTTCCATCTATAGCAGGCCCTCCAAAATAGACTGTAGAGATTGTTGGAGGTAAATTCTCTCCAACAAGTTTCATACCTTTGTGGTCTGAACCACAGATGATGCTTATCTGGAAATTGTTTAATCCCGCCTTCAAATTTAAATGATAATCTTGCTGGATAAAGTAATCTTGGTTCCAGACCCTTCTGCTTCATTGCATTAAATGCATCATGCCACTCCTTTCTTGCCTGTAAGGTTTCTGCTGAGAAGTCTGATGTTAGCCTGTTGGGCTTTCCTTTGTATGTGATCTTATTTCTCTCTCTGGCTGCTTTTAATAGTCTGTCCTTATCCTTGATGTTTGCCATTTTAATTACTATGTGTCTTTGTGTTGTCTTCCTTGGGTCCCTTGTGTTGGGAGATCTGTGGATCCCCATGTCCTGAGAGACTATCTCCTTCCCCAGATTGGGGAAGTTTTCAGCAACTACCTCCTCAAAGACACTTTCTATCCCTTTCTCTCTTCTTCTTTTGGTACCCCTATCATGCAAATATTGGTCCATTTGTTTTGGTCACACAGTTCTCTCAATGTTCTTTCATTCTTAGAGATTCTTTTTTCTCTCTGTGCCTCAGATTTTTTGTATTCTCTTCTCTAGTTTCTTTTTCATTTATTGTCTCCTCCACCGTATCCAATCTGCTTTTAATACCTTTCATTGTGCTCTTCAAAGATTGGATATCCGACCAGAATTAATTCCTGAGTTCTTGAATATCTTTCCGTACCTCCATTAGCATGTTAACGTTTTTTATTTTGAACTCCCTTTCAGGAAGATTTATGAGGTCTGTGTTCTCTTTCTCAGGGGTTATATTAATTTTACTCTGAACCAGGTTCCTTTGGCGTTTCTTATTTGTATATGGCGCCCTCTAGTGTCCAGAAGCTCTACTCTCTGGAGCTGCTCAGCCCCTGAAGCAATGTCAGTGGTTGCAGGGGAGCGGTATTGGTGCCTGGAGGGAGGAAAGAGCTGTTTCCTTCTTCATGGCTGCTGTGCCTGTCCCCACTGCCTGAACCAGTGGGCCGACCACCCAGGTGTAAGTCTCTATTCTTTGCATTTGTAGTTGCTGTAGATAGAGCTTCCCTCTGGCTGGCCTAACGCCAGGGTAGGGTTTGCCGGTTTGCGACCCAGATGGGGCTGGCCGGGAGAAAGGCTCAGTAGGCTGCCTATCACAGAGGGCGTCCTTGGAGCTGTGTAGCCAGCCAGGGAGCTGGAGTACGTGGAAATTGTGAAAGCTCCCAGCCTTCTGGCCAGAGTGCACCTGGACAATTTTGTCTACCTGTCCTTTCTCCTGAGCAGTAAGCTCTGTGCAATCCTTGCCCCTTTAGCAGCCTTCCTCTTAGGGCTTCCTTGTTAGGAAGTCTCTCAGACTGCCCACCTTTCTTTGGTCCCAGAGCAGCTGGATATGGATCCCTGCTTTCCACAAGCGGCTGGAATCTCAGTCTCTCCAGGAATTCTGCCTGTCTTAGTTTTCCAATTCCCTAGTTACGAGAGTCTCATGAAAGCACCATGAAATGTAGGTTTGTGCTCCCAGCGCAGATCTCCGCAGCTAGGAATTCAGCAGTCCCAGGCCTTCCACTCCCTCCCTGCTCCGTTTCTCTTCCTCCGGCCGTGAGCTGGGGTTGGGGAGGGGCTCGGGTCCCGCCGGGCCTCAGCTTTGGTACGTCACCCTGTTCTGTGATGTCTGCTGTTTTCTCCAGGTGTGTGCATGCTGGCGCAGTCCTTTCCTGTTGCTTTGTCAGGATCAGTTGTATTAATTATGTTTTCGTATTATATGCGGTTTTAGGAGAAGCCTCTGTCTCACCTCTCACGCCGCCATCTTTAATCCTGACACTACACTTCTATTCCCGGCCCATGTCTCCTTCTGTTTTCAGCTCTGTCACGGCCTGGTTAGTTCCCAAGAGGCAACTTGTGGGAGGCCGGCAGATGCTCGTGGTGATCTGAGCCCTCAGGGGCTGTCCCCCCTGTCACACAGCTGTCTTCTTTCATCTTAGGCCACTGGATGGGCCCACCTGCCTCTCCGAGATACACACCTGGGCTCTGCTGCAGGTGCCCCATGGCGACATTGATGTCCTCTTTCCGGTCAGCGCAGTGGGCTCCTAGGCCCTGCAGGTGGGTGTTTCCTGCTTACTCTTTTCCTCCCATATGAGCTTTGGCTCCAAGAGCCTCAGGAGTGTCTGGGTTACCTGTGCAGGTAGGAGTGGGAGCAGGGAAGCTGGTTGAGATTAGAGATGACAGAGGATCTGGCTTCTCTTCCTGCTGAACCTGGGTGTTGTTAGATGCTCTTGTGAGTGAGTCACCCAGGAGGCCCAATCCTATTTTTTTTTCTCTCCAGTGATTTGTTGAACGTGGTCATTCATGTACAAGATGACCGCAAATGGTGACCATTGTTTTTCCTTCTTAGGAGAAGGGAGGTCACAGAACCCGTAGCTGTGACAGTCTTGGCACTCTCTGCAGCATAGGGCCTGGGGATCAGGGCTTAGCTTGCTTGAAACCTGCCTTTGGATGGGTAAGCATTTCTGTCCCATTCCATGGGATTGAGTATGCTTTGTGTGGTTCCTTACTGTTTTCTTTAGCTAGAGAAGGTCACAGGGGCAGCGAGGTTTGGGGTGGGGAGTGGTGGTGGGGATGTGGATGAGCCCAGCTCGCCCACAAGGGTGCGTGCGAGTGTAGCCTGTATGGTGAATGTCACTGTGGAGTGGGCCGTCGCACTGCACAGCACACTGTCACACAGCACCACCGGCTGAGTGAGGCCTTGGTGCTGACACCTCTTTATGTGGGCACCCTGCTCATCTTCCCAGGGCCAGTTTTAGGAAGCCGTCAGTGATGGGGGCCCACCAACTGCTCAGGAAGATGTTGACATTGTGAACCGGATGATGGACTATTGTTCTTGCTGCTGTGTGGGGAACAGAAACCCACTCAACCCAGCTCAAGCGGAGGGGCAGGGCGGGGACAAGGAGAGGCAGCAGTCTGCGGTGGGGGTCAGGTCAGACCCCCTCTGGCAGTTGCAGGAGCTGGGCTGGGAGACCTCTCAGAGCAGTGAGTATTCCTGGTGGAACCTGAGGCTGATGGGAAGGGTGGCTGAGTGGCGTTATCTAATAGGCTCGTCTCTTTTGGAAGGTGCAGTCGGTGGTGAGAGTGACAGCCAACACTCATCAAACCCTCGAAGTAGGTCTAAGGCTGTAAGGTGGCCCGCGTGCACGCACCCACCCTGACCACAGCCCATGGGGCAGTGGTGGTTATCACTGTGTCCCCTTCCTCCCAGATGTGTGGTCACTGTTCCCCAGGTTAATGTGGGAAGAGATGAGGCACAGTGCAACATGACAGGGTATCTTGTGGGCGCCCGTGGGCTTGGGAGCTGGGAACTTGGAGTGGAGGGGCTCCTCACCTGGCCAGGTCACTCTGAGACCCCACACTCCCTCACGAGGCTGCCTGTACTCGGCTGAGGTGCAGACCTTCGCCGCAGCCACGGCCTTCCATAGCAGCCAGCAGGTGCTGGGTTCCGGCTGACTCTCCCAGAGGCGCCATCTGGTGGGCCCTGCTCGGGTCTGCAGGCCCCTCCTTCCACTCAGGTGGCGGCCTTGGTGCAGACGGCCCAGGACGGGGATGGTTATCTCGTCCCTTCAGTGGCAGTGTGCAAGCCGCGGGATGTCTGAGAAGGGGGCGGGGCTGCAGACAGCACGTGGTCCTGAGGTGTGTTTAGGGCCCCTGACATTCCCAGAGTTTATTCACGGCTTCCAGCTGAATCACCTAGTGTCAACCCCCGACCGAGGGTGTTTTTTTGTTGGCCTGTTCTGTTTCAAGTGGCTCCTTCATTTCTTAACTGGGTTCTTCCAAACTAGTAGTCCCTGGAGGCTGCTGGCTGGCTGCTCCTGGGACATGGCTATTTGTGGTTCACATTGGGGTTAGCCTTACCGAACCCAGCACTGTCTCTCCCTCGCTGGGCTCTCCACTGTCACCAGGGAAAGTGGCCTCTGGCGGGCCTCCAGAGTCATCGCAGGAAGGCGCCCCCGGCAGATTCCCAGGGTCCCATCTGTCTGTCAGCCTCACACACCCAGAAGCCCTATCTTGTCACTGCTGATGGGACTCTCAGTCCCAGCTTATCTTGGTTGTGTGCACCAGAGGTGGTGTGTGTGAGCTGGTCTGCCAGCTTTTCAATTTGCTACAGTAACAAAGCTGCCAGGTGTTTTGGAAGCCTGTGTCAGCCTGAGGGGCAAACCCGCCTGGGTGGGAACATCAGATGGGAAGGCACCGTGTTCTAGGGCCACACGAAGACACTGGAATCCGAGTGAGGGGAATCCGTTACCTGACTGGAGTGCCGTGTTGGGTTGATTCCCTTCTGGCCTGGTGCTCTGTCTCCAGGGGAGGCACGTGTGCCAGGTGGCGCTGGGCTGGCCTGCCTGCCCTGGGCCCTGCCAGCACTCCCCTCCCAGACGCCTTTTGTTTCACTCCATTTCTGACCAGGGTCCCTTTGGCTGACGCCCTCCTGCTTGAGCAGCAGTAGCCTGTTCTCCCCCATCCTGGCCTGGGAGCCATTGGGTGTCTGTACTGATGACTTTGCACACAGAGGACTCGTCCCTTAGGAGGCGCTCCCATCATCTTGGAAGACGTTGGTGCCTCTACTACCACTATCTGTGTGGGTTTTTGGAGAAAGACCGAGAGAGGAGGATAAAGAGGGAGGGGAGCACCTGGTGGGGAAGGATGGGTGGCTTGGGTAGCTAGGTCTTGGCAGGGAGAACGCAGCAGAGAAGGGGTGTCTGAATCTTAGAGGAGGGGGCTCTGCAGTTTAGTGGTCTGTACTTCAGAGCTACATTTTTAGGGCTCGGGGGCCTCACAGAAGGGAGACCCCATTCCAGCATCACACGAGACCTGACAGGCAGGTTGGAGGAAGGGAAACATCAGTTCCTCTGTGCCTGCATTTACTCACAATGAAGCCACACATGTTTACTAGCATCGTTGTGAAGCTGCAAGGGAGGGCAGTCCCCCAAAGTTTCTCTCAGCTGAGAATAACAGGAGGAGGTGAACAAGCACCCGTTTCTACCTACTGCATGTGTGACTGTTCCTGCTTGCCTCTTGGTGGAGGGGCCTGTGCTTAGTGTTGGGTTAGTAAATGCACAGTCAGTTTCTGAAAGCTAGCTTTGGTTCGTCTGTGACCTTGACCCCCTTCTCCTCCAGGCGGGTCTATCATTCGGGGGCTTCTCCTCATCCTGTGGTGGGTCTCTGCAGATTCCCAGGGTCCCATCTGTCAGCTGGCTGAGGCCGAGGAGCCGCTGCTACAGTGCTGCTCTCATCTGAAGTGGCTGATTGCTCCCCCAGGGTAGTTTTACTGTTTGGACTCTTAGATGCTGTGGTGGTTGCAGGGCGTGCATTGTGTTCCTGCCCCACTGATGTGGCTCACGGGCCACTAGGGCGCACAGTTTACTCCATTCGTGGGCGATCCTGTTGTGCACTAGCACCATGCCAGCTCTGGGGACCCAAAGGCGAATCCCTCCTGGAGTTTTGCATGGGGAAGAACCATCAATAGTTCTCTCTGCTTCAACCCTGTAGCTACCCTGTCCCTTCTTCTTTTAGCAAACAGAGTGGTTTTTTAAGAACTTGAATCAGAGTGCATCATTACCCTTCGTAAACTGTTCCACCCCACTTGGGATAAAACCCGGAACCCTCACTGTGGCCACCCCTGCTCCCGACCACCCCGCAGCCTCACCTCTTCTCATTTCCCTTTGCTTGGTGTCTCCGGCCACACTAGCCTGCATGCAGCTTCTGGAACCGAGACTGCAGCCCCCTGTCCTGCATCTTCCCCCTCTGCCCATCCTTCAGGTCGTGGCCCAAGGGTCGCTGTCTTACAGAGGCTTCTCTGGCTCCTGGCAGGCAGGCCAGGCCTTGTTGGTCATAAACCTTGTGTATTTCCAGTTTTCCACTGCTCTGACCTTAGTTTGTAATTGTATATTTGTATAATTACTTGCTAATGCCTTTCCCCACTGCTAGTCTTGGAGGTCCATGAAGACAGGACCATGTCTGTTTTGATTCCAGTGTGACCCCGATCCTGGCCAGTGTCAGGCCCACAGTGGTGGCTCAGGAAGCGTTTGCTGGGTGGGTGAGTGGGTGAGGGGACTGATGCAGTAGGTGGGGGTGGGGACATGCAGTGAGTGGACATCTGGCAGATGGAAAAGAGATGTCCAGTTGGAGACACACTGTGGACAAATGAGTGGAGGTGGGAACTCCAGGGACATGTCGATAGAAAAGCACATATCTCAGATCAGCTGAATGAGACTATGGGCTCAGCTCTGCTATGGGGCAGAGCGGGGTTCAAATCCTCACATATTGGCACTGTGGTCTTGGACAAGTCACTTAAACGCATGAGGGCCTACTGCCCATCTGTTAGTTTAAGATAACAGTCGCACCCACCTCAGAGGGGGCCCTGAGGATGAGTGAGGTGGTCTGTCTTTGCGACTGCTCTGTGGCCCCAGTGCCTCAGGCCTGCTTCAGCTTCCTGGGCCATGGTTGTGCATTATCAAGGGAGGCCCACTTGGGCCAAGTGGGTGTAGTGTCTGTGGTGCTGGAGGGTGGTGGCCTCTATGCAGCCATGGGTTTCCGTTGTGTGTGTTGCGTCCCCGTCTTTGCTTCAGGAAGCAGAATCAGGCAGCCTTGTGTGAGTTAGATTAGAGAGGGTGAGACGGAACTGGGGGCACCTCTGCAGCAGACCCCGAGAAGGTACTGAGCCTTCAATTAGGGCAGCCGTGGAAACGGCTTGGGAGCCAGGGTGGGAGATAATTGGGTGGAACTGGGAGGTTATGGATACCACGTAGCTCTGTGATGGCCAGCGGGGTGGTGTGGGCACTCTTCTGACGTCGCAGCTCGGGAGTGGTTACAGGAATGGTTTTGTAGGTGAGGGTCAGTTGGGAGGCCCCAGAGGGTACCCCAGGGGAGCTTTCTACCAGACAGAGATGTGGGAGTAGGACTGAGGCTGAGGCCCTCGGCTGCGGTGAGGGCTTGAGAGACGTCAGCCGCACAGAGGCGAGCACTGGAGCCAAGCCCTGGGTTTGCCAAGGTGCAGAGGCCATGGGGCTGTGCCTCGGGGGCCTTCGTACTGGAATCAGAGAAAAAGAGGGTGGAGCGGGAGCGAAGAGTATGTTAGGAGGCCAGGAGAGGAGCTCCAGGAGGAGGGCTTGCTTGGCCTGTCGTCTGCCACCCCGGGGAGAGTCCTTTGGAACTATTTAAAAGAGGCAGGAGTGAGTGGATGGAATAGCTTAATGGAGGCAGCCGGGCAGAAGAAAAGGTGAGAAACCTTTCTTCCTAGGGTTCCCTCAGTTCAGCCTTGTAGGAGCTGGGGAGCCTTGGGCAGGACGAAACCAGGCGTTAAACGGGAGGGTGGGGGAGGCCGTGAGGGCTGAGGGCCGCGAGGCGCGTCTTCCGGCTCTGCGTCCCCTGTCCGCGGTGCAGGCCTCGTTCTGTACTGGGCATCGGCGAGCCAGAAGCTTCTCCAGTGAGCCTGTGTCCCGGGGGACACTGGCCTTCATGTCACCGTCCAGACCAAGGGGCATGAAGTTGCACTTTTTCCTGGAAAGAGATGTGAACAGCAGCTAATACATTTGTGGAAGTCTTCAGTGCCTTTTGCCTGTTGTTTCTGGAGATTATTTATGGCCTCACTTATCTTTTCTCACTTATGAATCCTTTCTCAGTTAATGGCACGTAATGCAGGGCAAGTGGCTTTTAGAAAGCAGCAGACCCTCAGTTTGGACGTGAGCCTACTGTCAGCGGCTAGACCATGCCTGCCCCGTTGTGCCCATATCAAGCCACTACAGCAGTAGTTTGTCTAACAGCTGACTTACTATTTCCTGACTCTCAGGTTTGTGCTAAATATGAACTTCATGCAGGAATTCAGGTGGATCGAGATAAAAAAAAAGGTTAAGTGGGGTTATGGGCCCTCCTCTCAGTGACTGATGCCAAATCTGAGATTATGGTTGAAAAAATGCAACAGGCAGCAGATTAAAACCCAGTGTGCAGATGTAGAAACATTTGTAAATCAGTTGCTTTAGCCGATAAGCCAATGTCTGTACTGTGTCTTTGTCTCATGGAGAAAAATGAGATGAAAACAGAAACTTGACTTTTTCTCTGCGATTCCTCTCTGTGCAGAGATGCCCCCCTCGGAAGCCTGGAGAACGGGACAGAGCCGGAGGACCACATTCTCCCAGAGACAGACTCTCGGTGTATGTTAGTATTCAGAAACCAAGTTGCCAGAAACCAAGAATTGAATTGTCCTATTCACAGTTCTGC